>NC_090444.1:1462179452-1462482482 GCF_031143425.1 Pleurodeles waltl
TGTCTACACCTAGTGCTTCATTATGGGCACTGAGCTGAGTACCTTTGTGCTCCACCCGAAGGATATATGGCACTGGGATTATTTTGCCTTCTTTTAGTTTTAGGGCTTCACCTCCTACTATGAGGCTGCTCACTGTTACACTTTCTATAGAATTGAACTACAACCTGAGAGATGGTGTAATTCTGGTGGGCCTAGAATCTATTCCCCGAGACTTTAGCTCCACTTACTAATTTTGTCGAGCTTGAGCCAGCCCTATAATAATCTCTTTAGGTACTATACACATTTACCCCTATTACTGGCTTTTCTTCTGCCTGTCCCTTTTCCCCCTCCCCAGCTATTATTTGATTTGAACAAATATTACTGGTTTGGGAGGAAGTGCAGTTTAGGGTACCATGTTCTGCTTCTCCCTTCTTGGAGTGGCCATTATCTCTTCTCTTTCTTTTTTTCCTATCAGCAAGGGTTTGTTCCTCACTCTGCTGCAGTTGGAAGAGGCCCCTGGCTTTGCAGATATTGATTGAGAAGGTAGGTAATCTTTTTTTAGGACCTTAGTCTCAGACACTCACTCAAAGACAATCGCTGAGGCTGCCTAGCAAGTGCTCCACATGTCTGAGGAGCCAGATCCTTTGACTTGCTTCATGTTCACAGTGGATATGTTGTGATGCATAGGCCCATCCATTCAGAAAAGATGTTGTGGCTCTGGCAGGCATCGACACACAACACCATCGACCTTCTCATAAATTCTTATGGAGCAGCAATTTCACCAGGCATATCACAATTTGGGGAGTTTCTGGGTTTGTAGCTGGGCTGTACCTGGCATGTTCAGCTGAGCTGCCATGTCCGCTCAGATTCTGCCCATTTATGTCAATGTCTTCGCAATCCATACCCTTGGTAGTAAGGTGGGTACGTTTCTGTAAAAGTTAGTAATTATATAGAATTCGGAGAAGCACTGCCAAAACTGCCATTTTGACTTAGCATTTAAAACATCTTGCCAAACCGTAAAGTCCCATTTATTACATATAAGTCACCCCTGAAGTAGGCCTGAGGTGACCCATAGGGCAGGGTACTAGGGTGCTATGTAAGAAAAAGTTAGGACATGTACTTTTAAGTTCTAAATGTCCTGGTAGTAAAAAACTTCCAAAGTCATTTTTCACTAATGTGAGGCCTACTCCTCTCATAGGTCAGCATTGGTATTTCCTTAATATACTTTTAATCTGTAATTCCTGATCAGAAAGGAGTAGCTACATCATGTTTTGTATGATTGGAAGGGTAATGGGCAATCCTCTTTACTGGCAAAGTCGGATTTGACATTACTATTTTAGAAATGGCACTTTAGAAAGTGGGGTTTTCTCTGTTCTCACTGCTCTGTGTGCTTTTCAGCCTCTCTCGAATGCACATCTGGACTGGGCAGGGTGGCAGCTACATTTGTGCATTACCTCCAGACAGCCATGACACAGGATACTCAACTATATCTGCATTCATCTACATACTGGTTGGTCTTACTAGACAGGAAGGATGGAAGAGGTTCACACTTTCACTTTAAAGGTTAGTGACCTCACCCCGCACAAAGTCTGATTACCCCCAACCGATAGTCTGGAGCACGGTGCTGGGACAAAAGGGGAGCCTGTGCACTTCAAGGGCCTGCCTAGTAGTCACACCCACTTCAAAGGCACTTTTGGGTATAAGTACTGGAGCTCTGACCCTAGCAAATCAGTACACTTCTGGACTTGGGAAGAACACTGCAGGAGTAGTGACTACTGTGCTGTAATGATTGCCACTTTGCCAGGACTGATTGTTCCAAGGGACTGCTTTTCTGCTTTGCCGAGCTGCCCTGCTGCCTTCTGATCTCTGCAGTGGGTAACAAAACCTGAGGGGGTCCCTCTGCAAAGTACCTTCATGGGGCCAGTCCCTTCTGGGCCCAGTCAGGGGTCTGCTGCCCATGCACAGTGTACTGCAGGGATGCGGGGGACCTTTGTTACACCACTGGATCTCTGCCTTGCTATGGACAAGGACTGGACCCATTCTGCTGAACCCAGAGTGATGCCAAGGGCTTGCTGGCTTGCCCCCTGTTCTTCTGCATTCACAAGAACATCAAAGACTGTCCTTTTTGTGGTATTTTCCTTGTGTAACTCACACACATTGCCTCTTAAGTTAAGCCTGACTGCTCTTTGCCAAGTTACTAGAGGCACAAGTTAATTTAGGGAGTTTAACTGACTTACCTTGACTAAGATTGCCGTCCCTACTTGGAGAAGGTGTAAACCTCTGCCAACTAGAGACCCAGTTTCCATTTACAATCCCATTTTAGGGCAAGTAAAACTTTACTGACTCCTAAAATTGAGTTAGTGATACATGAAAAACAGTTTTGCTGCTGTAAGCTCTAATTCAGGGTGTTTGAGGCCCAAAAAACGGTTGCTGCATCTGGCCCATAATTCTTCATTGTTATAGTTCCCCTATAAAAATGCAGTTTTGTGTTTTCTGAATCAATTTCCATTTAGCACATAGTGTGCTAGAAGTAGTTGCTCAAGTATGACGACATTGAATGATAAGTATGGGAATATCACGTGCAGCATCTAGATCAGTGATGAGCAGTAAGAGGCAGAAATATTTTTGTGTGCATGTTATCGTCTATAGCTTGGAACTCTATATCAGTGGCAAATCCTAATCAAATTACTGTCCATTCGAAAATTAGACGGCAAGGTCTGCAAACAGCTTATCACAAAACGCTTAATGAGCGGCTAAATGAGCACACACGTGTTTGCAATGTACCTACTTCTAAGTTTCCAAAACATGTAGCAACTTGTCAGTGAACATTGTTCTGCCTTGAATGATATACGTTCAGCAAAACCAAACTTTTAAAAGGATCTTTCATTGTTATCCGAGCCCTTAAAAATTATGCTCTTTTATCTCCTAACAAGATCATTTGACAGAGGTTAATAAAACCCAGTAAGAGTTTAATAATTTGGGACCTGATTTATTAGACGGATTTTTACACATCGTCTCAAGGCTAATAACCCTTGAAAATAGAAGCAGTTAATGTGCGCTTCGTGGAAAAAAATCTCTTAGGATTCAGACATCTCTGGAACATCGTGTCCATTACTTTTCAATGTACGGTGCAGCAGGTTTCGTTCCTCGTTTCCTATAAATAGCCTCAACAAGATCAAACTTGATCCTGGTATTCTGAAGCCTAGAACATGCTGAATTTACATTATCAAATGTACACTCTCAAGTATGAAATAACAGGCTCTAATCGTTCTTGCGCAGCTTGATTGAAGTAATTCAATTCTCGCAAATCTCTACGACTCTCCCTGTTTCACATTTTTTACCACAGTAATATTGTATTTTAGAAAACTAATCATCATTTTGACTGATCTCTGGATACAATCCACTATTATTCCCATCTTTATACATTTGGGTGATATTTCTGTAAGGCTGACGTACCTTCAACATGAACTTCCTAAATAAGCCTTACAAAATCAAAAGTGAAACTGCATGTGCTACCTACTGCATCCTCAGCATGTGATAGAAAGTAGGCCCCTCAAATAGAAGTGAGCTAACACAACCGAATATATTTGCAAAACTCCACACCCAAGTAACACACATTTCATAATGTTTTGCAGTTGTTAACTTCAATCAATGATTAGAATTGTAAAGCACGGTTTATCACCCCGTGGGGTATTAAGGTGCTGAGGGATGTCACTATGAATCAGTAGCTACTCCTGAAAGACCCATGTCTTGAGCTTTCTCTTGAAATCGAGGAGGGTGAGCGTGGCGTGGATGTGGGAGGGGAGCTTATTCCAGACATTGGTAGCAAGGTGGGAGAAGGAGCGCATTCTGCTGTGACTGCGTCAAACTCTCAGGACTTGAGCAAGGGCAAGAGTTGTTCAACAGACTTCCCTCCTGGGCTAGTGGAATGAGTGTCTGTGGTTGATGAGATTAGGTCCAATGTGGAGGGCTTTGTGGGGAATGATGAGAACCGTGAATGTGCATGTCTTGTGCAGAGGCAGCTAGTTGAGACCTCTGAGATGGGGGGTAATGTGGGTACATATGGGGAGGCCCAGAACGAGTCTCACTGCTGCATTCTGGATGGTCTGGAGACAGTGGAGGAGTTGGGTGGGGAGTCTCATGTTTAGGTTGTTGCCATAGTCCAGACCGCTGGTGATGATGGCTTGGGTGACCGTCTTTCTGATTTTGATGGGGATCCATCTGAAGATTTTCCATAGCATGCAGAGTTTGTAGAAGCTCAATCAATCAATCAATCAATCAATCATATTTATACAGCGCGCTACTCTCCCGTGAGGGTCTCAAGTTGCTGAGGGGGGGGTCACTGCTGCTCAAAGAGCCAGGTCTTGAGCCGCCTCCGGAAGGCGAGGTGGTCCTGGGTGGTCCTGAGGTGGGCGGGGAGGGAATTCCACGTCTTGGCTGCCAGGTAGGAGAAGGATTTCCCACCTGCAGTGGTCCGGCGGATGCGAGGGACGGCGGCGAGAGCGAGGCTGGTGGATCGGAGTTGACAGGTGGGCATGTAGAAGGTGAGGTGACGGGTGAGGTATTCGGGGCCCTTGTTGTGGAGGGCTTTGTGTGCGTGGGTGAGGAGCCTGAAGGTGATCCTTTTGTTGATGGGTAGCCAGTGCAGGTGTCTCAAGTGGGCGGAAATGTGGCTGTGGCGGGGTACGTTGAGGATGAGGTGTGCAGAGGCGTTTTGTATTCGCTGAAGACGGTTCTGAAGTCTTGCGGTGATTCCTGCGTATAGGGTGTTTCCGTAGTCCAGGCGGCTTCTGACAAGGGCGTGGATCACAGTTTTTCTGGTGTCGGCGGGGATCCAGCGGAAGATCTTTCGGAGCATGCGGAGTGTGAGGAAGCAAGAAGATGAGACGGCGTTGACTTGCTTGGTCATGGTGAGAAGGGGGTCTAGGATGAATCCAAGGTTGCGTGCGTGGTCTGAGGGGGTCGGTGCGGTGCCCAGGGCTGTGGGCCACCAGGAATTGTCCCAGGCGGACGGGGAGTTTCCGAAGATGAGGACTTCCGTCTTGTCTGAGTTCAGCTTCAGGCGGCTGAGTTTCATCCATTCTGCGATGTCTTTCATTCCATCCTGCAGGTTGGTTTTGGCGGTGGCTGGGTCTTTGGTGAGGGAGAGTATCTGCTGGCTGTCGTCGGCGTAGGAGATGATGTTGATGTTGTGTTTGCATGCGATGTCGGCGAGGGGGCTCATGTAGACATTGAAGAGAGTAGGGCTGAGCGAGGAGCCCTGCGGTACGCCGCAGATCTCGGTGGGATCCGAGCGGAAAGGTGGGAGGTAGACTCTTTGGGAGCGGTCAGAGAGAAAAGAGACGATCCAGTCCAGGGCCTGTCCTTGGATACCGGTGGAGCGGAGGCGGGTTATTAGGGTGTGGTGGCAGACGGTGTTGAAGGCAGCCGAGAGGTCGAGGAGGATAAGGGCGGCTGTTTCTCCGTTGTCCAGCAGGGTTCGGATGTCGTCGGTGACTGCGATGAGGGCGGTTTCCGTGCTGTGGTTGGCTCGAAAACCGGATTGGGAAGGGTCGAGCAGGTTGTTGTCTTCGAGGAAGTTGGTCAGTTGTTTGTTGACAGCCTTCTCGATGACTTTGGCCGGGAAGGGGAGGAGCGAGATGGGGCGGACGTTCTTCAGGTGGCTGGGGTCTGCCGTGGGTTTCTTCAGGAGAGCGTTTACTTCCGCATGTTTCCAGCTCTCGGGGAAGGTGGCAGATGAAAACGAGCTGTTGATGATGGTCTGGAGATAGGGGGCGATGCTGACGTCGGCTTTGTTGAAGATGTAATGTGGGCAAGGGTCTGAGGGGACACCGGAGTGGATGGTGTTCATGGTAGTTTTGGTCTCTTCGGCGCTGATGGGTGTCCAGGCGTTGAGGGTGACGGCTGGGGCTGTGGGTTCCGTGGTGGTCGGTGGGATCTGTGGACCGAAGCTGTCATGTAGGTCGGTGATCTTTCGATGGAAGAAGGTATGGAGGGAGTTGCAGAGTTCTTGTGAGGGCGTGATGGAGTTGGAGCTGGCGTTGGGATTGGAGAGCTCTTTGACGATGTTGAAGAGTTCATTGCTGTTGTGGGTGTTCTTGTCCAGTCTCTCTTTGAAGGATGCTCTTTTGGTGGCACGGATCAGCTGGTGGTGTTCGCGGGTGGCGATTTTGAGGGCTGACATGTTTTCTGCGGTGTGATCTTTGCGCCAGGTTTTCTCGAGGGTACGGCAGGTTTTCTTGGATTCTTTGAGGGCGTCTGTGAACCATTGAGGTTTCCTGGTGTTGGTCTGTCTTGGGAGGCGTCTGAGGGGGCGAGGTTGTCAGCGCAGTTGGTGATCCACTGTGTGAGGCTGAGGGCTGCGTTGTTGGCATCGGAGGTGATGGTAGGTTGGTCGTGGTTGAGAGTGGAGAGTAGCTGTTCTGTGGAGATTTTGTTCCAAGGTCTGCGTGAGATCGGTTGTGTGCGGAGGTGGAGAATCTTGCGTCTGAAGGTGAAGTGGACACATCTGTGGTCGGTCCAGTGTATTTCGGAGGAGTGGTTGAAGGATACGTGGTTGCTGGCAGAGAAGATGGGGTCGAGCGTGTGTCCAGCAATGTGGGTGGGTGTGTTCACCAGTTGCTTGAGGCTGATGTTGGCGAGGTTGTCGAGCAGGGTGGTGGTGTTAGTGTCGTTGTTCTGCTCCAGGTGGATGTTCAGGTCTCCGAGGAGGATGTAGTCAGGCGAGGCTAGGGCGTGCGGGGAGATGAAGTCTGTGATGGATTCGCTGAATAGGGCGCGTGGTCCAGGGGGCCTGCAGACGAGAGTTCCTCTGATGGTGGTCCTGGCATCGGTGTGGATCTGGAAGTGAATGTGTTCGGCGGCGAGAGGGGTGTCTTCGGTGGAGGTAGTGACGTTGATGGAGCTCTTGTATATGATGGCGATTCCTCCTCCGACTTGGTTGGTGCGGTCTTTCCTGGCGATCTTGTAGCCGTTGGGGATGGCTATGGCGATGTCGGGGGCCAATGAAGCGTTCATCCAGGTCTCAGTGATGAAGGCGACATCCGGTGCGGTAGAATCCAGGAGGTCCCATAGTTCAATGGCGTGCTTGTGGACGGAGCGTTCATTGATGAGGATGCACTTGAGGTGGTTGTTGGTGCGTGGGCTGGTGGACGGGGTGCAGTCGCGGTGGAAGGTATGTTTGCAGGTTTGACAGGCGAAGGGTCCAGGAGTGCGTTTCGGGCTGGCTTGATAGCAGGTTGTTGTACGTCCCGGGTTGAGTGCATGGAGGGAGGCGATGTCATAGCAGTGCTGGGGGTTTTGGGAGCGCTGGGGGCCAGGGGTTCTGGCGCTGGGCGCGGTCCAGGCGTGGACGGGCGCAGACAGGCTTGCCTTCGGCGCGGCAGCGGCGCGGCCGTGCAACAGCCACCATAGGAGGGAGGTGGGGGGGAGGAGGGGTCAGCTGGGGGCGGGAGGGAGGGTGACAATTGGAAGCAGGGGGGGTGGGGCCGCACGGGTGGCAGTGGCGGGAAAGCAGAGGGTGGGGGTGGGAGGCCGAAAAAAAGAGAGAAAGTGGGAAGAAAAGGGGAAAATCACAGAAGACAGAAGAAAAAACGAGGAGCTGGACAAGGAGAGAGAGCACAGAAGACAGAAGAAAAACGAGGAGCTGGACAAAGAGAGAGAGCACAGAAGACAGAAGAAAAACGAGGAGCTGGACAAAGAGAGAGAGCACAGAAGACAGAAGAAAAACGAGGAGCTGGACAGGGGAGAGGGCAAAGGAGCACTTACGGTCTGCTGGAGGTGGCAGGGGCCTGGGCAGGTGGAGCTGCAGCGGCGGGGGAAGCGACCTGCCCTAGGGTCAAGGGTCGCTGTCTCTGCCACGCAGCAGCCGCCATAAGAGGTAGGTAGGGGGGAGGGGCAGCTGGGGGCGGGAGACAAGGTGATGAATGAGAGCAGGGGGGCGGGGCCGCACAGGTGGCAGCGGCGGGAAAGCAAAGGGCGGGAGGCCAAAAAAATGAGAGAAAGTGGGAAGAAAAGGGGAAAATCACAGAAGACAGAAGAAAAAATGAGGAGCTGGACACGGAGAGAGAGCACAGAAGACAGAAGAAAAATGAGGAGCTGGACAAAGAGAGAGAGCACAGAAGACAGAAGAAAAACGAGGAGCTGGACAAAGAGAGAGAGCACAGAAGACAGAAGAAAAACGAGGAGCTGGACAGGGGAGAGCGCAAAGGAGCACTTACGGTCTGCTGGAGGTGGCAGGGGCCTGGGCAGGTGGAGTTGCAGCGGCGGGGGAAGCGACCTACCCTAGGGTCAAGGGTCGCTGTCTCTGCCGCGCAGCGGCTGCCATAAGAGGGAAGTGGGGGGGAGGAGGGGTCAGCTGGGGGTGGGAGGTGGGAGGCGGGAGGTAGGGCGACGAATGGGAGCAGAGGGGGCGGGGCCGCACGGGTGGCAGCGGCGGGAAAGAGGAGGGCGGGGGCGGGAGGCCAAAAAATAGAGAGAAAGTGGGAAGAAAAGGGGAAAATCACAGAAGACAGAAGAAAAAACGAGGAGCTGGACAAGGAGAGAGAGCACAGAATACAGAAGAAAAATGAGGAGCTGGACAAAGAGAGAGAGCACAGAAGACAGAAGAAAAACGAGGAGCTGGACAAAGAGAGAGAGCACAGAAGACAGAAGAAAAGCGAGGAGCTGTACAGGGGAGAGCGCAAAGGAGCACTTATGGTCTGTTGGAGGTGGCAGGGGCCTGGGCAGGTGGAGCTGCAGCGGCGGGGGAAGCAACCTACCCTAGGGTCAAGGGTCGCTGTCTCTGCCGCGCAGCGGGCGCCATAAGAGGGAGGTGGGGGGGAGGAGGGGTCAGCTGGGGGTGGGAGGCGGGAGGGAGGGTGACGAATGGGAGCAGGCGGGGCGGGCCGCACGGGTGGCAGCGGCGGTAAAGCAAAGGGCGGGGGGCGGGAGGCCGAAAAAAAGAGAGAAAGTGGGAAGAAAAGGGGAAAATCACAGAAGACAGAAGAAAAAACGAGGAGCTGGACAAGGAGAGAGAGCACAGAAGACAGAAGAAAAACGAGGAGCTGGACAAAGAGAGATGCACAGAAGACAGAAGAAAAACGAGGAGCTGGACAGGGGAGAGCGCAAAGGAGCACTTATGGTCTGCTGGAGGTGGCAGGGGCCTGGGCAGGTGGAGCTGCAGCGGCGGGGGAAGCGACCTACCCCAGGGTGAAGGGTCACTGTCTCTGCTGCGCAGCGGCCGCCATAAGAGAGAGGTGGGGGGAGGAGGGGTCAGCTGGGGGCGGGAGGTGGGAGGGAGGGCGACGAATGGGAGCGGGGGGGCAGGGCCGCATGGGTGGCAGCGGCGGGAAAGCAGAGGGCGGGGGCGGGAGGCTGAAAAAAAGAGAGAAAGTGGGAAGAAAAGGGGAAAATCACAGAAGACAGAAGAAAAAACGAGGAGCTGGACAAGGAGAGAGAGTACAGAAGACAGAAGAAAAACGAGGAGCTGGACAAAGAGAGAGTGCACAGAAGACAGAAGAAAAACGAGCTGGCAAAGAGAGAGAGCACAGAAGACAGAAGAAAAACGAGGAGCTGGACAGGGGAGAGCGCAAAGGAGCACTTACGGTCTGCTGGAGGTCGCAGGGGCCTGGGCAGCTGCAGCTGCAGCGGCGGGGGAAGCGACCTACCCTAGGGTCAAGGGTCGCTCCAGCTCGAGCTGGAGGAATCAACTGCATTTATCTGTTGTTTGAAGGTGAGTTTGATGTCGATGATGATGCCGAGATTGCGAGCATGGTAATTCGGATGCTGTCCGAGTGTGGAGGGCCACCAGGAGTTGTTCCACAGGTAGGAGTTGCTTCCGCAGATGATCACTTCTGTCTTGTCTGTGTTCAGTTTCCAGCATTTGGATTTTGTCCATCTGGTAACATATGTCATGCCATTGCTGAAGTTGTCTCTGGGGTGGTGTGATCGTTGGAGACGGAGAGTATGAGTTAAGTGTCATCGGTGTATGAGAGGATGTTAAGTCTGTGGGAGCAAACAATCTCGGCCAACAGCATTTCGTAGATGTTGAAAAGGATGGGTCTGAGAGAGGATCCCTGGGGAAAAGGTGTTTGCTTTTCTTAGACAGAGGTGATACTTGTTCATAGCATCTTTGAAGGTGGTGTGACCTGCTAGGTCCCTGCTACTGCACAACCGTCTTACTAGCCTTTTGCATTCACTCTCGAGTTTGTGCAGTTCAGGGGTGAACCACCTTGTGAGCTTGATGGATCTTGGGGAGGTGGAATTTCTTGTGGGGGTGACTTTGTTGGTGCCATTGAGGATCCATTTGGATAGATTGCCAGCGTGTTGTTCAAGTTTGAAGATGGAGCTAGACAAGATGGGTTTACTGGACTGGGGGGTTGTGGTCCATTGGGTCTCTGTGTCTTTTCCCCATCTACCGAGTGGGGGAGGTGGGGGTGTGTTGGACGGCTCTGGTCAGTGGTTATAGTGACGTGTGCTAGGTGGTGGTTGGTCCATGTGAGCTCCATTGTGTGGGAGAATTTGTTTTTATCCCTGGCTGTAAAGATGGGGTCAAGGGTGTGTATCATGGAGTGTTTGGGGCTGGTGACTAGTTGTTTGAGTACAATTTTTCCCAGGTTGTCCAGGAGGTTAGGTTGGTGATGTTGTGGTTGCTTTGGTCATCTAGGTGGAATTTCAGATCTCCTAAGATTATGTAGTCTGTCGAGACAATGGCAAATGGGGTGATGAGGTCAGTGATGGCCTTGCAAAAGGGAGGCATGGCCCCAGGGATCTATACGCAAGAGTTCCCCTGATGGCTGTTCTGGCATTGGTTTAGATGAGGAAATTTAGGTGTTCCATGATGTGAGATGCCTCCTTCTTGAAGGCGGTACACAAGAGGTTGCCATTTCGCATGATTGAAATGCCTCCATTGTTATGGCAGTCTTTGTGGATTATTTTCTAGCCTTGCAGTGTGGCACAGGTGATGTCAGGGGAAGAGGCTGGTGTGAGCTAGGTCTGAGTGATGAACATTAGGTCTGGTCTGAGAGTGGATATGGCATTGCATTTTTCCATGGCATCTTTTCATTGACATCTTGCATTTAGCAGTAGGCTTTGAAGTTAATTGGCGGGCTTGGGGGGCAGCAGTGGGGGTCTCGGTTTTGCAGGTGAAATTGTATTGGAGGCAGGCAAGCAGTCCTACTATGATCCAGGGTATGATTTGAAGCAGTTGTTGTCTCAGTTTCTGAGGGCCAGAGTATCAGCGGATGGTCTGAGATCCAGGGATCATGTTGCAGGGTGCAATCCAGATGTGCACAGACAGGTTTCCCTTCGGTGTGTCTTCTGCACTCCAGCAGCGCGCACACTGCATGTGGTTATGCACCAATCACCATTAAATTAAGAAGGTCCAGGATGGGAGGGGTGCGGTGGAAGGGGACGGGTGGGCAGAAAAAAGCAGGTGAAATGGTAGGGGAGGGGTGGGGGTCTAAATGCAAAAGGGGCAGCAATCAAAAATAGGAGCAGAACAGGGGCCAAACAGGAGCAGGGGCCAAAGAGGAGCAAGCACACAGAGCACAGCACAGAGTGGGGGAACTGATTGAGGACCTGCCAAACACAGCGCTGTTAATATATTTAAGAGAATATAGACAATTGGATATGCTTCGCTAAACACTGCAACTTTACAAAAACTCTTTGTGGTCAGAAGCTAATCATTATATCATTAGGCTGATATTATTATCCACTTGACTACTAGGACTTTTCCTTACTCCCTCCCCCACTGGTGCTAAGCCTATATTTGGATGTTTGGGGAATTTTGCACTTAAAACTTCATATCTTGTTTTGACAAAAGGTATTCATGTCAAATGTGTGCCCTTTTCTCTACACCCTGGCAGTTTTGAAAGCACCCAGGCATTGTAGGTTCCCAGGAGGGGAACTGGAAAAATAGCCAAAAGATAGTTAATTTCCTTTTTTGTGTGAAGTCGAAAAAGTGCTCTGCAAGAAGGCATATGTTTTTAATTCTGAAAATTAGCATAGCAAGGTTTTGCTATGCTAAGATCACCATCTTCCCAGCTTTCTCGAACAGAGCTGCAGCAAAAAACATTTTTTACCACAGTTTTTGCATATTTCTAAGAGACAATGTACTTTTTATATATCTTGTTTCTTGGTTTCAAATTGTTTCACAATTATAGTGAAACTATATGTGAAACCCATGGGTGATCCCAGAAAATGAAACATTTCTGAAAGGTATACAAAAGTCTGAATTCATCAAGGGACCACAAGTGTAGATTCCTCAAGATGTTACTAAACATAACTCATTGTTGAAATAATAAACAACCATAATGCATGTGGAAATATAGACATTAGTGACATTTTAATCTGTAATTTTTTATCAAAATGACGATTTACAGAATCAACACACAGTTACATCTATTGAACCCTTCTGGTTACACGGATCTAAAGTCTTTGTAGGTTAGCTGAAGACATACTATACTCTGAGCCAACAACTGAGCTGCTTCTTATAATTATTTTTCATACTGTACCAATCATACAGTAGTTTATATGATGAAATGTAATGAATGACACATGGATATGAAGGAAACCTATGTATCTCTAAAATAAAATGCACACAAGATACTGCACCTAAAACAGTTGTTATATGTACATCTCTCAGTTTATGGTCACCTTTAATATCTTGTGATTCAGAGGCCACTTTTCAAAATGTCTTCATTCTTTTACACTGGCTTACATTTGGAAGTCAAACATGCAGACAAATTCAATTGGTAGGAAATCTTCTACTGTTCTGTGTTCCCACCCACCAATTGTTTTCACCCAGAAGGCCTTGCAAACATTAAACTTTGGCTAAAACCACAGATTTTCCTCATTTTTCCATGAGCGAAAGTAGTAATCCTCATCACTCAGCATTCCTGCATGTCTTCAATTGAAAACAGTACCACACTTGTGTTGTTGGTACGAGTATCCATGACACTAAACACAATACAATGTTGTTAGATCTGACAGCCTTAAGGTGGTCTTCCCCCAACTTTTTGACTGCCTGCCTCCAGTTTCCTAACACTTTTTTTGCTGGTTTTAGGACTCTGCAAATTGTATCACTGCTAACCAATGCTAAAATGCATATGCTCTCTCCCTTTAACATGGTAGCATTGGTTCATCCCCAATTGACATATCTGATTTACTTAAAGTCCCTAGTAAAGTGCACTACATGTGACCAAGGCCTGACAATTAAATGCTACTAGTGGTCCTGCAGCACTGATTGTGCCACCCACATAAGTAGGCCCTTACCCATGTCTCTTGCCTGCCATTGCTAGGCCTGTGTGTGCAGTTTCACTGCCACTTCAACTCTGCATTTAAAAGTACTTGCTGAGCCTTAAACTCCCATTTTCCTACACATAAGTCCCCCTTAAGGTAGGCCCTAAGTAACCCATATGGGGGGGTGCTTTATAGGTAAAAGGCAGGACATATACAGATTTGTTTTATTTGTCCTGGAGGTGGAAAACTCGAACACATTAGGACTGCCCTCATATACTTTTAGAGTGGTAGATTATGTTCTGAAAGGGGTAACCAGATCATATTTCAAATGGCCACAATGGTAATAGAAAATCCTGCTTATTGGTGATGTTGAATTTATTATTACTATTTTTGGAATGCCACTTTTAGGGCTCTGCTGCCCTGTTGGCCTCTGACTTTGCTGGAAGGACTCTGCCTTCTCCAAAAGTGCTCTCCAAGGGCTTGGATTGAGCTTGCCTCCTGTTTCTGAAATCTCAGGGCAACAAAGACTTCACCTTGTCAAAAAATTAGTTGTGCGTCAAAAATCGACAAAACACCTGCCGAAATTGGCGCCAAGCCTGCATTGTGGTCAAGAACTCACGGCACTGCTGACTGGAACGATGCAGCCCAGACTCAAATTCGACGCAGTGCCTACCTTGTGACGGAAAATTAGACGCATATCCTACCTGATTGACAGAGCGCATGTGCCTTCTTCCGATGCATCAAGGATTTTCAGCGCATTGTCTCTGGGCATCAAAGTATCCCCGCATCTCAGTGAGGAACCAAGACTGTGCACCAAAAAATGAAGCAAACCCCTTGCATTATGGAAAGAAATGACACATCACCTGTGTCATGTCGAAAAATTCGATCCAACACTTTATTTTTCCAGGCATCTCCTGCATGGTTACTTTTGACGGATCCCAGGTACTGTGAGTAACAAAGAGACAACTGTTTATTTCTAGGGTTTGAGGCTCTTTTAAACCTTTTAAAAGTGATATTTCATCTTGTGCTCATCGAATCTGTCGTTTTGATCCTATTTTATTCAGATAAATAATATCTATTTTTTTAAACCTGTGTGGTGCTTTTTTATGGTGCTTTCATTGTGTTACTGTATGATTAATTGCACAAATACTTTACACCTTCTAAGTTAAGTCTGACTGCTCAGTACCAGGCTACCAGAGGGTGGGCACAGGATAATTTAAATTGTGTTGTGACTTACCCTAACTAGAATTGTGGTCCCTACTTAGACAAGCGTGTATATCTCTGCCAACTTGAGACCCCATTTCTAAAAAACATTGCATGGAGACATTGACTTTCATCAATCAAAACAGTCCCATTCTACCAATGTGAGTAGCTGCATAATTTGAGTAATGGTTCAGCCGTCACCCAGGGAAATGTCTTAGACCCAAACAGTTCTGTATATTAGACATCCAAGGCAGTATATTGGGGTGTGAACTTGTGTGGATCTCACAATTTCCTTTACCCATACACTCTTGCAACCCTTGAATTTCTGCTAAAACACATTGTCCTCACCTTTCTGTGAGAAAAAGCTCCATAATCTGTGGGGATCCATGAATTTCCTACTACCCAGTGTTCCCACCCTTGTCCTGATAAAAACAGTACCCAATTTGTAAGGGTAGGCTGAACGTGCAACAGGAAAGATGCAAAACACAACATGCACAGATCACATTTTTCCACGCAAAGCTGATCATTTTGTGCAATGTAGGTAACCATGGATTTTGTGCATAAACTTGGCTGCCACCCAGGGAAAACTATTACAGCCAGGCATTTCTGAAAGTTAGACTTACAGGGCATTCCAAGGTGGTCTGACTTGCATGAATCCAATGATAATGCTCTTCATTTCTCAAACATTGCCAAAAACACACATTTTCCCTCACAATTCTTTCAATCAAATTCAATAATCTGCATAGATCCACTCATTTTCTACCACTCCTCATTTTGACACTTATCAAAATAAAAACAGTCCCCACTTTTGTGGCTGGATCTAGCACTCACAACAGGAACAGATGAAACCAGAGACCATGTGAACACCATATGGATTTGACCCTGTTTAGAGATGGCCAATGTTGCATTTTGGGGCTTATTTATTTGTGAGTACTAGGCAGAGCCACATGAATGGAGTAACATTTTTAAGAGAAGTGCTGGAATACAGGGGTAGGAATATTGTGGATCTGTGAAAATTCTGGAACTTTCCTGTAGAGAAATGGGAAAGACATGTGTGAGTTTAGGCAAAGTTTGAGGTTTGTAGGGCATTTGTGGGTAATAATTGGTTATGGGATTCAAGCAAGGAACACCACTTTAGACTCCTCTACATATCAAGTTTACAAAAATGTCTAGATTTAGTAGGTTTTCCTGGTTGCCAGCTGAGTCCGTGCCGAAATAAGGGAACCACTCAGTATGGAAAGAAAGAGGAAATTGGGGTTCATCCCCAATCTGCTGGCACATATGTAGCTCAAAACAATCAACATTTCCTGTCACTTGCCATGGGTATGCTCTAGTCCCCAGGCAAGACAGAAATAATCTTGAGTATAGTTTGTACTGTTTGCAATGCTGATGCCTGTGTGGACTGACTCTACCTCTTCTTTTTTGGATCTATTTTTTGTAGGTGTCTAGTGTGGTTTTCACCCACTGCAAGGAATATTGGGGTATGTTTCGCATTCTGAGGGCTCAGAAGGTCTGTTGCTCCTATGCTAGAGTGAGGTCATGTCCCCATGTCTATTTGGGCAAACCTAACATCATCTTTGCTTTTTAACATGTTTTTCAAGTGGTGTCTAGGACAAATTGTGGAAAAATACCCTACCTGCAACCCATGATCTTTTTTGCTCCTTTTGGGGTGGCTGCATGCCTTAGTGCTAGAGTGGGATGTCTCATACATTTTATAACCACATTTAAAATCCCTGATCTCTAGTGAACTTTGAGCCTTTTTGGGAAAAGATTACAGGTAAATGCCCAATTGGGACAAACATCTTTCTGCACATTGGGGGTACAAAAGACTATTTTCTCCTTCTGGGGTAGGGGTATGGTCTGATGCAAGAGAGGGCACAACCATTGTTTTGTTTGTTTTGGCACCATTTTGAAATTCTTTGTGTGTATTGGGCTTTTGCCTCTGCAGGGGGCATACTGGGGAAGCCCCCTAACTACCTCCTGTAGGGGCAGAAAGGCAATACTCTCCCTTGTAGGGTCGTATCATTGCCTAATGTCAGGATGGGATGCCCTCTTGTAAAGAAAAAAAATCTCCTGTGTCTAGTGGGATTTGATAATCTTGGACATGATCAGAGGCAACACCCCAAATCAGGGAAAACCACCTGGCTGCCCCATTAATACTCCATGTAGAAGGCTGGCTTGGTTTGTAGTGGATACCTTGGGTACTTACACCTTATACCAGGTCCAGTTATCCCTCATAAGTGAAATGTAGTAGTGTTCTAGCAGCTTAGACTGATAGAGGTAGCTATAGCAAAGCAGCTTTGGCTGAACTAGGAGACATGCAAAGCTCATGCAATACCACTTATAGTTATAGTACTTATCCACAAGTAAAGACAATACTCAGTGTTAAGAAAAATAAAGGTATTTATTTGGGTGACACAGTACCAAAAATAGCTTAGGGACAATACTCCTTCTGGAGGTAAGTATTATACACAATTTATACACTAGACACCAAAATTAGACAAGTAAATAGTCATGGAACAATGCAAACAATAGGAAATGCCATAGAATGCAATGGGAGAAAATGGGTTTAGGGGCAACACAAACCATATACTAAGAAAGTGGAATATGAATCACAAATTCCCCCCTAGACAAGTGTAGTGTGTGCAGAATCGCTAGGAGAGTAAGAATACAATAAAGGTAAGTAAATTACCCCACCCAAGAGTCCAGAAAAGCAGGAGTAAAGTACTGAAAGTTTCCTTAGGACACACTGCACCTCGTGATTGGGATTTTGCAGCAGCCAACCAAGTCTGCAAAGAACTGCTGGATTCCTGGACCTGAAGACCTGCAAAGGAAGGGGATCAAGTCCAGAAGTTGAAAGAAGTTGCAGGAAGGACAGGACCCCCTGCCAACCTAGAATAGGTTGCAAAAGAAAGTCCCCAGTTAGTTGAAGACTGCAGGAATGCACCCTAAGAGGATGTCAGTGGGTTCCTGTGTGATGCAAAAGATGTCTAACAGCGTGAAGATCGTTGCAGACATGATTTTGTGTTGGAAGTCACCAACAAGCCTTGGCTACAACAAAAGTGCATTTTGTGTTGAAATGGTGCTGGATGGACCCAGGATGGACCTGGGGGCCTCAACTCTGTGTGAGGAGGAAGAGGGGGCTCTCAGCACTTTAGAGATCCCTCAGGATGCCAGTCATCACCCCCAGGAGTTGCAGGATCCAGGGACAAAGGAGGTGCAAAATGCGATTGATGCAGCACAACAAAAGAAGGTCCCACGCCGCCGGAGAACAACTCAGCGAGTTGAGCTTCACAGGATGGAGTGCTGGAGACCTGGGCCAGGCTGTGCATGAAGGAATTTTGCAAAGAATGCACAGAGGCCTCAGGAGGTGAAGAAGACACAGGGGTACCAGTGCTCTCAGGGAAGGCAAGGTCTTACCTCCTCCAAAATGCGTCAGCTGGAACTCAGGACAGTCTATGTTGATGATGTCCACCCTCTGTGTCCTTAGGAGCATGCTTGTTGCTCTGAGAGGAGTCCAAGTGTGCCAGTCGTCATTGTGGAAGGTGCCTGCTTGGAGCAGGGGAGTGACTCTGTCACTCCACAGGAGATTTCTTTGGCCCTTCTGGTGCAGGATGAAGACAGGGAGTCCCTAGAGCATGCACATTGTGGAAACTGCTGCAGTTGCTGACTTGGAGCTGAGGTTGCTGAAGAAAGGTTTCTCTTGTAGACACTTTGTTGCAGTTACAGCGTTTCTTGGAGCAGGCTGTGGTTGATCCGAGGTCAGAGTAGTCTGAAGTTGTTGCAGAGGATTCCTGAAGGAAACTTGCAAGCAGAATCTGAAGAGAACCCACAGGAGAGACCCTAATAGCCCTGAGAGGGAGGTTGGCTACCTTATCAGGTATGGACCTATCAGGAAGGGTCTCTGATGTCACCTGGTGGCACTGGCACTCAACCCTCCAGAGTGCCCCCATACTTTGCAAAGGAAGATGGCTGAAGTCTGGGACACACTGGAGGAGCTCTCGGCACCACCTCTAGGGTGGTGATGGACAGGGGAGTGGTCACTCCCCTTTCCTTTGTCCAGGTTCCCACCAGAGCAGGGGACAAGAGGTCCCTGAACCAGTATAGACTGGCTTATGCAAGGAGGGCACCATCTGCGCACTTCAAAGCATTTCCAGAGGCTGGGGGAGGCTACTCCTCCCCAGCCAGTAACACCTATTTCCAAAGGGAGAGAGTGTAGCACCCTGCTTTCAGAGGAAATACTTTGTTCTGCCTTCCTGGGGCTGGGCTGCCCAGACCACAGGAGGGTAGAATCCTGTCTGTGAGGTGGCAGCAGCTGTAGCTGCAGTGCAAGCCTCAGAGAGCTGGCTTGGCAGTACTGGGGGTCCATGTTGGAGCCCCCAGGATGCATGGAATTGGCTCCCCAATACCAGATTTGGAATGGGGGGACAATTCCATGATTTTTGACATGTTACATGGCTATATTCGAAGTTACCATTGTGAAGCTACATATAGGTATTGACCTATATGTAGTGCAACCGTGTAATGGTGTACCCGTACTCACAAAGTCCGGGGAAATGGACCTGAACTATGTGGGGGCAACTTTGCTAGTGAAAGGGTGCCCTCACACTTAGTAACTTTTCACATAACCTCCAGCAAGTGAAGGTTAGACATATAGGTGACTTATAAGTAACTTAAGTGCAGTGAAAATGGCTGTGAAATATTGTGTGCGTTATTTCGCGCAGGCTGCAATGGCAGTCCTGTGTAAGGGTTTGTCTGAGCTCCCTATGGGTGGCAAAAGAAATGCTGCAGCCCATATGGATCTCCTGGAACCCCAATGCCCTGGGTACCTGGGTACCATATACTATGGACTTATAAGAGAGGTCCAGTGTGCCAATTGAAATTGGTAAATGACGTCACTAGCCTATAGTGAAAAAATTGAAATTGGTAAATGACGTCACTAGCCTATAGTGACAAAATTAAAAGCAGAGAGAGCATTAGGGCTGAGGTTGTGGTTAGCAGAGCCTCAGTGACACAGTCAAGAACTACTGACAACACATACATTAGGCCACAAACTATGAGAACTGGGGTCCTGGCGAGCAGGGTCCAAGTGAGACAGGAAAAACATACTGACATATACGTTTTTATCTATGACCACTGGGGTCCTGGCTAGCAGGATCCCAGTGACACAGTAAATACACACTAACACACTCACAAACAGGCCAAAAGTGGGGGTAACCATCCTAGAAAGAGGCTACTTTCCTACACTCTATTGCATGGGATTGCCCTATGCAATGGTGGGCCACCACCACCCTTTTGTTTTATTTGGCATGAAATCACTGGTGTTTAGTGGGCTTCCTTTACTACAATCTGCTAGACGATTAAGGGCATAACTCATTTCAGCACCACTGGGGTCAGAAAGACTATATTGCCCCTTCTTGAGGAGGGTGTATAGCCCAATGCTAGTTTGGTCACCCTCACCCCTGTGTTTTGGGACACTGTGAAATCCCTTTGCCCTCAATATGACAAGATAAAACGTTCCCTGTTTACACCACGTTGCACCTTCAAAACATGTGCACCATGCCCAAACAGTTAAAATGTGCCCTAATATGTTTAACGGGCTGCCCTCTGGGCAGCCATCAATGTGTGCTGCCCTGGTAGCAGTTCATTCAACTGAAATCCAAGTGACTGCTTCATAGGTGCTCTATGTTTCACAGTGCAGGTGGCAACCCACCTGAAATTTCAAAAGGGATTAGAGATCCCCTTGAAGGCAAGTGCAGTGACTGACAGTACTCATCTTCAAGTTGATGTCTTGAATGTCCCTGGGACCCCCCTTTCATCCCTTGAGTGGACAGCCCTCAGGGGGAGCCCTGACAGTGTGGCACGTTTTTGCAGCACAATTTCAGTGTGCCTCCTATCAGCTTCTTTGCCTTTAGGCTTGCTTCCATAAATGATAATGAATGAATGCATGCATGCATGAGGGATTTGTGAAGCACGAGATACTACTAGAGTGTCCAGATGCTAAATACAGAGTGGACTCAGAGGCAAAGAGATTCCTTCATTTGCATGGTACCAAACTTGCATGCAAATGAGGGAATGTCCTCTTGATATAGCGTTGGTACTCCATATGTACCAGTGCTAACAGTGCTAAGTGTACCATGTGTCTGCAGCCCCCTGGTGGCAAGTGGGCTTTCTTCCCCCACCCAGAAGATTCTCTTGTTTCTAAAGATACCTCTCCAAAGAAAATCCACAATTGGGGAGGCTGAGATATGCCCTGGAGCAGTGATGCAAGCAAAAGAAAAATGAACTAGTCACCTGATTTTTCTCTTACTTTTACAGTCTAGACATCAGTGTGCCATGCATGATGATCATAATTTCAGAAAAAAATTATGAACAAAAACAAGAAATAAAGAAGCTTAATCTGCTGGGGAACCTCCACATGAAAAAAGGGGGACATCTCTGGGGTACCAGCACCAGAGAGATTACCTGCCCAAAGTGCTTTATTGTGAACTCCACATTAATAGCACCTGGCTCGGAGTGCTGTTGATCTGGCTGCCTCATCAATAGCATTCAAGTGGTTTAGAGGCACAATACCAATGGTCCAGCATGTAATGGAAGGAAGCTGTGTCCCACAGCAACCAAATCTAATGTTTCAGATTCCACCATTCATAATTGTAAAAGTATTTCATCAGGCTTAGGGCTGATTATGAGTTTCCTGTAATATTTCAACCCATGCCTAAATGACTATTTACTCACAAGTCGCACTTACATGGATTTTTAAAGCACTCAATAGTTATCAGATGCATTAAATAACTCAAATTTAACAGGGGAAACCCCTTATCATGCAAATGTTGGTTTTAAACTTACAAAATCACACATTATTGCCCATGAACTAGCAATAGGTGTTAATTATCACACCTGCAAAATAACAGACCCCGCAGTACTATTATTTGTCATGTACAATACATATTGGTTTAGTTCATATTCAGGCCCTTAGGGGGTCATTCCGACCCTGGCGGTCATGGACCAACAGGCTAGCGGTGCATCCAGGCCAATTCTGACCGCGGCGGTAAAGCCGCGGTCATAAAAGGGAAACCGGCGGTTTCCCGACGGTTTTCCCCTGGCCTGAGGAATCCTCCATGGCGGCGCTGCAGGCAGCGCCGCCATGGGGATTCCGACCCCCTTACCGCCAGCCTGGTTCTGGCGGTTTTGACCGCCAGAACCTGGCTGGCGGTAACAGGTGTCGTGGGGCCCCTGGGGGCCCCTGCAGTGCCCATGCCAATGGCATGGGCACTGCAGGGGCCCCCTAACAGGGGCCCTCCAAGATTTTCAGTGTCTGCATAGCAGACACTGAAAATCGCAACGGGTGCAACTGCACCCGTCGCACCCTTTCCACTCCGCCGGCTCCATTCGGAGCCGGCATCCTCGTGGAAGGGGGTTTCCCGCTGGGCGGGCCGGCGGCCTTCTGGTGGTCGCCCGCCCGCCCAGCGGGAAACTCAGAATTACTGTGGCGGTCTTTTGACCGCGCAGCGGTATTCTGACGGCGGTACTTTAGCGGGCGGCCTCCGCCACCGCCAAAGTCAGAATGACCCCCTTAGTCTGTGTCTTGAGGAAATGGGCAGCATACATGTAAAAATGTAAATTAAAAAATTAGATGATGGAAGGGCACCATAAGTAGTAAAGTCACTAACCAGTTAGGTCTGGTCAAAGGTCTCAGAAATTTAAACCTGTGCTAATCCCCTGGTAGCAATGGTACACGGCAGACAGGCTTTACTGAAAAAAATATGTAAAGCATTTACAAGCACCAAAATAGTTAAAATGTTATAAACATAGCACAAAAAATTGCACTCTAATTTAGAAAAAAGGCATTGATTTGAGAGCTTGGCCCAGAAGATTTGTGTTTTTATGGGACTCAAGTTGGTCTATGTGCTGAGGTCAGGATAGTTGTCCAATCATTTTTGTGAAGGTAAGGTTTAAAATTAGCTGGGTCCTCCCCCCCTTGACTGTATATAACTTGGAAAAAATTGGTGGGCGGCCTCTCACTTGTCCTTCTCCCTTGGATGCCACAAACCTGAATGTATTTTAAATTGAGCAATATAGGATTTAGCTTAGTGCAGTCTAATTTTATGTGCTAAAAGGGTGACTGCTTTGTCGACCTTGTCATAAAAAATCTTCTTCAGGGCAAGCAAGGAGTATTTAGCCTGATTTGTCCTGTGGATTTTTATTTGCCCTCTCAGGATAGCTAATTTCCTTTGGTTTCATTTAGATAGTGTCCGTCTGTTTAGTTTTTCAAGTATCTTAATTTAAGAGGTGAGAGTGTGCTCTAGAATGTGTGTCTCTCTAGCCCTATCTTTCACAATAGTTAAAAGCATCCTGGTGGATATCCCAGTGTGTATGGGGAGATACACCAGGTGAGGTGTTATTTGAGAAATATTCCTTAATTGCATCTTGTGTCTCTCACTGGCACGCAGTATTTGCAGGTTCTACTGCCAGCCATTAAGAACAGAGGGTGGTAGATCCTATCCCTCCAGTTGAGCTCCAAATGAGCATGGTCAAAGATCGAAATATACAAGAGTATGGCTGAACCTAGAGTTGGGAGTAGTGAGGGGATGGTAAATGCATTATTGACACAAAACTAGGTGGCATGTATGTAGGAGTGAAATGAGCAATCCCTAAGGTCTGGGTGCAGATGACACAATGCATCAATTAGGTTGAGTTCATTGATTCCCTTCTTGAGAAGGGCCAACGTTGCTCCTGTCTCTTTATATGAATGCAAATCTCTGACAGGGTTTCAAGCAAATTTGAAGCCCCCTCCCACTATAATATTCCCTTGGAACATGTGGAGTTACTCTCCTATTAGTATGTGGATATACGAATCTTCCAAGGTGTAAGGGTTATATAAGTTTAGCATAATGAGTGTTGTGCTTTCCCTTTGAAATTTAATTTTAAATAATATCCTTATACATCCCTAGTAAAAGCCAGTGCTTTTTGACCAATGTGAACAAACACAAATGATGGACCAAATGTGGAACTAATCAAACCTCCATCCCCAGTCACAGATCTGGATTTAATCCATCAGTTCTTTTGCTCACCATGCCATCCCAGTTTGGACAAAGACATATGAAAATCAGTCTTGACCCTGTTACCCATGGGAAAAGCCCAGCCTGAACTGCCAGGCAAGTACTCCTTGGACTGGAAAAAAAACATATTGGGACCAGTTTCAGGGTATCACCCTTCATCAGCCAGGCTAGCTTGCATCCAGTGGCATAGTGAGCACGGGACCCATATCTGGGAATACCTGGCGCACTTAGGGCAACAAAAGCAAACAAACATAAATGATGAATAGAATGTGGAACCAATCAAACCTTCACCCCTAGTCACAGATCTGGGTTTAATCCATCAATTGTTTTGCTCACATGCCACCCCAGTGTGGACCTAGCAATATGCAAATCAGTCTTGACCCCGTTCTCCATGGGAACAGTCCAGCCCGAACTGCCAGGCCAGGTTCTCCCTGGACTGGAAAAAAACATGTTGGGACCGGTTTCAGGGTATCATGGTGCAAGCAATGTATAAATATGCCCCTTAGTCACCTCATGTTTTCTTGTGGCTGAGCTGTCTTGTGCAGCTCTTGGAGCTCTTGGAACTACTTCTGTGTTTCACTGGCTTTCGATGTTGCTGTCAATGATGCAATCTTGGTAAATTGGTTCTCTGCTAAGCGGCAAACTCACCTTGACTTCTCGTCTTTGTTGTAGGGATTGCACTTATTTATTGTATGTGTCCATTTTAATTTTCACTTTTAACTTGCCATTATTTTGGGATGTTAGTTAGAATATGCTTTTTCCTAACATGAGCCTATATCATGCACACATTTATTCCGACAGTGCTGTTTTGTAGTCTGCACAGTAAGTTTCAGGAACAGATATTAGAATGCAGTGCCCCTGCTTTTGTTTTGTGCTCATAGGAGACTTCTCTTTTCCCCAGAAAGGGGCCTGATTTAGAGTTTGGCAGATGGGGTCCTCCATCACAAATGTGACCAATATCCTGTCCGCCTTGTTACGATCGCTATATATTCTATGGGAATTGTAACACAGCGAACTGGATTTACGTCACATTTGTGATGAAGTAACCCCATCCACCCAACTCTAAATAAGGCCCTAAGTAATGTTACCTTTTTGCATCTCTTGCTAAACATGATGAGGCCGGTGCTTTATTATTTATTATTTAAACAACTCCCATGTTGAAGGCGCTGGAGTTATCATGGAAAGCTATGAAAGAGAATGCAGCCTTGCAGGTCCTGTTTGCTCACCAAGACAGAGTGCATTCATTACATGCAGTGAGACCTGATTCCTGAACTATCACACCAAGGTATAGGGTTAAATCATTCCAAATAAACCTGGTAGAATGCTCTCATTATTACAGTATTCTTAGTGGTAAGTAGAAGTAACTTTAGATACAAAAAATGGTTGAATTATGTGTGTTATTCTAATAATGCTTCTTTCAGTAATGTGTCTCATATGTATAATAATCGGAGTTCATGTTTTTATTACAAGGATTAGATGTATACTTTAAACCTTTGAAACAGTATTATTCTATACTGTGTGAAACTTTGGACAAGCATCAGTGACATATGAAAGGGTAGATCTGTTTTCACAAACTCCTTTGGAATCAGAGTGGTCATGTTCAAAGTTGCCAACAGCATCTATAATTCTGGGAGGTTAGGAGTTTAGATGTGGTACTGTGAGTTAGCCAAACCAACATTTACTAATTATATAAGAGGACTATGGCCCTCCTTACGACCCTGGCGGTGGGTGATGAAGTGGCGGTAATACCGCCAACTGGCTGGAGGTAACTATTGCCAAATTATGAAGATGTTGGTGATAGCTCCGATAGACAGCCAATGTACCACGCCGAACGCCAGGGCGGCAACAATAGTCAGCACGGCGGTAGCTGCTGACAGCCAGTCGAAAGATATAGCACTGCACACCATATTTTGACCTTGCAATCCGCCACCTTTTCCGGGGCAGTACCAATGCCATCAAAAGCCTGGCAGAAACAGAGCACAAAAGTCAAAGGACTCACCATTGGAGACACAGGGAAGAACCACGCCCCATAGAACCCGAACTGCAAGGTTTCCCGATGATCTTCTACGTCATGCTCCACCTGGAACAACAATGCCGGTGAAGACGATGACGGTGAGTACAGCTGCCTAGCACACAAGGGAGGGTGGGAGGAAAACAACAGTGATACCCACACGCACCACACACACCCAACACACACACACCATACACTCAACCAGCTGCATACAATAAACAATTTGTCTGCAATAATCGGCAGAATAATGCAAGGACAACAGGAATTGACTAAAGTGATTGTAATCAGATCAACCCCAAAATTAATGAGTTGATTTGCCAATGCAACACATATGTACAAATGCACAAAAAAGGGATGCTGCCCAGTCCATATTTCACAGGGCCCAAATGGCCATAGGCAAAAGTTCAAGGCCCCAATCAAATCCTTCCCCAATACGGAGAGAACGCTGCAGGGGCATCAGGCACCAGAGGGGGAGGGGGACACCTGAACCAGATACGGAAACAAGACCACTGTTTCTGGAGGGGGCAACATGCCCTGTGCTCGGTCCTGGGGAGTGCAAGGCCACAGTCTCTCAAGTGGGTGACTTGCCCACTGGTTCTGGAGGGGGCAAAATGCCCATTGCTCTTTGTCCTGGGGAGTGCAAGGCCACAGTCTCCCAAGTGGGTGACTTACCCACTGGCTCTGGAGGGGGCAACATGTCCTGTGCTTGGTCCTGGGGAGTGCAGGGCCACCGTCTCTCAAGTGGGTGACTTTGCCACTGATCCTGGAGGGGGCAATATGCCCTGTGCTTGGTCCTGGGAATGCAAGGCCACAGTCTCTGGAGTGGGTGACTTGCCCACTGGTTCTGGATGGGGCAACATGCCCTGTGCTTTGTACTGGGGAGTGCAAGGCCACAGTCTCTCAAGTGGGTGATTTGCTCTCTGGTTCTGGAGGGGGCTGGTGCAGGGCTCCTTCCCCTTCTTTGTGGCTGGTGCAGAATCCTTCCCCTTCTTTGTGGCTGGTGCAGGCTTTTTCCCCTTCTTTGTGGCTGGTGCAGGTTCCTTCCCCTTTAGTATTGTTGGCCTGAAATCCTTTCCACCACGAATAGGTGGTGCTACCTTTGGGCCCATAGAATGTTTGGCTGAGGTGCTTGGCTGGGTCCTTGCTCCCCTGCCCATACGTGTGGCACTGGGGGGAGGGGTTGTTGGGCAAGGGAAAGCTTCTTAGGGACGTTTGGGTGGGAGGAATGATGGGAATGGAGGTTGAGGGAGTGGTTGTAGGAGGTGTATATCTACTGGATTTGGGTACAGGTGCGTGGGCTGTATGCTGTTTTGAGGTGGATGGCTGTTGGGTGTCTGAGTGCTTGCATTTGTGTGCTTTAGGAGGGTGACAGACACAGTGGGAGAGGACATAGAAGACGTGTGCATGGATGTTGTGGAGGTGTCTGCCAGTGAGGTGTGTGTTGTGCTTGGTGTGGTGATGATGCTGGAAGTGGATATTGATGTAGTGCATGCAGGGGTGAGTGTGGACGTAATTGGGTGGGAGGTGGAGGAGGAGAAGGGGAGACAGTGGAAATAGTGGATGTTGTTGTGTCTGCAACTGAATGGTGTTTGTGTGGGTGCCTGTTGGATGAAGTGTGGTGCTTGTGTTTGCCTGTGACACTCTTGGGTGTTGTCTTGTGTGCATGCTCATCTGCCTGTGTGGTTGGGATGGGTTGGGGTGGAGGAGATTGGGACTGGGAAGTGGAGGTTGGAGGGGGAACAGTTGAAACAGGGACAATGGCTGCCATCAGAGAGGAGGCAGGAGCCTGGAACGATCTCTGTTGGGCCGAAAATCCACCATGAATACCCTCTAGGAATTTATTAGATTCCTGCATCTTGGATGCCAGCCCCGGATGACATTCACAATGGTCCACTCCAGTCTCCGCAGTAGTGCTCCCCTCACTCTCCATCCCACTGGTGCCCTCAGCGTTGGTGGACTCTGCCTCCAGGGTCCTGTGGGATGCAGCTCCCTCTGTCACCAGTGCCTCTGCTCCTCCACCAGATGATGCTAATGCACATAAGGACAGGATGACAAACCGAGAAAGAGGGGGAGAGGTACAAAGGATAAACATGGTCAATGACTGCACCAACACCACCGTTGGCATACACAGCACCCTCCACACAGGGAACAGGCCTACGCACTATGCATTGCACTACCAGTAAAATGGCTAGTCACTAAGGAATGAGGAGGGGCACACTCTGCCAACTGCAGCACACCTGGTACCCATGCAGCCCTGCCCAGGAGTGCCTTCTGACCAGCTAGGAAAGCAGTCTGGTCCCATTCAGACCCTTAGCCACCAGAGGACCTATGCTGCTATGTCTGGCCTGGTCTAGGGGCACCCAAGGACACACAACCACCACCCGGATACCACCCCACCAGTCGGAAGTTGTGATGATAGCCACTGTACTCACCCCCTTGTGGCTGTTGTGATGCTCTCAAGTGCCTATCCAGCTCAGGGTAGGCCACTGTTAGTATGTGGGCCATCAGTGGGGGTCAGGGTCCGACGGGTAGCCCTTCCTCGTTGGGAGGCCATCCCCATCTGGGCCTCCACCGTCTTCCGTTCCCAGCGTCTCAGGTCCTCCCACCATTTCCGACAGTGGGTGCTCCACCTGCCATAGACCCCCAGGGTCCACACCACCTTGGTGATGGCACTCCATATACCCTTCTTTTGATGGGCGCTGACCTGCAGAGGCAAGACGCACAGGAAAATACCATTAGATAAACAGTCCTGCCTGTTATACATATGGCCCACCATACCCATTTTTATCACCAGTGGAACATGGGACAGCACACAACCTATATGCCGCCCAAAGGACATCCACTTACCCCCCTTACACAAGGCCTTCACACACACAACTCCATGCATTCACGCCACATGCATTGTGCCCACAGTGTACTCACCTGTTGGTCTGGGGGCCCATACAGCAGTCCCTGCTGGGGTAGGACGCCATCCACCAGTTGCTCCAACTCCTCAGAAGTGAATGCTGGGGCCCTTTCCCCGGTCACTTAGGCCATGGTAGGGTCCAGACACAGGTCTCAGCAGCGCATGCAGTGTAGGTCCTCTCCTATGCAAGGTTAGGAAACAACTGAGGAATCTGATAGAAAATGACAGTCACGTCCGTGGTGGTGCATACCGTCACCGCCAGCGTAGTTCACCATTGGCCACTGTACCCCATAGGGCCCAATTATAACCAATAAGGAATTGCAAGGCTGTTCGCAAACACAAACCGCCACGGTGCACAAAGTCAGTGGCATTACCTCACTTCCACCTGTCCCTCCATACAAGACAGACAGTTAAATTTCAGGAGGGGGAACAAGCCTATGGATTAATGCTGCTTCACAGGATAAATAGGCACATACTTCACAAATTATACTGTCCCTTTACATGTTTGCACATTGCGTACTGCTGTTGTGGCTCCATTTTTCAGTTTGTGACAGGCTCCTCACTCTTTCGTCACTTAGATGCTTACTGCTGCAGATGAATAGGAGATGGATACATACCCCCGTGTATTAAACCCTGGTGGACTTGGCTACACTGGAGGAAGGGCACATAATACTCACCTATAGACTGGACAGGGCCACAATCACAAAGATGTGTGTCCAATTGCAGCCTGACCCTATATCTGCTGTCTGTCACCCCACTGGGATCCCCCCTCTTATGCAAGTGCTTTCAGTTTGCCATTTCCTGGCAACTGGCTCTTTCCAAGTGGCAGTGGGCTTGGCATCAGGACTGTCACAGCCAATGTTCTCAAATGTCATAACAACAGTGTTGTCTACCCAGATAAAACACATGTGTAGCTGCATTGCATTCCCCCAGGTTGAGGATCTGGCCACTGTGAAGGCAGGGTTCTATGCAATGGGACATATCCCCAATGTAATTGGTGATATGGATGGAACACATATTACGTTTGCCCCTGTGCCAGAATCAACAGGTGTTCAGGAATTGTAAGAGTTTCCACTCCATGAATGTGCAGATGGTGTGCCTGGCGGACCAGTACATCTCCCACATCAATGCAAATTATCCTGGGGTGGTGCATGATGCCTTTGTCCTGAGGAATAGCACCATCCCAAATGTGATGGCCAAACTACAGAGGCACAGGGTGTGGCTAATAGGTGAGCCCTGGTTCCCACCCAGTATATGTTGGTGTATGCTTATGGTATTGGCCATATAGGATAGAGTGTGGCTAAATGGTGTCCCTCACTATTTGCAGAATACTCCGGTTACCCATGCCTATCATGGCTGCTGAACCCTGTGAGGAATGCCAGGACAAGGGCAGAAGATCGTTATAATGAGGCACATGGCCAAACCAGAAGGTTCATTGTAAGGATCTTTGGCTTCCTGAAGGCCAGGATCCAGTACCTTCATCTAACAGGTGGATCCCTGTGCTACTCACCCAAGAAGGTCTTCCAGATAGTAGTGGCGTGCTGCATGTTGCACAACCTGGCCCTCAGACCACATGTGCCTTTTCTGCAGGAGGAGACTGGAGATGCCCCTGTGGCAGGAGTGGACCTTGATGACAGTGAGGATGAGGAGGCAGAGGATGAGGATGTGGACAACGGAACATCTGTGATACGTCAGTACTTCCAATGACACACAAGTGAGACAGTGCAACTTTACATTTCTATGACTTTGGTTGTATCTTGTGTGGCATTGGCTTGCTGGCATTTCCCACTTCTTTGCCCACTTACTGTTCCCTCTGTATATTCATTTTGCACATGTTGGTGATTTTGACAAATTTTCCTGGTGTGATCAGGTCACTAGTTCTATGCTCATTCTATGCACAGTTCATTTACAGTGGTTGTAGCTGTTTAAATCAATACACATTTGAAATACATGAAATACTCGAAGTCAATTTTTATCCATGGGATTTTACTTGTGTATGTTGGTGTATGGAGGGAGTGTTAGTTTCCCTGTGCTGTGCATGCTTTAGTGATGAGTGTTTATGCAGGGATGTGAGGGGTGTCCATGCATTGGTACGGCATGCAGGGCTTGGCATTGGAATTAGTGTGATGTGATGGTGGAGTGTGTGGGATGGAGTGCAGTGATGGGAGTGAGGGTGAGGGGTGTGATGGCATGCAGGTGTGGGGTGATAGTTGTTGAGAGTTGACTTATCAGAGTCCAGTCCTCCTCCAACTCCGGCCAGGCCCTCACGATGCAGTATTGCCAGGACCTGCTCCTCCCATGCTGTGAGTTGTTGGGGAGGAGGTTGTGGTCCACCGCCAGTCCTCTGTACATCGATCTGGTGTCTTGCTGCTATGGAACGTACCTTCCACAGTAGGTCATTCCACCTCTTCCTGATGTTGCCCCTTGTTCTGGGGTGCTGTCCCATGGCGTTGACCCTGCCCATTATTCTCCGCCATAGCTCCATCTTCCTTGCTATTGATATTTGCTGTACCTGTGCTCCAAATAGTTGTGGCTCTACCCTGACAATCTCCTCCACCATGACCCTTAACTCCTCCTCAGTGAAACAGTGGTGCCTTTGTGGTGCCATGGGTGTTATGTGATGTGTGTGTTGGGTAATATGTTTGGGTGTGTGATGTGGAGTGCGTGAGGGGTGTATGGGTATGAGTGGTGTGTGGCTCTAGTTGTCGCAGTGGTCTTGGTGTCAGGCTTGTGCCAATGATTTGTATTCATAAGGGGTTGTGGGTAATGTGCGTGTGTGTTTTATAGTGAGGTGTGTGTGTGTGGGTGTGGTGTGTGTATGGGTGTCAAGTGTGTGTTGTTTAAACGGTCCAATGTAGTGTTGTTTTGTATGTGGGTGTCCATTGTGAGCGCAGTGGTATGTACCGCCATTGAATGTCCGCCGTGGCGATTCGTGGGTCGTAATGCGATGGGCGTTGTACTGTTGGCGTAACGGTGGAAGTTCTGGGTCCGCTACTTTTGCACTGACCTTTGGTCTGGCGGATTTGTGTATGTGGCTGTATTCTGTCGGATTGGGGTGTGTGTGTCATAATATGGTGAACGAAATATCCGCCAGCGCTGCAGTAAGTTGGCGGCTGTCAGCATGGCGGTAAGTGGGATTTACCACCAGTGTCATAATGAGGGCCTAGGTCCCAATAATATAAAGTTCTGTTCATCTAATACACAGTTCTATTGAATTTGTAGAAATTTGTACAAACCATGCAACATCTTCTATCTGCTATGAGACATCTGCAGCTAACCGCTGATCTCTGATCATCAACTGCTCTGGGGAGGGGTCACTGCCACCACTAGAGTGCCTTGGGGAAAACCTGCTACTCAGCTCAACTGTATAACTTTGCTCATCGGCCCTTAGGACCTTGATGCCACTGCCTGATCATTATCTTCTGCCTACTGCCTGTCTGCCAGTTTGAACTACCTACATCTGGGTGCTGTAGGCGGTCTGCATGGCTCCCTGTAGAGACACTAAGGCCCTCATTACCACCCTGGCAGATGGCGGTGTTATGGAGAAATGTACAGCCAACAGGCAATGGTATTTTTCCCCACAATATGACATTGGCAGTTTGGCTCAAGCCAAACCGCCAATGTCCCACTCTGTCTGCCATGGCGGTAACAGCCGCCAGGCTGGAGACTTCAGTCTCCAGCTAGGCGGCCATCACTAGCCCACCCGCAAGATTATGACCCTGCCTACCGCCATGGTTATCCTGGCATACCTATCAGTGACTCCTTTCCCTGACACTGATAGGTGTCTTCCCCACCCCCTCCACAGATTTACCCCCATTACTCCCTCACTCTCCAGACCAATCCCCCAACATACACACACCTTCATGCACCATCACACTCATACATAAAGTTATACTCACATTCATCCACACATGCATTCATCCATTTACACACACATCCAAACATATACATACATACAAGCACATATGCATTCACACAACACAATATACACACACTCACACATCCACACATGCACACACATGCACACACATACCTCACGCAACACACACCAGCATTCACAAACACCTCCCCCCACATACACACAACACCCATCACCCCCCTCCCTGGGGTCCTCTGGCAGGAGACTGGACGGGGCGCTGCAGCCAGCAGCAACATCCACCAGCAGAATACCACCAGGCCGTATCATGTGTCATCTGCCTCCATGACCGCAGCCAGAATTCCACCATCCTTCTGACGGAATTCTGGCTACAGTCATAATATGGCGGATGGCTGGTAGACGCGGCGACGGTTTTTACTGCCACTGTCATAATGAGGGCCTAAGTGAACTACAAGCCACACAGGACAGGGCTCCTGTCCACTCCCTGCTGGGCATCATTGGGGGGCAACTCATACAGGGGAATATACAACACCCAGTCCCAGGAACAATATCTCAACCACAATCAGCCACTCAGTACTCAGATGTCCCACCAATTGCCCTGCCTCTGTGATTGGCAGTAGTGCTGTGACTACTGGGTCTGCTTCTCAATCTGACGCCTCTCCTACCAGCAACCTTCTGGACCTTATATCCCTGTTGCTATTCAGGAAAAGAATGCTGGCAGGGAGAGTGAATTTGGTGGTCTCCCCTCACCTCTCTCCTGTTTACCTGAGACTTTAGCCCTGCTTTCTTGTGGTAGTAAGCCACCCCAACCTAATATTCTTCAAGACTCCAAAATTACCATGGCAAACGTTGTAAGTGGAGGGGGCTATGCACTTTTAGGATCCTTGCTTGGATTTGCCTGTATTTTCAGACCCGTCGGTGCATAGACTATGTGATAAAAGTGCTGAGGGGTGACCACTCACTGTTTAAGTTTGACTGATGCTTCTGATACTGTTGAAGAGCCCATTGGGAGTGAAGTTGGAGCTCCTGAAACCAGCCAGCAATATGGATGAGTCAAATGGGACTGGGCAGCCTGAAGATGCAGGTCTATCTACTAATGCTGCAGCCAATAGGCCACCTTTAATCTTCCCGCACACAGCTGTGACCTCGTCTATAAATAAAGTTATAAGTAACGTGAAGGGGAAAACAATAAAACAATGGGTGTCAAAATTCATAGGAAAAAGGCTGAAGGGTCTCCTGGGTGTTCAAACTTGAAGAGGAATCATGATACCTGGGTGTGGTCATTGGCAGGGTAAACATAATCAAAGGGCATTCGCAGAATATACAGACCATACTCACTGTACAAAATAAGCAGCATGATAATTCTTATATGGAATTCAGCTTTCATGAAGATGTGGTTTAAATGAGACCTTGTGGTAAATTACCTCCAAAATAGATGAATCCCTCTTCTGCAGTGTTGGTGCATTCTGGAGAGACTGAGAGTCAGTTTCAGTTCACCAACGCAGCCGGCCCCTTCGAACCCTCACTTGTTTTCATCTTCCACCTCATTCAAAGTAACTGCACTGTAACTTCAAATTATTTTGTAGAGGTTTGAGCTGACAATTCATGACTGTAACATATGATCACAAATGTAGCTGGCAAAGTAACTGCATTGACTTCTCAACTTCAAGACCCTCAGCAGTTGGTGGCTGAGACAGAAGAACCTGCAACATCTACATCTGTGTTAGCTAGGGAGCATGATGCCCAGATTATGACTACCCAATCTGACTTAGAAGATCTTGAAAATTGCCAACAAAGATGTAATCTCTGGATTTTGGGGGTGCCAGAGGGCAGGGAAGGCAATGAAACACATCAATTTGTGGTCTACTGTTTCAAAAAGGCATCCCCTGATCTGGCAGACTGTGATTGACAGATTCAACACAGCATCTCCCTCTGGCATCCGGGGGCAAGCACGCTGACTTGGTGTCCAGCCTACGGCTTATTTTAATTTGTGCTGGAATTTATTTGCTTTGACAGGCTGTCTTAAAGCCTGTCCATCTGCTACTGTAGCAGCGGACTTTATATCCTTTTTTATATGCTCTGATTTTTGTAAATTAACTATGGCATGCAGATGGAGGTTTAAGCAAATAATTGATCCACTAAATGTGGCAGGTATCCAGGTGTTTTTCCAAAAGAATTCATGCCTTAGAGTCCAAAGAGATGAGAAAACAAGAAATTGCTTCACCGAAAATGAAGCTAACAATATTCGCCAGTTGTGGCAGAAGTGAGATGGGAGAGGGCTGATCATCAATGGTAGACCAGAGTACATGTGGCTGTAACTGAAAATACTCAGTAGATTATTCTGACTGTGTGCGGTATTCAGCCTTTTTCTCTTCTGCTCTTCTTTTTCTTTTTTCTCTCTTTTTCCTTACTTTTTTCCTCTGGGATATCCCCTACCTATCTTTAAGCTATTTTTCAGCTTTACTAGAATGGCGATTTATTCCTTCTTTAGCTTTACTGTTCATCTTTAACTTTTTCACCTTCTAAATGCACTTGATGGTGGATTGAACGAGGGAGGTGCTGAGCGCGGGGGTTGTCTTGTCTTCTGACAGCCAAGGTGAGTGAAGGGAATAATAATTGGCAAAAGTCCAATTAGCCATGTAACAGGGTCGATGTCCAAGGCGGGTACCCAAACCGCCCCAAGGAGAGACAAACGTAAAGCACGCTAATGCTCAATGCTACAATACAATGAGATGTGCTTGTAATGTAAATTAATTGAGTTATGCATGCATTTTTACTTCACTTTGTTTAAGATGTTAAAGTACAGTTGGTTGAACCAAAGTATGTGAACGAATACTGTTTTGTTTTTTAATTAGTCACCAAATGCTATGAGCATATGGCATAATGACTCATCCCCTGGGAAAACATGTAATTAAACCACTGCACACGTGAAGCAGCAAGTGGAAGAAAAGATGACTCATCCTTGATTAATAACCACCGCGTGCTATGTATATATTTTTAAAAAACATGATGATTCATTCTTGACTAATAATCACCACCTGTTATGTATATATTGCAAAAACAGGATGACTTATCCCTAGGTACACAAACAATTAATCCCCTGATCAAGGAAAACAACAGACAGTGGCTCACACCCCCAACATGACTTTGTAAACCAAGCAGTTCATTGTGCCCATGCTTGGCATTGTTTGTACTCCTGACCTGAATCTCCTGCCTCCTGTAGCCTGGCAATCTACCCTTCCTCCTTTGGCCAGGATACCTCTTCAGCATCAGTTCCTTGGGAGACAATTCTCGCGGCAACCGTCCTCCATGTAGCCTTGTCTCTATGCCTCCCAATCTGCAGGGAAAAGGAAAAGTGACAACAACTCAGTTGTAACAAATACGTGGACTCACGTTGTGCAAAGCCTGATGTGCAACTAACTACCCAGCACAAATACAGTATGGTTCTTATGGTCCTTTTTAGGAAAAACAATCAACTGCATACCATACCAAAATCTTTTGATGAAGTTCTTGCAAGAAAGAATGAGTAGTACCAGAAATCTGTAGCGCTTCAATTTACTGTTTTGTGTTGTTTGCAAACAATTGACTCTTAAAAATGTCCTGATTTTATATGTTTAAAAAAACAATTTATTGTTATTGCTAGCCAAGGCTTTCTTGGCTGCTGTGAAGAAACAGGAGCCCAGATTTGACAAAAGCATGTTGTCTTTGAGAACTTTGTTAGCTCCATGTGCCATATGGGACAAAATTAATGATATGCAATGAAGCCTCTTTTAAGATTTTACTCTAACCTGTGTTTCTTTTGACATGCTGTAGGAGGCTGGCCTGGTTTATAGTGGGTACCTGATGGTACTTACATCTTGTGCCAGGTTCAGTTATCCGTTATTAGTAGATTAGTAGTGTTCTAGCAGCTTAGGCTGATAGAGGTAGCTATAGCAGAGTGGCTTAGGCTGAACTAGGAGACATGCAAAGCTCCTACCATACCACTTATATCATATAGCACTATATCATAAGCAAACACAATGCTCAGAGTTACTAAAAATGAAGGTACTTCATTTTAGTGAAAATATGCCAAAAGTATCTCAGAGGATATACTCCCATAGGAGGGAAGTAATATACACAAAATATACACACAAACCAAAAGCAGGTAAGTAAAACACTTAGAAAAGTAGTGCAAACACTGTAGAACACAATAGAATGCAATAGGAGACAATGGGCCGAGGGGCAACACAAACCATATACTCCAAAAGTGGAATGCGAACCACGAATGGACCCCAGGCCTAGTGTAGTGTGTAGAGGGTTCCTGGGAGTGTAAAAAACATTAAGGGTGTCCAAGATACCCCACCCTCAGACCCTGAAAAATAGGAGTAAAGTTACCCCACTACCCCAGAAAGACTGTAAAGTCGAGATAGGGGATTCTGCAAGGACAACAACTGACTGCAAAGCACTGAAGACAGATTCCTGGACCTGAGGTCCTGCAAAGGAAGGGGACCAAGTCCAAGAGTCACGCAAGTGTCCAGGGGGAGCAGGAACCCCTAAACCCTGGCTGAAGGTGCAAAAGGGCTGCCTCTGGGTGGAAGAAGCTGAAGATTCTGTAACAACGGAAGGTGCCAGGAACTTCTCCTTTAGTCAGAAGATGAGCCACAGTGTGCTGGAGGAAGCAGAGTTGATTCCACGCCAAAAGACCATAAACAAGCTTTGCTAGCTGCAAGAGTCGCTATTGAAGATTTTGGGTGCTGCCAGGGCCCAGGAAGGACCAGGAGGTTGCCCCTTGGAGGAGGAGACAGAGGGGGCGCTCAGGAATAGAGAGAGCCTACGCAGAAGCAGGCAGCACCCACAGAAGTACCTTTACAGGCATTCAGAAAATCTGAGCACAGCAGTCTTCTCAGCAAAACAAAAGAGGATCCCACGAAGTCGGAGCCCAACTCAGCGAGTTGGGCTATGGAGGACGGAGTGCTGGGGACCTGGGCTGTGCTGTGCTCAAAGGAAGTCTTGCAAAAGTGCACAGAAGCCCTAGCAGCTGCAGTTCATGCAGTACACAGGATTTCTGATTGGCGTGGGGAGGCAAGGACTTACCTCCTCCAAATTTGGAAAGAAGGACCACTGGACTGTCAGGGTCACTTGGACCCAGGCTTTGTGAGTGTATTCCAGGGACCACGCTCTTGGAGAATTCAGCAGTTGATCCTAGGTAGAAGTCGAAGAGAGAAGTGCAGAGGAACTCTGGTGAGCTCTTGCATTCGTTATCTGACAATAAAAAACCCACAGGAGAGACCCTAAATAGCCCTCAGAGGAGGATTGGCTACCTAACCAGGTAAGAGCCTATCAGGAGGGGTCTCTGACGTCACCTGCTGGCACTGGCCACTCAGAGGTCTCCATTCTGCCCTCACACCTCTGCATTCAAGGTGGCAGAGGTCTGGAACACACTGGAGAAGCTCTGGGCACCACCCCTGGGGTGGTGATGGACAGGGGAGTGGTCATTACCCTTTCCTGTGTCCAGTTTCACGCCAGAGCAGGGGCTGGGGGCTCCCTGAACCAGTGTAGACTGGCCTATGCAAGGAGGGCACCAGCTGTGCCCTTCAAAGCATTTCCAGAGGCTGGGGGAGGCTACTCCTCCCCAGCCCTGAACATTTTTCCAAAGGGAGAGGGTGCACCCTCTCTCAGAGAAAATCCTTTGTTCTGCCTTCCTGGGACTGGGCTGCCCAGACCCCAGGAGGGCAGAAACCTGTCTGAGAGTTGGCAGCAGCGGTAGCTGCAGAGAAAACCCCAGAGAGCTAGTTTGGCAGTACTTGGGGTCCTTGCTGGAGCCCCGGGGATGCATGGGATTGTCACCCTAATACCAGAATGGTTTTGGGGGGACAATTCCATGATCTTAGACATGTTACATGGCCATATTCGGAGTTACCATTGTGAAGTTACTCATAGCTAATGACCTATATGTAGTTTATGCGTGTAATGGTGTCCCCACTCTCATAAAGCCTGGGGAAAGTGCCCTGAACAATGTGGGGGCACTTTGGCTAATGCCAGGGTGTCCTCACACTTAGTAACTTTGCACCTAACCTTCACTAAGTGAGGGTTAGACATATAGGTGACTTATAAGTTACTTAAGTGCAGTGTAAAATGGCTGTGAAATCAAATAACGTGGATGTTATTTCACTCAGGCTGCAGTGGCAGTCCTGTGTAATAATTTTCTGAGCTCCCTATGGGTGGCAAAATAAATGCTGCAGCCCATTGGGATCTCCTGGACCCCCAATACCCTGGGTACCTATGTACCATATACTAGAGAATTATAAGGGTGTTCCAGTGTGCCAATCAGAATTAGTAAAATTAGTCACTAGCCTGCAGTGACAATTTTGAAAGCAGAGAGAGCATAAACACTGAGGTTCTGGTTAGCAGAGCCTCAGTGATACAGTTAGGCACCACACACAAGGAACACATACAGGGCACACTTTATGAGCACTGGGGTCCTGGCTAGCAGAATCCCAGTGACACAGGAAAGAACAAACACACATACAAGTAAAAATGGGGGTAACATGCCAAGCAAGATGCTGTGTTTTGTGTTATAAAATCAAAGCTGTGTTCAGAAGAGCCTGCATACTAGTAAACTAATTGTGCCTCTTTTTACAGGCCCGTTCCCATGCTGGAGTCCTGCTAACCAAGAGGACCCAAAGCCCATTACAACACATTCCGTCCACCCATCCCTGCCTCACTAAGAAGGAGTGCTGAGATCTGACTGGTTAATTTTTTCTCTTTTTGTCCCCCGAGCCCCCCTTCCCTCTGGGGACTTGTCTACTGCAGCGCTTAGTTAAAAAAATCACTGCAATCATGGCCAGGCCCTAGAGGGAATTGGGGCCATGCTCACCCCATTGGAACAACCTGGGAAATTCAGGTGATTGGCTCATGACCACAGTGTGATCGGCAACTAAACATTAGGCATATTATTTTGGGTCATAAATGAGATGCAGATAGATGCATATCTATGACTCTTTCGGTTGCTATTTTTAGTGCTCGACTATGTCTAGTGAGAGATTGGGCTACACCAATGTCCCCTTTAGTGCATCTTTGGATGGCATTACCAGAGACAGATGTAGCAATTCTCTGGATACAGGAGAAAAAGGGTGCCACAATTATCAGCCAGATTTGGGCCTTGCTTTATAATTAACTACTTCCTGGCTCTTTGTCGCTGTCCACATTCTACCTCACTAATGCTTGCTCTTATGTACTTTCTTTTTGACTATTGAAAGGCAGTAGGCAATTTGCAAAACAATATGACATGGATGTATAATACTGAGGATTGTTATCTGTTTGCTTTTTTTCTCCCTTTGCTGTTCTTGCTTCTTTCCTTTTTGGCCTTTTTGTTAGTTTGCCTCTTTTTCATTCTTTTCAATACAAAATTATAGAAAAAGAATATATGTGAAAACTTCATCAGGGTTGAATTGTAAGAGATATTCCAAACTTGGTACCAGTTAGTTGAGGAATTCAAGCCATGCATGTTTAATGAGAGGCATTTCAAAATGCCAGGGATGTTCATCATTATGTAAGGGTGAGAATGACAGCATAGTTGTCAGCATATAGCATATACAACCCAAATAAATCTTCTAGCACTTGTCAGCTTCCCCATCTACCACTAGCAGGGTCATAAGAAAGTAAAGGTTACAATATAATCATAATATTAAGACAACTAAAAGGCAAACTGGGCCTAAATGATTAAAGTAGTCCATCAAACGTTTGTAAGGACTCTCATCCCCACCAGACTTGGGGCCTCAATGGGAAAGAGATAGATAACACTGGAAGGCAAGTTTCAAAGTACTAGTTCAGGACTTCAAACGTAACAGGAGGTCAAAGATCAACAAAGGCCAGTGTTATGGAGTTTAGTCTATAGGCCAATGCAACTCTCTATTGCCATAATAATTTCACTGTAATCAATAACGTGTAAATGAAACCATTAATGTCAATAGAGTATTTCACAATTGACCTACAAGCATTGCCAGTATTAGACTGTGAATACAACATATGAAATGAACATAATATGTGTCTGCTTTTTCAAACAAATTCAGACCAGATAAAATGCAGCCATAAGAAATCTCCTAGAGGGTGTTGTACTCCCAACTAAATAGCAAAACCTCCAGCCATGGAAGCAGTTGAAAAGCCAAGGATGTTCATAAGTTTTTTTGACCCTGCTAACATAGGGTTATGGTTTCAAAGTTATGCAAGGAGAGTGACTGCCTTCCTGAAGCCCCTAAGCACCATCCTATATATGTTTTTGGTGCCCCTGCCAATTTTGGGGCAACCACCAGGCAGGGAAAATGTGCAAATAAAGTTCTCCTGAGAAATTATGGGACGCTACCTCCAAAGAAGTAGTCAAACTTTTTTGAGCTGCTCCTGCCGCATTGTTTTTCAGCCACACATATTTGAGTCATTTGGTTTCTTTTTTGTCTTTAATTCATTTTTCTTTTATTTCTGCTTGGGGTGCACAGTACCAATGGCACAACTCAACTTGCCTTTTTCCTGGGGCAGTGCAGGGAGCCCACCCTGAGATCCTGACCAGCTGGCTCCATTAATTACCGGCACATGAGCTGGCCGGAATCGGCCCCCTTCATGCAGGCAGGGATCTGACTTGTGGTGGCTGCCCAATTTCCCCCAGACAAAGGGAGTGGCGTGTGCCTCCCACCATTATGGGGCGCATTATGGCTCTCCTGAGTCATCTCCTTTGGTGGGGACCTGGAGATGTGGTCCTGTGATACTTCCTCATCTCCTAGGGTAGGGTCCAACAGTAGTCCACCTTCTCCTTGCATTGGGGGCCCAGAGCTGAGACCCACTGCACATTCCCAGCCCCCTCTGTGCATTAACTGGCCCAATGGAGGGAGTCCTGTGGCTGAATAGAACTCTGGGGAGGGAACCCCATGCACACCCCTCTCTGACCACTAACCTCCAAGATTGTGCACCAATACGGAAGCACTGGCCCATCTGTGGGTGATTTGTACAAACAGTGGTGGAGCATAAGGTGCTGTGGTTCTCAACGGGGGTCAAAGGTCAAGGAACTTTAAAGGAGCATAAAAGAGTCCTCAATGTTTTTTTTTTTTAATCCTGCTGGTTAGCTCTAGCCACCAGGAACCTCTGCACCAATTCTCCTGGACTCTAAAGCAGTATCATTTACAGCAGGTTGGTTCTACAAGCTCCCTGCACCAAATTTCATTTGAGTTATTCTTTGGGCTCAGAAGACCAGATATTCCTCCAACTGGGTCTCAGTTTATGTAAGGAAACCAGTCTCACTCGGAAGACCCATTGGTCCTGGGGCTTAGCTTTGGGCAGAGACCTTAGGTCATTAGGGCATCAAGGAGCTTGTCCTTCCTACTTTCCAAGGCTGCTGCCATCATCCAATTCCAAAGTCCATCTCCAACAACAACAACCATCCTCTCTCCCTCATGGAAGAGCTTTTAGATGGGGTGGAAAGTTATAGAAGCCAGACACACCTAGCCACATCACCCTTCCATTCCATCCCAACCCTCCTGCTTAGCATGCTGGAATAATTCAAGATGACACCGTTAGGAAGTCACTGCTCACCTCTCCTCTGGGGAGTTCAGCTCTACCCCTAGCTGACATCACTGTAATGGTCCTTCCCACCAAAACTTCAAAGGTCTGCTATCTCCTGTGTTGGCTTCAGCGGTCTGGGCTTCCTTCATTGTTCAGTGGAGCTGGGCTGTTCCAACACTGGTACCGTGTGACAACTGAATTGCAGATGTAGTTTTAATTCCCCACCTCTTCCTTTCCAGTGGGTAAGTGAAGCACTCTCAATTGCTCCTTTTGTATGGAGAGGTCTTTGTTTCCTCTGCTGGTGAGCAGTGTAACTAACCTGGCCTCCCAAAGTGACAAACATTTTGGACTCTGATCCTGAGTTGAGCCAGAGAAATATAAAAATTCTTGATGACTCATAATGTGTTTATATGTATGATCTTCAAACCTGTGTATTCAAACTGGGAGCTCATGTTTCACCCTAGTTTCATAGCTTATAGGAATCTGTAGACCTAAGTGAAGAAATATTGTACTCTAGGCCAAACAGTGTCACTGCAGACAAAAAAAGTAAATGATACTGATCTATGAATGGCCACTATTATTATAAGGCCTATGTCAGGTCAACATCTAATCCTGCCAAGCCCCCTTAACACCAGGCTGCCTGCACGTAGTTACAGGCTATGACCTTGTAGCTCTGGGGCACGGTGCTATGTAACCTACTACATCAGTGGTAGCTACACCCCTGATCAGAATCTGTTGATGGCTGTATTGTAACTTATCACATTGTTACCCATTATGGAAGCCACTGTGTAGTTATTGTTCAGTCCCACTTTCCATTGAAAAGTAATTTTATTGTATTTCCCTGTAATTTTTAACCCCATCCAAGGATCAGAAGACCATGCACAGTGGGGCTAGGGAAATAAAGTGTATCCTAATAAAGAGAACAATTAAACGATAAAACAGATAAAAACTGAGTTAGGGTTTTGGATCAAGTGCAAAAAAAAACATTGAAATACGTAAGTTATGGTAACCAACGCAGACAATGCTTGTCATAACTCACGTCACCCACCCATGCACATTGAGTCATCAAAATGCCAGGAGTAGAGGAAGTGACTTCACGTGCCATGTGACTCCCCACCTGATGTCACAGGAAGTGATATCACACACATCGACCTGGAGACATCACAGGAAGTGAATCGTCCCGGCCTTTGGAGCCCCTGTGAAATCAAAGGAAGTGACATTGCATGACCTTTGAAAGGAAGCGATGCATCAAACACAGGCTGGAAAATCTCTACAGATACAAAATTAGTACTCTATAAACAGAAATGCTTTAAATCTTATTGAAAATGCAGCTGCATATATTGTTTCAAGTGGTAACTTCAGATATACAATTAAGATAATATAGCATTGATCAAGAACTTATCAAATAGTGTACAACAATGGAGAATACACTAGTCAAGTTGAAGAAGCCATTATCAATATTAAATAACTTATAAACTGGGAATGTTGATGGACCTATACTGTTTAAAACAAGTTCACTTTATCATTTGTTTTAGAAACTAAACGTACCATGTAATTAAATCTAAGTCTTGGAATGCAGATAACTGCTTTTAATGCAGGTCAAGTTCTCCCCGCAACCTTCCTTTCTATGACATGGTATACATACTTCTAAACCTGTGGAGCCATTCAACCTTTTCAGATTTGCTATCATTACAGAAGACATGCATATCATTGGTACAAGATATTAGCTGTCATGTTGATACTGCATTACAGATAAGAATAGATGCTACTGCTCAGCTTCCTTGAAAAGTAGGCACTCACTGGGAAGATAGAAAGAAGTCAACACTTCACATGTCCCCAACTAGAATTGTATCTGCTGGAATGAGCAGCAGTTGGTTCTAGTGATGATTGGGACATCCTCCTATGCAGAGACTTACTTGAGTTGATGCTCAGCCAATATGAAATCCAGATTAGGCCACAGATATGGTATACAGGTCTCTAAATAGTATACTATCTGGTACAAAAAATAGTTGCTGTACCGACATGGCTGCAGGAAATGAAGTGGGCTAATAGTCTTTTGTAATACTGTTCACATATTTCTACATATGACAAACTGATGTGATCAGGCTTCAAATCCACTGTGACAGAAATAAATTAAATGGACACTAAGCTGGTGCTTTGCCAATAGTGTTAAAAAGGGTGGTGGTTGCTGTCTTCTTGCCCCTGCATAGGTCACTGTCTTCTTCAATCACTGGCAGCTATCCACAGGTGGCAAAGGACTCAAGGGGAATGGAGACTGATTGGACAGTAACTGTTGTTTGCCTGGCCACTAGGAGAAGGCTGAAACTGCATGGCTGTGTGGAAGATGCTGTCTTCTTGCCCTTGCAGAGGATGCTTCTATGATAACTGGCCAATGCTTGGGGACAGCAAGTGGTTCAAGGTGAAAACAGATTGCCTGGTAAGCAACAGTTGCTTGCCTGGCCATATTGAGGAGGTGGATTTGCTTGGCAGCTTGGTAACAGATGTCAGTGTGCTACTGTGTGAGAGAAGAGACTGAGTCCAATTGAGAAATAGCTGTTTCTTGCTGAGCCATCAGGAGGAGGCTGATACTGCTTGCCAGTGTGATAGCTTCTGTCTTCTTGACCCTGCACAGGGTACTGGTCCCAGAGATTTTACTGGTAGATTTCGTCAGGTCTCAAGGGCCAGATGTATCAAAGGGTTTTACCCATTATGTGTGTATGGAAAAATGTGTTCGGACATATGGCCTTAAATGAGGTGTGTTGGAATGTGGATTATTGGTAAGGACAGGTAAGTACTTACACTTAGCAATAAGCCATTAACCTCCATTTAGGTCCAATCAATAAATTAAACCCAGCTCAACCCTTGGTAGCTTGGCAATGAGCGTCAAGGCTTAATTTAGGAGATAAGTGTGGAAAGCATTTAAAAATCACAAAACAGTAATTAAGTAAAATACAAAACATGACACCAAAACAAATTAAATCGGATAAGGGGAACCGGAGCTATGGATTTTTAAAGAATAAGGCCCTCATTACAACCCTGGCAGTCGGTGATAAAGCAGCGGTAATACCGCCAACAGGCCGGCAGTAAAAAAAATGGAATTATGACCACTGCGGAAAACCGCTCAGACAGACAGTCACTTTAACACACCGACCACCACAGCGGTAGCAACAAGTACCGTGGCGGTAACAGCCAACAGCCAGGCAGAAGACAATGTACCGCCCACTGTATTACAACTAGCCTATCCGCCACCTTTTCTGGGGCGGCACCAACGACATCAAAAGCACAGCGGAAACAGAACACAGAAGGCGTAAAGGACTCACCTCTGGAGACTCAATGAAGAACCACAATGCCATGGAGCCCGATTTGCTAATATTTCCTATGATTGTATACCTCCTCATTCACTACGAACATCAACGCCGACGAAGATGATTACTGTGAGTACTGCCGCCTAGCATACAAGGGAGGGGTGAGGAAAAAGAGAGTGACACACACACGCAACACCCCAACCCCACCCCCAACACCATACACACAAACAGATGCAGTAACATTACATAAACACCCCGTACCCATCAGGAATAATGCAAGGACAAAAGGAATTGATTAAAGTGAGTATAGTAAGATAAAATACCAGAAATTTGTGATTCAAAATCAAAACAGTATATACATATACTGTATACAAATGGAGGGACACTGCCAGTCCTCAATGTCCGTGGGCCACTGGGACACATCACATAGGTCAAGGCCCCACTTAACTCCTGCAACAACACAGAGAGTGCACTGCAGGGGCATCAGGTCGAAAATACACAGGCACCACAGGGGTTCAGGGAATGGGGGGCACCTCAGCCGGAAGATGATACGACACCACTGGTTCTGGAGGGGGCTACATGCCCTGTGCGATGACCTAGGGAGTGCAAGGCCACAGATTCACAAGAGGGTGGTTTGCCCACTGCATGGTCCTGGGGAGTGCAAAGCCACAGTCTCTCAAGTGGGTGGTTTCCCACTGCTTAGTCAAGGGGAGTGCAAGGCCACAGTCTCTCTAGTGGATGGTTTCTCCACTGGTTCTGGAGCGGGCCTTGTGCCCCGTGTGCTTCATCCTGGCAAGGAGGGGGTGAGTGGATGGCTTCTCCACTGGTTCTGGAGGGGGCCTTGTGCCCTGTGTTCTTCATCCTGGCAAGAAGGGGGTGAGTGGATTGCATCTTCCACTGGTTTTGGAGGGAGCCATGTGCCCTGTGTGCTTCATCCTGGCAAGGAGGAGGTGAGTGGATGGCTTCTTCCACTGGTTCTGGAGGGGGCCTTGTGCCCTGTGTGCTTCATCCTGGCAAGGAGGGGGAGAGTGGATGGCTTCTTCACTGGTTTTGGAGGGGGCATTGTGCCCTGTGATGCAGTTATTGGGGAGTGCATGGTCACAATCTCTGACCTGGGTGTCAGACCCACCGGATTTCCAGGGTCCAGGACGCACTACAGCCCATGGAGTTAGGACTACAGACTGCCCGCCAGCGGTGACGGCTGCTCAGTGGTGGCAGTGGTGGTGATGGTGGTGGTGCTGGCAGTGGTGGGGGGAGGCTCCAGCCCTTGCCCTGCAGCCTCGGACGGCTGCCCACTGGGGCTGCTGCTGCTGGCCGTGGTGCTGGTGGCAGTGCAGTCAGTGGTGGGGGGAGGCTCCAGCCCTTCCCCTGAAGCCTCGGACGGCTGCCCACTGGGGCTGTTGCTGCTGAGAGTGGTGCTGGTTGCGGTGCAGGTAGTGGTGGGGGGAGACACCAGCCCTTCCCCTACTGCCTCGGACGGCTGCCTACTGGGGCTGCTGCTGCTAGCAGTGGTGCTGGTGGAGGTGCTGGTGGCGGTGCTGGTGTCGGGGATGCCAGTGGTGGGTGGAGGCTCCAGCCCTTTCCCTACAGCCTCAGATGGCTGAACCGCCATGGTTGGTAATGGGGGCTCAGAATCATTCCCAGCACCAGGCCTCCTGTCCATCCTGCCTCAGGTGCAGGCCCTTTTCTGTTCCTCATGCAGCTGGTGGTACCTCCTTGCCTTTCCCCTTGGCAGCTGGTGGGTCCTCCTTGCCCTTCCCTTTGGTAACTGGTGCAGGCACACTGTCAGTGTTGATGGTTGGTTCCCTGGAGCCTCTCCCACCTGCAGCAGCTGCCGATACTACTGTGGCCATGGACTGGGTGGCTGAGGTGTTAGCCTGGGTTCTGACCACCCTGGCCCGACGTGAAGGACGGGGGAGTTGTAGGGAAGATGTCAACGGTGGAGAAGAAAAGCTTCTTAGGGACAATGGGGTGGAAGAGGGTGAAAGTTTGGGAGTGGAGGAAGAGCTAGTGGTTGTTGGAGGTGTCTGTCAGCTGTGTTTGGGTGCAGGTGCATGGGCTGGATGCTGTTGTGAGGTGGATGGCTGTTGGGTGTCTGAGTGCTTGCGTTTGTGTACCTTAGGACGCAGGGCACAGACACAGTGGGAGAGGACACAGGGGATGTGTGCATGGATGTTGGGGTGGTGCCTGCAAGTGAGGGGTGTGTAGTGATAGATGTGATGGTGATGGGGTAGTGGATGAAGATGTAGTGCATGCAGGTGTGAGTAGAGATGCTACTAGGAGGGTGGTGGATGACAAGGAGGAGGGGGACACAATGGAGGCAGTGGGTGCCAGCAACAACAATACCATTGGCGTACACAACACACAGGGAACAGCCCTGTGTACTAGGCCATGAATTACCAGTTACAATGCTAGTCACCAGTGTAGGAGGCTGGACTGGCTTGTAGTGAGTACCAAGGGGTACTTGCACCTTGCACCAAGCCCAGTTATCCCTTATTAGTGTATAGGGTGTCTAGCAGCATAGGCTGATAGATAATGGTAGCTTAGCAGAGCAGCTCAGGCTGAACTAGGAGACGAGTGAAGCTCCTACAGTACCACTTAGTGTCATATGCACAATATCATAAGAAAACACAATACACAGTTATACTAAAAATAAAGGTACTTTATTTTTATGACAATATGCCAAAGTATCTCAGAGTGTACCCTCAGTGAGAGGATAGGAAATATACACAAGATATATATACACAATACCAGAAATATGCAGTATAGTCTTAGAAAACAGTGCAAACAATGTATAGTTACAATAGGATGCAATGGGAACACATAGGGATAGGGGCAACACAAACCATATACTCCAAAAGTGGAATGCGAACCGCGAATGGACCCCAAACCTATGTGACCTTGTAGAGGGTCGCAGGGACTATTAGAAAATAGTAAGGGTTAGAAAAATAGCCCACCCCAAGACCCTGAAAAGTGAGTGCAAAGTGCACTAAAGTTCCCCAAAGGACAAAGAAGTCGTGATAGGGGAATACTGCAGGAAAGACACACACCAGCAATGCAACAAAGATGGATTTCCAGTCGAGGGTACCTGTGGAACAAGAGGACCAAGTCCAAAAGTCACAAGCAAGTCGGAGATGGGCAGATGCCCAGGAAATGCCAGCTGTGGGTGCAAAGAAGCTTCTACTGGACAGAAGAAGCTTAGGTTTCTGCAGGAACGACAAGGGCTAGAGACTTCCCCTTTGAGGACGGATCCCTCACGCCGTGGAGAGTTGTGCAGAAGTGTTTTCCCGCTGAAAGACCGCCAACAAGCCTTGCTAGCTGCAAATCATGCGGTAAGTATTTTTGGATGCTGCTGTAGCCCAGGAGGGACCAGGATGTCGCAAATTGCGTCAGGAGAGAGAGGGGACGTCGAGCAAGACAAGGAGCCCTCTCAGCAGCAGGTAGCACCCGGAGAAGTGCCAGAAACAGGCACTATGAGGATGCGTGAAATGGTGCTCACCCGAAGTCGCACAAAGAAGTCCCATGTCGCCGGAGAACAACTTAGGAGGTCGTGCAATGCAGGTTAGAGTGCCGTGGACCCAGGCTGGACTGTGCACAAAGGATTTCTGCCGGAAGTGCACAGAGGCCGGAGTAGCTGCAAAAGTCGCGGTTCCCAGCAATGCAGTCTGGCGTGGGGAGGCAAGGACTTACCTCCACCAAACTTGGACTGAAGAGTCACTGGACTGTGTGAGTCACTTGGACAGAGTTGCTGGATTCGAGGGACCTCGCTCGTCGTGCTGAGAGGAGACCCAAAGGACCGGTAATGCAGCTTTTTGGTGCCTGCAGTTGCAGGGGGAAGATTCCGTCGACCCACTGGAGATTTCTTCGGAGCTTCTAGTGCAGAGAGGAGGCAGACTACCCCCCCAGCATGCACCACCATGAAAACAGTTGAGAAGGCGGCAGGATCAGCGTTACAGAGTTGCAGTAGTCGTCTTAGCTAATATGTTGCAGTTTTGCAGGCTTCCAGCGCGGTCAGCAGTCAATTCCTTGGCAGAAGATGAAGAGAGAGATGCAGAGGAACTCGGATGAGCTCTTGCATTCGTTATCTAAAGTTTCCCCAGAGACAGAGACCCTAAATAGCCAGAAAAGAGGGTTTGGCTACCTAGGAGAGAGGATAGGCTAGCAACACCTGAAGGAGCCTATCAGAAGGAGTCTCTGACGTCACCTGGTGGCACTGGCCACTCAGAGCAGTCCAGTGTGCCAGCAGCACCTCTGTTTCCAAGATGGCAGAGGTCTGGAGCACACTGGAGGAGCTCTGGACACCTCCCAGGGGAGGTGCAGGTCAGGGGAGTGGTCACCCCCCTTTCCTTTGTCCAGTTTCGCGCCAGAGCAGGGCTAAGGGGTCCCCTGAACCGGTGTAGACTGGCTTATGCAGAATTGGGCACCTCTGTGCCCAACAAAGCATTTCCAGAGGCTGGGGGAGGCTACTCCTCCCCTGCCTTCACACCATTTTCCAAAGGGAGAGGGTGTAACACCCTCTCTCAGAGGAAGTCCTTTGTTCTGCCATCATGGGCCAGGCCTGGGTGGACCCCAGGAGGGCAGATGCCTGTCTGAGGGGTTGGCAGCAGCAGCAGCTGTAGTGAAACCCCGGGAAAGGCAGTTTGGCAGTACCAGGGTCTGTGCTACAGACCACTGGGATCATGGGATTGTGCCAACTATGCCAGGATGGTATAGAGTGGGCAATTCCATGATCATACATGATCATAGACATGTTACATGGCCATATTCGGAGTTACCATTGTGAAGCTACATATAGGTAGTTACCTATATGTAGTGCACGCGTGTAATGGTGTCCCCGCACTCACAAAGTCCGGGGAATTGGCCCTGAACAATGTGGGGGCACCTTGGCTAGTGCCAGGGTGCCCTCACCCTAAGTAACTTAGCACCCAACCTTTACCAGGTAAAGGTTAGACATATAGGTGACTTATAAGTTACTTAAGTGCAGTGTAAAATGGCTGTGAAATAACGTGGACGTTATTTCACTCAGGCTGCAGTGGCAGGTCTGTGTAAGAATTGTCAGAGCTCCCTATGGGTGGCAAAAGAAATGCTGCAGCCCATAGGGATCTCCTGCAACCCCAATACCCTGGGTACCTCAGTACCATATACTAGGGAATTATAAGGGTGTTCCAGTAAGCCAATGTAAATTGGTGAAATTGGTCACTAGCCTGTTAGTGACAATTTAGAAAGAAATGAGAGAGCATAACCACTGAGGTTCTGATTAGCAGAGCCTCAGTGAGACAGTTAGTCACTACACAGGTAACACATTCAGGCACACTTATGAGCACTGGGGCCCTGGGTGACAGGGTCCCAGTGACACATACAACTAAAACAACATATATACAGTGAAAAATGGGGGTAACATGCCAGGCAAGATGGTACTTTCCTACACAACCCCCCCCCAAACGAAGGACAATAAGACTAGCCATGATCTGATGAGTCTTCATTGTCTAAGTGGAAATATCTGGAGAGTCCATCTGCATTGGAGTGGCTACTCCCAGGTCTATGTTCCACTGTATAGTCCATTCCCTGTAGGGATATGGACCACCTCAATAATTTAGGATTTTCACCTTTCATTTGTTTTAGCCAAAGTAGAGGTTTGTGGTCTGTCTGAACAATGAAGTGAGTGCCAAACAGGTATGGCCTCAACTTCTTCAGAGCCCAGACCACAGCAAAGGCCTCCGTCTCTATGGCAGACCAACGCTTTTCTCTAGGGGTCAACCTCCTACTAATAAAAGTAACAGGTTGATCCTGGCCCTCAGAATTAAGTTGTGATAGGACTGCCCCTACTCCTAATTCAGATGCATCAGTTTGGACATAGAATTTTTTTGAGTAACAAGGGCTTTTCAGGACAGGTGCAGAGCACATGGCCTGCTTCAGCTCCTCAAAAGCTTTTTGACAGTTTGCTGTCCATAATACCTTTTTAGGCATTTTCTTGGATGTGAGGTCATTAAGAGGGGCTGCAATGGAGCCATAGTTCTTAATGAACCTCCTGTAATACCCAGTGAGGCCTAGGAAGGCTCTCACCTGAGTCTGAGTGGTAGGGGGAACCCAATCAATAATTGTTTGGATTTTCCCCTGAAGTGGTGCAATCTGTTCCCCACCAACAAGGTGTCCCAGATGAACCACCTTTCCCTGCCCTATCTGGCACTTTGAAGCCTTGATAGTGAGGCCTGCCTTTTGCAGGGCCTCCAAAACTTTCCATAGGTGGACCAGGTGATCATCCCAGCTGGAGCTAAAGACAGCTATATCGTCCAAATATGCTGCACTTAAAGCCTCCAGCCCTTGCAAGACTGTGTTCACCAACCTTTGAAAAGTGGAAGGTGCATTTTTCAATCCAAAAGGCATTACTGTAAATTGGTAATGGCCTCCAATGGTTGAAAATGCAGTTTTAGGTTTAGCATCTTCTGACAATTTGATCTGCCACTAACCTGCAGTCAAATCAAAAGTGTTTAGATACTTGGCAGATGCCAGTGTATCTATGAGCTCATCTGCCCTGGGTATAGGGTGAGCATCAGTTTTGGTTACCTGGTTGAGACCTCTGTAGTCTACACAAAACCGCATTTCCTTCTTTCCATCTTTGGAATGGGGTTTTGGTACAAGTACCACAGGAGAAGCCCATGGACTTTCAGAGTGCTCAACCACTCCTGGTTCTAGCATGTTCTGCACCTCTTGCTTTATGCCGTCCCTGACATGGTCAGGCTGCCTATAGATCTTACTTTTGACAGGTAAACTGTCTCCAGTATCTATAGTGTGCTCACACCAAGAAGTGGTACCTGGCACAGTAGAGAAGAGTTCAGAAAACTGACCCAGGAGATTTATGCAATGGTCTTTCTGCTCAGCAGTAAGACAATCAGCCAAAACTACACCTTCCACAAGAGCATCTTGTTCTGTGGAAGAGAAGAGATCAGGTAGAGGATCATTGTATTCTTCCTGTCCCTCATCAGTTGCCATGAGCAGGGTGAGATAAGCCCTGTCATAGTAATGTTTCAGGCGGTTGACATGGAGCACCCTAAGGGGACTCTTGGCAGTGCCTAAGTCAACTAAATAGGTGACTTCACCCTTTTTCTCAACAATTGTGTGGGGTCCACTCCATTTATCTTGGAGTGCTCTTGGGGCTACAGGCTCCAAGACCCACACTTTCTGCCTTGGTTTGTACTGAACCAAAACAGCCTTCTGATCATGCCATTGCTTCTGGAGCTCTTGGCTGGCCTGAAGGTTTTTACTGGCCTTTTTCATATACTCAGCCATCCTTGATCTGAGGCCAAGTACATAATCCACAATATCTTGTTTTGGAGCTTTTAAAGGTTGTTCCCAACCCTCCTTGACAAGTGTTAGTGGACCCCTAACAGGGTGACCAAAGAGGAGTTCAAAGGGGCTGAAGCCCACTCCTTTCTGGGGTACCTCCCTGTAGGCAAAAAGGAGGCATGGTACCAGGATATCCCATCTCCTGCGGAGTTTTTCAGGGAGACCCATAATCATGCCTTTGAGAGTTTTGTTAAATCTCTCCACCAGTCCATTTGTTTGTGGATGATAGGGTGTAGTGAACTTGTAAGTCACACCACACTCCTTCCACATGGCCTTTAAGTATGCAGACATGAAATTGCTTCCCCTGTCTGATACTACTTCCTTTGGGAAGCCCACCCTGGAAAATATTCCCAGGAGGGCCTTTGCCACTGCAGGTGCTGTAGTGGTCCTTAAAGGAATAGCTTCAGGATATCTTGTGGCATGGTCCACTACCACCAAGATAAACCTATTGCCTGAAGCAGTAGGAGGGTCAAGGGGGGCCAACTATGTCAACCCCTACCCTTTCAAAGGGAACCCCAACCACAGGCAGTGGAATAAGGGGTGCCTTTGGAGTGCCACCTGTCTTGCCACTGGCTTGACAGGTTTCACAGGACTTACAAAATTCCTTTGTGTCCTCAGACATCCTAGGCCAATGAAACAAGGGAACAAGTCTGTCCCAAGTTTTCATTTGCCCCAGATGTCCAGATAGGGGAATTTTGTGGGCTAGAGTTAGGAGGAACTTTCTGTACTCCTGAGGAATCACTAACCTCCTGGCAGTTCCAGGTTTAGGATCCCTTGCTTCAGTGTACAAGAGGTTGTCCTCCCAGTAAACTCTGTGAGAGTCACTGACATCCCCATTAGCCTGTTTGACAGCTTGCTGTCTTAGACCCTCTAGTGTGGGACAGGTTTGCTGTGCCACACTCGGCTCCTCCCTGGCAGGCCCCCCTTCACCCAAAAGCTCAGCAGTGTCTGCTTCCAGCTCCTCTGGTGTAGGTTCTGCACAAGGTGGAAATTCTTCTTCCTCAGAAGTAGAATCCACTGTAGAGGGAGGGATAGTAGGAAGTGCTTTACTTCTACTAGCCCTAGCTTTAGGGAGCACTTGGTCCATTGTTCCAGGATCCAAGCTTCCCTGTCCTTTTTGCTTTTTGGCCTGAGCCCTGGTTAAAGCAAAAATGTGCCCTGGGATGCCAGCATTGCTGCATGGGCCTCCAACTCCACATCTGACCAAGCGGATGTCTCCAAATCATTTCCTGGTAGACAGTCTACAGGTAAATCTGTGGCTACCACAACTTTCTTTGGACCAGTAACCCCCCCCCCCCAGTTGAGATTTACAACAGCCATGGGGTGGCTAAGTGTGTTGTTGTGAGCATCGGTTACTTGGTACTGGTGACCAAGCAGGTGTTGTTCAGGGTAGACCAGTTTCTCTATGACCATAGTCACACTGGCTCCAGTGTCCCTGTAGGCCTGAACCTCAACACCATTTATTAGGGGTAGCTGCTTTTACTTATCCATATTAAGGGGACAAGCAACTAAGGTGGCCAAATCAATGGCACCTTCCGAGACTAACACAGCCTCTGTGGTCTCCCTAACAAGACCAACCCCAACTAAGTTACCAATAGTGAGCCCAGCTACTCCCTTGGATTGGCTATTAGTAGGTTTGCTCCCACCACCACTGCTATTAGTAGGGACACTAGGTTTAGCAGTAGGGGTTGTAGTGGTAGGAGGCTTGGTGCTTTTCTTTGGACAACTGGGATCTGTTGTCCAATGGCCTTTTATTTTACATAAATAGCACCATGGTTTCTTTTCCTTGTTTTGATTAGAAGAGGATTTGGGCCCACCACCCCCACCAAATTTTTTTTGTGGGCCTGATGAAGACTCATTTTTAGATTTGTCCCCACCCTTGTCAGAAGACTTACCATCCTTCTTCTTGTTGCCATCTTTGTCACCCCCTGTATGAACTTTTCTGTTCACCCTTGTTCTGACCCATTTGTCTGCCTTCTTTCCCAATTCTTGGGGAGAGGTCAGATCAGAGTCCACCAAGTACTGGTGCAACAAATCAGACACACAATTATTAAGAATATGCTCTCTCAGGATCAAGTTATACAGGCTGTCATAATCAGTAACTTTACTGCCATGTAACCACCCCTCCAAGGCCTTCACTGAATGGTCAATGAAATCAACACAGTCTTGTGAAGACTCCTTTTTGGTCTCTCTGAACTTTATCCTGTATTGTTCAGTGGTTAAGCCATAACCATCCAGGAGTGCATTCCTAAGAACTTTATAATCATTAGCTTCATTTTCTTTCACAGTAAGGAGCCTATCCCTACCTTTTCCACTAAATGATAGCCATAGGATAGCAGCCCACTGCCTTTGAGGGACATCCTGTACAGCACAGGCCCTCTCAAGTGCAGCAAACCACTTGTTAATGTCATCCCCCTCCTTATAAGGGGGAACTATCTTGTGCAGATTCCTGGAATCATGCTCTTTTGCAGGATGACTATGGGGAATACTGCTGCTGCCACCATGGGTTTCTAAACCCAGTTTCTGTCTCTCCTTCTTTACTTCTAAAGTCTGTCTATCCAAATCCAGCTGTTGCTTCTTGAGCTTCAATCTGGTTTGTTCCACTCTCAATCTATTGAGCTCCCTTTCTAACAATCTGTCATCAGGGTGGGTGGGAGGGACATGTCTTGAAACAGAAGTATGATGAGAATGGACAGAAGGAGACCTGTCCCTTACAGAGGGCACCCTAACAGCTTGGCTAACAGAAACATCATTTCTACTGTGATGAGAATGAATGCTCTTGCTATGATGTGAGACAACACTATCTGTATGGTGTGACTCAACATCAGTACCAACTATGCTAGACTGTCTAGTAATGGGCAGGCTTGGAAGTTTCTTTCCTGAATCTTTTCCTGGGGGAGTCCCTGGATCAGATTGGGAACCATTAGCTACTTTTTCAACAGATAGGGCACTTTTAGCCTTATCTTGTTCTCTAAGCATGTTAAGTAACAATTCCAAGGAAGGATTCTTCCCTACACTCAAACCTCTTTCTACACAGAGACTCCTTGCTCCTTTCCAGCTAAGGTGGTCATATGCAAGTTTGGACAGATCAACAGTTTAGCCTGTGCCAGACATTTTTAGAAAGAGTTAAAGTGATAGAAAAAGGATAAAAAGTTTGTCAAAGCTTTTTAGAAAGACAGAGAAAAAAAACTTTTAAAACTTTTTAGAACTTTTTCGAAAGTTAGAAGTACTTTTCAGCACTTAGAAAAGAGTGAAAAGAGGAAATGCAAAACTTTTTGGTTATGTGTATATACACTGAACTTGTTTTGTATATTTTTCTCTTATGAAAAGTACAATGACAAGAGTGGTAAGTAGTCTCAAAGCACTTATCCCACCGCTGCACAACCAATGTAGGAGGCTGGACTGGCTTGTAGTGAGTACCAAGGGGTACTTGCACCTTGCACCAGGCCCAGTTATCCCTTATTAGTGTATAGGGTGTCTAGCAGCATAGGCTGATAGATAATGGTAGCTTAGCAGAGCAGCTTAGGCTGAACTAGGAGACGAGTGAAGCTCCTACAGTACCACTTAGTGTCATATGCACAATATCATAAGAAAACACAATACACAGTTATACTAAAAATAAAGGTACTTTATTTTTATGACAATATGCCAAAGTATCTCAGAGTGTACCCTCAGTGAGAGGATAGGAAATATACACAAGATATATATACACAATACCAGAAATATGCAGTATAGTCTTAGAAAACAGTGCAAACAATGTATAGTTACAATAGGATGCAATGGGAACACATAGGGATGGGGGCAACACAAACCATATACTCCAAAAGTGGAATGCGAACCGCGAATGGACCCCAAACCTATGTGACCTTGTAGAGGGTCGCTGGGACTATTAGAAAATAGTAAGGGTTAGAAAAATAGCCCACCCCAAGACCCTGAAAAGTGAGTGCAAAGTGCACTAAAGTTCCCCAAAGGACAAAGAAGTCGTGATAGGGGAATACTGCAGGAAAGACACAAACCAGCAATGCAACAATGATGGATTTCCAGTCGAGGGTACCTGTGGAACAAGGGGACCAAGTCCAAAAGTCACAAGCAAGTCGGAGATGGGCAGATGCCCAGGAAATGCCAGCTGTGGGTGCAAAGAAGCTTCTACTGGACAGAAGAAGCTTAGGTTTCTGCAGGGACGACAAGGGCTAGAGACTTCCCCTTTGGAGGACGGATCCCTCACGCCGTGGAGAGTTGTGCAGAAGTGTTTTCCCGCCAAAAGACTACCAACAAGCCTTGCTAGCTGCAAATCGTGCCGTAAGCATTTTTGGATGCTGCTGTGCCCCAGGAGGGACCAGGATGTCGCAAATTGCGTCAGGAGAGAGAGGAGACGTCGAGCAAGACAAGGAGCCCTCTCAGCAGCAGGTAGCACCCGGAGAAGTGCCAGAAACAGGCACCACGAGAATGCGTGAAACAGTGCTCACCCGAAGTCGCACAAAGAAGTCCCACATCGCCGGAGAACAACTTAGGAGGTCGTGCAATGCAGGTTAGAGTGCCGTGGACCCAGGCTGGACTGTGCACAAAGGATTTCTGCCGGAAGTGCACGGAGGCCGGAGTAGCTGCAAAAGTCGCGGTTTGTAGCAATGCAGTCTGGCGTGGGGAGGCAAGGACTTACTCCACCAAACTTGGACTGAAGAGTCACTGGACTGTGGGAGTCACTTAGACAGAGTTGCTGGATTCGAGGGACCTCACTCGTCGTGCTGAGAGGAGACCCAAGGGACCGGTAATGCAGCTTTTTGGTGCCTGCGGTTGCAGGGGGAAGATTCCGTCGACCCACGGGAGATTTCTTCTGAGCTTCTAGTGCAGAGAGGAGGCAGACTACCCCCACAGCATGCACCACCAGGAAAACAGTCGAGAAGGCGGCAGGATCAGCGTTACAGAGTTGCAGTAGTCGTCTTAGCTACTATGTTGCAGTTTTGCAGGCTTCCAGCGCGGTCAGCAGTCGATTCCTTGGCAGAAGGTGAAGAGAGAGATGCAGAGGAACTCGGATGAGCTCTTGCATTCGTTATCTAAAGTTTCCCCAGAGACAGAGACCCTAATTAGCCAGAAAAGAGGGTTTGGCTACCTAGGAGAGAGGATAGGCTAGCAACACCTGAAGGAGCCTATCAGAAGGAGTCTCTGACGTCACCTGGTGGCACTGGCCACTCAGAGCAGTCCAGTGTGCCAGCAGCACCTCTGTTTCCAAGATGGCAGAGGTCTGGAGCACACTGGAGGAGCTCTGGACACCTCCCAGGGGAGGTGCAGGTCAGGGGAGTGGTCACCCCCCTTTCCTTTGTCCAGTTTCGCGCCAGAGCAGGGCTAAGGGGTCCCCTGAACCGGTGTAGACTGGCTTATGCAGAATTGGGCACATCTGTGCCCAAGAAAGCATTTCCAGAGGCTGGGGGAGGCTACTCCTCCCCTGCCTTCACACCATTTTCCAAAGGGAGAGGGTGTAACACCCTCTCTCAGAGGAAGTCCTTTGTTCTGCCATCCTGGGCCAGGCCTGGCTGGACCCCAGGAGGGCAGATGCCTGTCTGAGGGGATGGCAGCAGCAGCAGCTGTAGTGAAACCCCGGGAAAGGCAGTTTGGCAGTACCAGGGTCTGTGCTACAGACCAATGGGATCATGGGATTGTGCCAACTATGCCAGGATGGTATAGAGGGGGCAATTCCATGATCATAGACATGTTACATGGCCATATTCGGAGTTACCATTGTGAAGCTACATATAGGTATTGACCTATATGTAGTGCACGCGTGTAATGGTGTCCCCGCACTCACAAAGTCCGGGGAATTGGCCCTGAACAATGTGGGGGCACCTTGGCTAGTGCCAGGGTGCCCTCACACTAAGTAACTTAGCACCCAACCTTTACCAGGTAAAGGTTAGACATATAGGTGACTTATAAGTTACTTAAGTGCAGTGTAAAATGGCTGTGAAATAACGTGGACGTTATTTCACTCAGGCTGCAGTGGCAGGTCTGTGTAAGAATTTTCAGAGCTCCCTATGGGTGGCAAAAGAAATGCTGCAGCCCATAGGGATCTCCTGGAACACCAATACCCTGGGTACCTCAGTACCATATACTAGGGAATTATAAGGGTGTTCCAGTAAGCCAATGTAAATTGGTGAAATTGGTCACTAGCCTGTTAGTGACAATTTGGAAAGAAATGAGAGAGCATAACCACTGAGGTTCTGATTAGCAGAGCCTCAGTGAGACAGTTAGTCACTACACAGGTAACACATTCAGGCACACTTATGAGCACTGGGGCCCTGGGTGACAGGGTCCCAGTGGCACATACAACTAAAACAACATATATACAGTGAAAAATGGGGGTAACATGCCAGGCAAGATGGTACTTTCCTACAACCAGGCCATGGGGTACAATGCCTAACGCCATTAGCTGCACACTGAAACCCACAGGACCCTGCCCAGTAGTAGATGCCCACTAACACTATTGGGGTTGGAGTGCATCTGATCTTGCCCATCATTGAACATACCCTGCCATGTTCGCTCTGGCCCAGAGGCACCCACAGCCCACATCCCCCACCCAGGTAAAACCTTGACGCACGCAAAGTCATGATTCTGATTCTGTACTCACCCTCTTGTGGCTGCTGTGATGCCTTCAAGAGCCCATCCAATTCCAGATCGGCCACTGCCAGGATTCAGAACATCAGGGGGGTCAGGGTAGGACGGGCACCCCTTCCTTGTTGGGAGGCCAGCCCCACCTGGGCCTCCGCCGTCTTCCTTGCCCAGCGGCGCAGGTCCTCCCGCCGTTCGCGGCAGTGGGTGCTCCACCTGTCAAAGACCCCCAGGGTCCACACCTCCTTGTGGATGGCACACCAAATACCCATTTTCTGATGGGTGCTGACCTGCAGAAAGAATACAGCAGAAAAGGGATTAGTCATACCGTCCGGACTGTCATACTCATGGCCCAGGCCCACCACATCCCTCTCATCCCCTTATGCACATACATTCCCCACCATACATGCAGCACTCTGCCCAGTACCCCTCAGACCCCCCCTACACAGGGCTTACACACAAAGCAATCCACACATTCATGGCCCACTCATCATGCTCATAGTGTACACACCTGTTTGTCTGGAGGACAATAGAGTAACGTGTACTGTGGTAGGACTCCATCATCCAGTCTCTCCAACTCCTCCGAAGTGAAGGCAGGGGCCCTTTCCCCAGATACATGAGCCATTGTCGATCCAGACACAGGTCACAACAGCACTCTCCTGTTGAAGTTCAGGTAGCAAGTGAGTGAACAGATGGAAAATGGCAGTCACATCCGAGGCGGTACGTACCGTCACCGCCGGCGTACATCGCCATTGGCTCCTGGAACCCATAGGGCCCAATGATAACCAAGGCGATGTTGCGCTGCTGTCTTCGATCGCCGACGACAACGCCGAACAACGCCAGCGGAATTATCTCATTTCCACGTGTCTCTCCTCACAGGTCAGGCAGCCGCCATTTCAGGAGAGCACAGACCATGGCACCTAACCGTGTCACAGCAGACATTGGTATATCAACTGACTCGAGTTCACATACTGTTTCTGTAAAGGAAGAAATTTATTTTTGACATATGTGTGAATATGACCCTCTGCTCACTGTTTTTCACCCTAGAGTTCAACCGCTGAGGATGAATAGGCGATGGAGACATTCCCTGTGTACAGACCCCATGGTGGACCTGGCGACAATTGAGGACAGGCACATTATCCTGACCTACAGACTTGATAGGGCCACAATCCAAGAACTGTGTGCCCAATTGCAGCCAGACCTGATGACCTATCCACCAGCCCACAGTTTTCCCCCCTCCAGTGCATGTCCTGTCAGTGCTCCATTTCCTGGCAAGTGGTTCCTTCCAAGCGACAGTGGCCATGGCATCAAGGACTTCTCAGCCAATGTTCTCAAACGTGCGGACCAGAGTGTTGTCTGCCTTTCACTGTGGCCAAATCCTTCACCTGGGGGAAAACGATGTAGCTGCGCATGTGTTTAATCAGGTCAGACAACACTCTGGTCAGCACTATTGAGAACATTGGCTTTAACATTCCTGCTGCAAAGCCCACTGTCTCTTGGAAGGAGCCAGTTGCTAAGAAATGGAGCACAGATAGGACTTGCATAAGAGGGGTGATCCCAGTGGGGTGACGAATACCAGATATCAGGTCAGGCTCCAGCTGGGCACACAGTTCTGTGATTGTGGCCCTGTCAAGTCTATAGGTGAGAAAATTGTACCTCTCCTCCATTGTTGACAAATTCACCAGCAGTCTGTACATGGGGGGATTTCTCCATCTCCTATTCATCAGCAGCAGTTGTAATCTAGGGGGCAATACGGGGAGCAGATGGTCAGTATTCCAAATTTCCAAACACTATACTGCATTGCATGTTGTGACAGTAACAGTATGTCGTTCGATAGGCCCAAATGGTGCCTATGTGTATTGTGACGCAGTTAGGTGCCATGGCCTACCCCCCAAAATGGTGGCCGCCTGTCCTGTTTGGAGGTGGAAATGAGGTAATTCTGCTGACGTTGTGCGCCATTGCGGGTGGCGGTCGAGTACCGCCGTGCAACACCTCATTGGTTGTCTATGGGCCCTATTGGTTACAGTGGCCAATGGTAATGTGCGCCGGCAGTGACGGTACACACTGCCGCGGATGTGACCGCCATTTTCTATCTGTTCACTCACTTGCTACCTGACCTTCAAAAGGAGAGGACCTACACTGCAAGTGCTGCTGTGACCTGTGTCTGGAATCGACCATGGCTCGTGTCACTGGGCAAAGGGCCCTTGCCTTCACCGCTGTGGAGTTAGAGAGACTGGTGGATGGGGTCCTACCCCAGTACCGAATGCTGTATGGGCCTCCAAACCAACAGGTGAGTACACTGTGAGCACGATGCAAGGGGCATGGATGGATGGAGTGCTGTGTGTGAGGGCCTCGTGTAGAGGGGTTGGTGGAAGGGTTCTGGGCAGTGTGATGCATGTATGGTGGGCATTGTCTGTGCTTAAGGGGATATGAGGGCCATGGTGGGCCATGAGTGTAACAGGCCTGACGGTATGACTTATACAATTTTCAATGTATCTTTTTCTGCAGGTCAGCACCCATCAGAAAAAGGGTATATGGCGTGCCATCACCAAGGACGTGTGGACCCTGGGGGTCTACGACAGGTGGAGCACCCACTGTCGCAAACAGTGGGAGGACCTGAGACACTAGGCAAGGAAGTCAGCAGAGGCCCAGCTGGGGATGGCCTCCTAACGAGGAAGGGGTCCTCGTCGAACCCTGACTTCCCTGATGGGCCGCATACTGGCGGTGGCCTATCCGGAGCTGTATGGGCACTTGAGGGCATCACAGCAGCCACAAGGGGGTGAATAGAGTTTCACAATATACTACGTGTGAGTGGTGGGGTGGTCTCCGGGTGAGGGATGTGGGCTGTGGGTGCCCCTAGGCCAGACCAGACATTGCAGGGTAGGATCCATGTTGGGCAGGGGCTGATGAACACCACATCCAACCAAGCTAGTTGGCATCCACTACTGGGAAGGGATTTGTGGGTCTCAAGTATGTTGCTATTGCCGTTAGGTATTCCTGTCCAGGGGCTGGTGATAAGCATTGTGACTGGTTGTGCATTGCCTAGTGCGTAGGGCCGTTCCCTGTGTGTGTGTGTGTGTTGTGTACGCCAACAGTGGTGTTGTTGCTGCCATTGACCAAGTGTATCCTTTGTCTCTTCCCCTTCTTTTTGTTTTGTCACGCTGTCCCTATGTGCATTAGCATCATCTGGCGGAGGAGCAGAGGCACTGGTGATGGAGGAAGCTGCATCCCACAGGGCCCAGGTGGCCCAATCCACCAACGGTGAGGGCACCACTGGGACAGAGGGCGAGGGGAGCACCATGGCGGAGACAGGAGGGGACAGTTCGGACAGTGACACATACTCCAATGGAAGCTCACTGCTGGTGGTGGACACCTCTGTACCCACCCCAACTACAAGTACAGCCGCCACCTCCCGTACCAGCACCGTCCTCACAACAGCCCCTCAGCGAGTTTCCCGTGCCCGCTCACCCAGGCGGGTGGGCATCTCCTTCGCCCCAGGCACCTCAGGCCCTGCCCAGTCAGCCCTGCTGCCCTCAGTGAGGAGGCTGTTGACCTCCTGCGATCCATCTCTGTTGGGCAGTCAACCATTGTGAATGCCATCCAGGGTGTAGCAGGGCTTTTGCAATAAACAAATGCATACCTGGAGGGCATTCACTCTGGCGTGGTGGCCCAACAGAGAGCATTCTAGGCTCTGGCTTCCACACTGATGGCAGCCATTGTCCCTGTCTCCAGACTCCCCCTCCAACTTCTTCTACCCAATCCAATCCCCTCAACACCAACCTATCCCAAGCACACCTTCAGACCAGCATTCACCCAAAGCAACACAGAAAAGTGGTTCAGGCAAACACAAGCACCACACTTCATCTCACAGGCACTCACACAAACACTATCCCCATGTAGACACACCAACATCCACTGCCTCCACTGTGCCCCCCTCCTCCTCGTCCACCTCCCTCCCAATAGCGTCTCCACTCACACCTGCATTCACTACATCCTCATCCACTACCTCCATCACCAGCACGCCCATCACTACACACCCCTCACTAGCAGTCACCACCCCCACATCCATGCACATGTCCCCTGTGCCCTCTCCCAGTGTGTCTGTGACCCCTCCTCCCAAAAGTACACAAACGCAAGCACCCACCCACCCAACAGCCATCCACCTCACAACAGCAACCTTCTGCTGGGGGAAGGGTGCTGGTGGCCTGTGAGTCCTGTGGCGGGGCCTCCTGGCCACTAGTGGCAGCAAAGGTGGAAGGCTGATCAGATGCCTGGCTAGTGGCAGGGGCCCACTGGTGTGAGACTGCCTCCCTCATAATGTTGGCCATGTCTGCCAGCACCCCTACAATGGATATCAGGGCGTTGTTGATGGCCTTCAGGTCCTCCCTGACCCCCTGGCACTGTCCCTCCTGCAGCCGCCTGTTCTTCTGTACATTGTCCAGGACATAGCCCATCATGTCCTGGAAATGTTGATAGGCTCCTAGGATCTGGGTGAGTGCCTCCTGGAGAATCAATTCCATGGGCCTGTCCTCCCCCTGGCACACAGCAGTCCTCCCATTGTCCCTGGTGTCCTGTGCCTCTGTCCCCTGAACCGTGTGCCCACTGCCACTGACCCCAGGTCCCTGATTGTCTTGGGGGCCAGGTGTGCCCTGCGGTCCCTGTAGAGGTGGACACACTGATGATTGATGTGTCCTGGGGACAAAGGTATTGGTACGCTGGGTGGGTGCCGTCGTGGCGTTTCCTGATGGGGGAGGCATTGTGGTGGTGTGTGACTGGGCCTGGGTAACCGGCTGTCCAGAGGTCCCTGATGGGCCAGGTAGGTCATCCAGATCCTAAAGACCAGAGTTGCTGTCATCACTGTGGGCCTCTTCAGTTGGGGAACTGGATAGTGCTGGCACCTCCTCTCTGCTGAAATTGGCTGGGGGTACCTGTGGGGATGTAAATTATATGTTATGGTTTCTGTGTCTGACATATTGTACATCTGTGGCTTCCCCTCTTTGGTTGGATTTGCCCTGCAAGCTTTCACTTGTGTATGTTAGTGTATGGTGGGATAGTTAATGCTCTATAGTGTGCATGCTTTAGTGATGAGTGCCCATGCAGGGCTGTGAGTGGTGACCATGCATTGGTACATCATGCAGGGTTTGGCATTGGGATGAGTGAGATGTGATGGTTGGGTGTGTGGGAAGTAGTGGAGTGATGGGAGTGAGGGTGAGGGTATGTGATGGCATGCAGGTAAGGGGGTGATAGTAGTAGAGAGTTGACTTACCAGAGTCCAGTCTTCTTCCGACTCCGGCCAGGCCCTCAGGATGAAGTATTGCCAAGACTTGCTCCTCCCATGCTGTGAGTTGTGGGGGAGGATGTGGGGGTCCACCGCCAGTCCTCTGGATCGCAAGCTGGTGTCTTGCTGCAATGGAACGTACCCTCCCCCGTAGGTCGTTCCACCTCTTCCTGATATCATCCCTAGTTCTGTGGTGTTGTCCCATGGCGTTGACCCTGTCCACGATTCTTTGCCATAGCTGCATCTTCCTAGCTACTGATATCTGCTGCACCTGTGCTCCAAATAGCTGTGGCTCTACCCTGACAATTTCCTCCACCATGACCCTTAGCTCCTCCTCTGTGAAACTGGGGTGTCTTTGTAGTGCCATGGGTGTTGAATGATGTGTGTTGGTGAGGGTGTGTTGGGTAATGTGTTGGGGTGTGTGATGTGGAATGCGTGAGTGGTATATAGGTGTGAGTAGTGTGTGGCACATGTTGTGTCAGTGGTCTTGGTGTCTCTCTGCTGGCAATTGTTTGTATTCATAAAGGGTTGTGAGTAATATGGGTGTGTGTTTTATAGTGGTGTGGGTATGTGGGTGTGGTGTATGTTTGGGTGTTGGGTGTGTGTTGTTTGAATTGTCCAATGTGGTGGTGATTTGTCTGTGGGTGTCCATTGTGAGCGCGGCGGTATGTACCGCCAATGGTTTACAGCCGTTGAATGTCCACCATGGTATTTGTGGGTCATAATGTGGTGGGCATAGTTCTGTTGGTGTAACGGTGTGGGTTTTGGGACTGCCAGTTCATCACTGACCTTTGGTCTGACGGATTTGTGTCTATGGCTGAATACTGACGGATTGGTGTGTGTGTGTCATATTATGGTGAACAGAATTCCACCGCTGTTGCAGTAAGTTGGCAGCCGTCAGCGTGGCGGTCAGTGGGATTTACCGCCAATGTCATAGTAAGGGCCTGAGTCTACTGTCTCCACATTTATTCTGCAAATCATTTTTTACCCTTTTCATACAGAAGAATTGCTCATTTGTACCAGAAGTGTTAAATAATATAAGAACTAGATGTTTAAAATGCAAAACCTGAGGAAATGCTCCTGCTAGATACATGGCATACTGCCTGCAGAGTGAATACCCGGTACATTCTTTTCTGAAAGATACAATTTAGCAATTTCCAGTTTGGATTGTAGAAGACTTCAGGTTTCTGGAGCTTCTGGATATTTGTCAACATTAACTAGTGCAGAGGAAAAGTCCGACAAATGTTCACCTTTTGGATTGAACATTCTGACAGCAAACATGAGACCCATGTTATCTGAAAACCGAGCATCAAACTCATTTACAAATTTATCAAAATAAGAGAAATAAACTTTCCACTTTAAGCGCTCAGACAGTGAAGTTCGACTTTCTGAGACATCAAAATGGCTGGATCTGTTCCCCACAGAGGTACTGTCAAAATAATCTGTCAGTTTGTTACTCACTTTATGGTGTCTTAGAGGTAGAGCCCTTGGATTGTATTCTTGAATCTCAATTCAACATTGCTCTGTTAAGTCCTTAGCCTAACCTAACAATTCGGTTCTGACTGTCTGGACACTAAGGGCCATATTTATACTCCGTTTGCGCCGAAATTGCGTCGTTTTTTTTGACGCAATTTCGACGCAAAACTAACGCCAACTAACGCCATATTTATACTATGGCGTTAGAGGCGAATAGCGCCAAAGTTCCCGGAATGTGCGTCATTTTTTAGCGTGAACCCCTTCCTTGCGTTAATGATATGCAAGGGAGGCGTTCCCGTCTAAAAAATGACTCCCAGGCCTTTACGTGGTATTTATACTCCCGGGCAAAAGAGACGCCCGGGAGTTGGCGTGGCTAAAAACGGCGCATTTGCGCCACTTTTTAACGCCTGCTCAGGGCAGGCGTTAAGGGGCCTGTGGGCTCAAAATGAGCCCACAGGTGCCCTCCCATGCCCCCAGGGACCCCCCCTGCCACCCTTGCCCACCCCAGGAGGACCCCCAAGGATGGAGGGACCCACCCCAGGGACATTCAGGTAAGTTCAGGTAAGTTTTATTTTTTATTTTTTATATTTTATTTTGGTGGCATAGGGGGGCCTTATTTGTGCCCCCCTACATGCCACTATGCCCAATGACCATGCCCAGGGGACAGAAGTCCCCTGGGCATGGCCATTGGGCAAGGGGGCATGACTCCTATCTTTACAATGATAGGAGTCATGTTGATGGGGGATGGGCGTCGTTAAAAAATGGCGCAAGTCGGGTTAAGACGATTTTTTCGACGTAACCTGACTTGCCCCATTTTAAGACGCCCATGCGCCATTTTCCCCCTACGCCGGCGCTGTCTGGTCTACGTGGTTTCTTCCCACGCAAACCAGGCAGCGCCGGTCTGATTGCGCCGTCTAACGCCATTCCATAAATACGGCGCCCGCATGGCGCTTCAGAATGGCGTTAGACGGCGCAAAACTTTTTGACGCTAAACTGCGTTAGCGCAGTTTAGCGTCAAAAAGTATAAATATGGGCCCAAATCACTTCTTGTTTACTTAATTAGGTCACATGCTCTCAGCAAGTTAAGGTCTTTTCTCTGTATTACTTCGGATAGACTAGGAATATTTTAGAGAATAAGTTCACTACACTACAATGTAAGTAAGAAACCAAGGTTTTCCATGTTATTGAGAATTCCTTTGGCTGCTGAACTATCCTCTTTGTCAAATTGTTGTGGTTCTATTACACGAAAACAACAATAGTAGACTCAAATCACATCTGTATTATTCTAACACAGGAGTACCAGTAAAACCACCCAGTACCTGAGAGTCTTTCTAGCTCCATTACTTACAGGTTACACTCTTTCTGAGCTTTCAAAAATAGCTCATGCCTTGATGAACTTTGGGAATGGAAAACATAAACTGCTTGCAATGGAAATAATGTTTTACTGGTTGTATGTTAGTTACTGATTGTCCTAACGCAAGGTTTAGGTGATTGACATGGCAGTGTATATAAATGGCTTGTGATGCCATTTCCCTTATGTTTTTGACTTGGACACAATTAAAACAGCCATTCATAACGGATGCTCCTTCCTAGCACTGTGAAGCACATTTCTTCCAGTCTAGTCCAGCTTTCTGTACTGCTTCAACAATGGCTGTAGCAATATAATAACACCGTAGTGAATGCTGCTGAACATTTCTATCACCATCTACAAAGCAGATTATAAAACTCAGCTGCTCTTTATATGAGACACTGTTGGTTTCATCAACTGTACAGCAAAATATTTTGTCACTTTTTTCACAATACACTCATGGATAAGCACTGCTGCGACACATATATCATGTCATTTTGATAATCAGGAGAGGTATAGTGCCCACACATCCTGGACATTGGATATTTTCTCTGTTAACCTCTCATCTTTAGCAGAAATTATCTCTAAAAATTGAATGACATTTTCCCTATTGTGATAATACTCAATTTCATATGTGGAATGGAATGCAAGCCCTTGACAACCTAAGAAACATACTACCTTCAGTAGCTACTCCACGTGTTGTCTATTCTCTGCAATGGACGAAACTGACTGCTGAGGGATTGTAGGCTGCTGCATTCTTTTGAAGCTGGTCTAAGCAATAACTGATGATGTATGCTTCTCTGACTGTGAATGTTTGGACAAAGAATGAGTAAGCTTTTGCCACATACTGAAGCCAATATCAACAAATGCAACATTGCCAGGTTCACGTCCTCTTCCTCCCACAGTAACAGCACTAAAATGCCTGCATGCAAAACAATAAACAGCATCTTTAAGGACTCAATACTTTAACCAAGGATGAGTTTTGTAATTTACATTAAAACTACGGCATGCAGTTAAGGGGAGTGTTTGATGTTTTGGTTGTATTGGGTCACTTTAATGATTCAGTGTCAAATCATCTGCCAAGAATTCACTTGCTGGGTGGAAATGTGATGTTGGTGTCTGACTAGTTTCTTTGATTCGAGGTGCCTCAATTATGCCACTCCCCAAAAAGACCTAGCTGTATTTTCATCACAGGATGATGACCAGTCATCAAGGCCAGCCAGGGAATTACTGTCATCTAAGCTACCAACATAAGGTGAATCTTCAACCTCAGTGTCAAATGGACACTTAGCACTGTCAGCTTGTGAAGAAATATCAGTAATATCAACAATGGCACAAGTATCATCAGCACAGGGAGAAGCAGCTGCAATGGCAGCAGATGATTGTTTAGGATGTCATAAGAATGTGAGTGTATGTCTTCAACTTATTTGTTCTCTTCACAAATTCCAACCCATAGGAGGGTCTTCAGCACTACCTTTTTTACAGAACAAGTCCAATATTGATCTTTGTTTTGGATCTTTTGCTTTTCTAGTAGGGAAAGACATATTTTTCTTTCAGCACTACCTTTTTTACAGAACAAGTCCAATATTGATCTTTGTTTTGGATCTTTTGCTTTTCTAGTAGGGAAAGACATATTTTTCTTTGTTCCTTTGTTTGCAGCGGAACTCAGCAATTCCACTGCTAAAATGTCAAACAAATAGAAAAAATGATTAGGGCATGCATGGTACACTGCACACAACAGTGAGGAAACACAGACAGCCTTTCAAACACATGCATACCATTTTCTTTAACAGACATTTTTCATAGCATATATTATTTTTTTGTATGTTAACATTGTATATTATTGTGTACACAACCAGGAGAATCAACCTTTATGACAATAAATCAAAACACTATTCACACACCTTGAGAGGGATTATTAAAGGAAATGAGCTCAGCTATAGAAAATGTCTAGGAAGGATGGGGCGTTTGAGGATGATGGATTGATTATGATGGACATGGATGATGTAAGGTCATCAAGGGCGTGTATTCTGAATGACCAATACCAAACAAAATAAGTTAGAAAGGAGAAAGGCAGAAAATGGAGAAAGAAGAAGGAATAGAAGGATAAGAAAACATGAATAAAGAAAGAAAGAAGTAATAAAATAGAATCTGCAAAAGTGATATAAAGAGAAAAGAAATGTAGGGTAGTGGAGCAAAAGGCACGAGAAGAAATCAAGTCTGATTAGCCTTTGCATTCAACAGGTCTTTCAGTTGGCAGCACTGGTGGCTGGCTCCTACCAAAAACATTGGGCCCGGCACTAATTTATTCATTTATTTATTTTTACAAACGAACCACTGAGCATAACTTGATAATGATGTTCAATTGGTCACAGTTAAATTACAGTTTGCAATCAGACCCCTGTTGCAATTGAATACATGATAGTTCAGCCTTATTTCCCTGTTGCCTTTTCTGCTAAATTGCATATAATCTTGTAAAAAAGTATGACATTGAAGTACATGTTAAGCTAAAGCAATGCCCTGTGTACTATACAGGTATTTGGTCATGCTCCATAGACATGCCCAATGCACATCATATGAAGCACACAGCCACAGGCATTGCAAGGTATGTACTATGGACATTGTGCAACACATAAGGCTTGACTATACATCATGCCCCCTTTGCACTGCATACAGGACATGCCTATAGACCATAAGATTAGTGTATCATGGTGCTATTGATTTGGTGATGTGTTATGCAATGCCCTCTTTAATGAACTGATTGATTACTGGTAACCTTCTTTACTCTGATCCCCAGTCTTCCTCATCACAGTCTACCATCCATTCCTCTTGCTTTGTGTTTAATCATGTGTAACGTCATCAGTGATATCTAGTGTGAAGAGATGAGTAGTGCATTCCTGGGTGGCCGGTATAGCTACCATGCACGGAGCTACCGTTAGTGCTAAGAACCCTTAGTGCAGCATGAGCAGTGGTCCCAGGGGTGTGAAAGTCACATGTCCTTTGCTTGCTGTGGTGCCCAAAGCATCCTCCCTATGCCAATGCACATACCTAACTAGGACTGGTGAAAATGTAAGAGTTGGGGATCCTAATAAATAGCATCCTTTCAACTGAGGTGTTCTTTGGAAAGTAGCAACTTGGCTTTTATGCAGACAAAATTGAGGCATATAATTCTGCTTCACGATTCCTTACTTTTAAAGTCAAGCGCTATCAGTTATTCATTTTCGAGGAAAGAACACTCAGGCAAGTGAGAAAAGTGGAAACACATGAATTAACTTGCCGATGTGAATAAGCCTTTATTTTTCCCATGAATAACTTCCCATTGAGGTGGTTGTATAATTTGGACCTTCTAGTGCGTTGTTAACTGCTGACCAGCCGGCCATTATTCTTTACTTAGCTTGAAAGAGGTCTCTCCTCCTCATTTCACAGCCTCATCTGACTAGGCCTGCCCTCCTAGCCTGCTCTTTAGGAGGAAAATGAAGCCTAATTGGAAGCTGTGGGATGTAAGTGAAAGTAATAGACACATCAGCCCTCCGCATTGTTATGCAGGACTACACAACAATGAAAGAAGGAACAGGCCTACCACGTTTTCAGCTTGCTAATGCGTGACATTTCCACCACTGCAATGGACTCATGCGTGACATTCTCATGGTTATTTGTGATGCCGTATTGCAACTGTAATTGACAGAGAATAGAACCTTGACGTATCTAGTACTGCCCTCGTAAGTGTATTAAAACCAATCAGAGTTTAGGAATTGCTTTAAGCTGTACCAAAAATATCGAGGAGTAAACTGACATGCGGGTTTCCTCGCTGCTGCAGAGGTGAAAGGTTTGCCATGTGTATGAATGAGTAGCTCATCTTGTCCGGAGTTTTTTACTTGAGGGGAGGACTACAGCAAAAAAATGCACATTAATCATGGATCGTATGAGCAACTCACATACGTAATGAATATATTTGAACAGCTTTCCTCCCTTCCGTGCTACTGCATGAACCTCTCCTCCATCCCATTTCAGATTTCTGCATCACTAACCCATCTATGTACTTGCATAGCACTAAATCGCCTGTGTCAGATTCCAGCAGCAATCATACTATTCAAGATCATGCAGTTCTCACCCCATCATTCAGCCCCAAATGGGTTTCTGTAGTTGTACATCTCCAAACACACACTCCTATTGCAGTCCCTCTCTATAGATTATGTTGCAATCCCTTCCTTCAGGCTCCTGAAGCACTTCTTACCTTCTTTCTGTATATTCCAGAACTTTCCGTCCTTCAGACTCCAGTTTTTATTTTATTTTATTTTTTAACATGTTTTTATTGATTTTTCAAAAGAACCATACATTGCACTACATACAAGTGTTATCAATGACAGGATGTTTATGGTTTCAGTAGATCATTAGGTTCTCACAGATTAAGATTAACAAACAACTAAAGACATTCGTACACTTCCAGGTCTGAGAAGTCTAATCAGTATGTTTGGGTTTTGCCTACGCAAATAATTAGCGCGTTCTATTGTGGAGGGGCTCCATCGACGCCTAAGATGGGGTCTTGGCTTCCGCGCTGGGGGGGGGAAGGAAGGGGAATGGGGGGGAGGCGCGAAACTCTGGGGTGCTGGTGTCTGTTGATTGGGCGTACTGGCCTGCAGGCACTGCCTGACGTATGTGCACTTAGGGTTTTGGTGTGTTATCAGTAAAGTTGAGGTGTTGTTGACGGGGGTGTGTGCATCCCCTGATAGAGTGCTGCATTGTAGTCGGTTCTGAGCCCGCGACCGCCTGGATAATCACGGCTGTCCGCGGTTCAAGGGGGCCTTTCGGTGTTTTTTGCCTCTAGCCTAGACACTAACGTCCTCCAAGTTTCGCAACCCGCGTGACGCAGTCCCCCTCGCGCTAGGTTCGTTAGTACCTGGTACTCAGCACGGGTCCATCATAGTGTGAGGATGAGCCAGGCTTTCAGGTCGGGTGCATTGGGGGCTTTCCAGTTCATGGCTATCAGTCTTTTGTACATTGCATAAGCTAGGTCCACAAACCTGTGTAAGTGTTTGTGTTTTTTCATCCTTGTCCTGAGGCCAAATAGGCAGGACTTGGGACTCGCGTCCAGGTCGAGACCCATCATTTCTGTTAATGCTTTAACCACCCCAGCCCATTTCCCTTGTATCCGTGGGCATTCCTAGACCATGTGATAAAACTGTGCTACTGGTGTTTTGCATCTGGGGCAGGCCGGGTCCGTCCCGGGGAACATGCGTTTGATCCTGGCTGGCGCTAAATATGTCTGGTGTATGTAATTAAACTGTGTGTATCGGAATCTGGGGTTTCTTGAGACCTCGCGAGTGTGGCTCAGGCCTTTTGGCCATTCTGCCCTTGAGATCGGGGTAGGCAGTACGGCGTTCCACCTCTCCCAGGCTTTTAGCAAATTGGGTTCCGGGGGCTTGTTCAGGAGTTTATATGAGTTTGAGACTGTTTTTGCTTGGGTGTCGCAGCTCAGCATATGATGCAGGGTAGGTGAGGTGTCTGGTTCTAGATCTCCAGACGCCCATGTTTTTCTAATTGCGTGGCATATAGCGTGGTAAGCCAGGAATTGTTCCGGGCTTACTGCTGTGAGGGCTTGCATGGATTCGAAGGACATTAATTTCCCTTCCTCAAAGCAGTCTTCCACTGTATATATGCCCGCATCTGTCCTGGTTGCGGGCGAATGTGATCCAGTCTCAGCCCACCCGGGAAGCCGTTCTAGGGGGAGAAGCGGTGAGTAGGGAAGTTCTTTTGAGTTTTTTTTAATATACCTCTTCCAGCATGCGTGAGCCGCTGCCATCAATGGGTTTTCGCGTGAGCTTTTGGCTTGCTTATTTGTAAGCCATACTAGCAGGGGGACTCCCTGAAGTTGGGACTTCAGCCAAATGGATTCCGCTGAGCTGGGCCTATGGATCCAATTCAGTATCCACTGCAACTGTGCGGCCGCAGAATAGAGCTCAAAGTTTGGGGCGCCCAGCCCTCCCGCAGCCACCCAATAGTGTAGTGTGGTGAGTGCGACCCGCTTTCTGCCCTCTCCCCACACAAGTTGCAGTAGGATAGCGTTCAGACTGTTAAAAAAACTTTGGGAATGATGAGTGGCAAGGCCGCGAAGTGATAGAACAATCTGGGTAGTATCAGCATGTTTGCTAAGGCCACCTTGCCCAATGGTGAAAGTGATAGTTTATTTCAGAATCGCACTGAGCCCTTCATAGAAGCCACCGCTCTCCCCAAATTACCATCCCTGAGGTCCTCTATTCTGTGGTAAATGTTGACCCCTAGGTATTTAAATGTGTCGAAGCACCATTTTAGGTGGCCTGACGGGGCATTTTCTTGTTTCGCTAAGGGCCAACTGGCTAGCGGGAATATATAAGATTTTCCCCAGTTGACTATTAAGCCGGAGATCCCTCCAAAATCAGATAGCAGCGACATCACCGGGGGCAACACCTCTTCCCCTCTACGTATGTACAGTATATCAAGGCATCGTCTGCGTATAGCGATATGGCGTGGTAGGTCCTGCTCCTTACTACCCCCCACTCTTCTTTTTTTGCACGAATGCGTGCTGCCAGTGGTTCCATCGCCAAGGCGAATAACAGGGGGGACTGGGGGCATCCCTGTCTTGTACCCCTGCTGATCGAGAAGCTCCCTGATATGACTCCACTTGTTTTCACCCTGGCCTGTGGATCAGTGCACAGTATGCGTACCCAGCGAGTGAATTTTGGGCCAATACCTATTTGCTGCATGGTGGCAAACAGAAAATCCCATTCTAGTGTGTCAAACGCTTTTTCGATGTCAAGTGAGATCACCACTTCCTCAGATGTGTTTGGGAGAGTGTCGCCCATTACGCTCAGCAGCCTCCGGATGTTAAAAAAAGTGTTCCACTTTGGGATGAATCCATTCTGATCCTCTTGTACCAGGGTGTGCATGTAGGGAGCTAACCTATTGGCCAGAATTTTACCAATTAATTTGCAGTCTAGGTTTAGTAGTGATAGGGGTCTGTAGGATTTAACGTCAGTGGGGTCGCGCCCTTGTTACGGGAGGACCACTATCATTGCCTCCCTCATTGTGGGGGGTAGAGTCCTGTTGACCCATGCCTCTTCGAATACTTTCAGGAGGTGTGCGTTAAGGTGTGTCGCAAAGGTAGAATAGTATTCTGATGGAAGGCCGTCTGCACCTGGAGCTTTGTTCCTAGGTAGTTGTTCAAAGGCATTATTGAGTTCTCCTAATGTCAGGGGGGCCTCTAGTATCTCTCTACCTGTTTGTGTAAGTTGGGGCAGGGGTGAGTCCGCCAGAAAGGACCTGAGTTGTTGGGTGGTGCATGATGTACGTTTAACATATAATTGTGTGTAATATTCCCTGAACGCATCGTTTATTTCTTCCTGTGTGGTTGCCAGTACGCCTGTGCCTATCTCTATTGCCCCGATTGGGGGGCGCTGCCGGTCCTCACGCAGGAGCCATGCAAGTAGCCTACCCGATCTGTTGCCTTCCATTTGTAGTCGGGTCAAGTGGTATTTGTGATCGTGAAGACGTAGTGTGGTGTCGGCGGTAGCGTATTCTGCGCGCGCATCTTTTAATGTCGTGTATGGTGTTTCGTTGCGGGCTATTTCATTTTCTAATGCTCTTAGTTTCTTCTCCAGCTTGCTGACCTCTGCGTGAAGTGTACGTCTTACCCCCCATGTAGTAGAGATACAGTGGCCACGAATCACTACTTTGTGTGCGTCCCACTCCACTGCTCTTAGGTTTGTTGTGCCAGTGTTTAATTCCCAGTATTGTTTTAGCGCTGTTCTCAGTGTGTCTATGAATGCTGGGTCCTGTAGGGCTTCCACTTGAAGTCTCCATGTTGGGATCACTTGGTGCTTCCTACCCCAGTCCAGAGTTATTTTGAGCGGTGAGTGGTCCGATAGTGTCTTAGCTAGGTATTCTATCCCGCTGGCTATTGTGCAGATTTCCTTAGTGCCCCACAGTAAGTCTATCCTGGTGTGCACCTTATGTGGTATTGAGTAGAATGAGTATTCCCTATGTAGTGGATGCTTCACGCGCCATATGTCATGGAGGCCCACATCACTGGCCCATGCTAGCAGTGGGCGTCTGGAATATCTATTAGCTGTCGTTGGTGTGGGGGGGTTATACCTGTCCAACGTCGGGTCCGGCGTACAATTAAAGTCTCCACCCCATATAGCAGGTGTTTTAGGATTCACTAATAATGCTGGTGTGAGCGTACTCAGGAACTCGGGCAATGCGTTATTGGGGGCATATATCCCTAGAAGTGATAGTTGTTTGCCATCTAGTCTACCCTCCACTACCACATACCTGCCTCCCTGATCTATCCTGTATGATGTTTGGAGGAAGGGGACGCTCCCTGCTATCCATATAAGAACCCCTCTTGCGAAAGTTGAGTAAGATGTGCCTACTATCTGTCCCCCCCATTTACTCCGCAGTTCTTGTAGGTCTGGATCTTGCAGGTGAGTCTCTTGTAGGATTGCGATGTGTATGCCCTGGCGTTTAAGTCGTGCATGCACCCTGGACCTTTTACTCGGGGTCCCAAGTCCCCTGACATTCCAGGTGACTATATCATATTTATGTGTACTGTAGGCTGTAGGTTGGGCCATGTTTTATTTTGTGAGGGTGTGTCTGGCACTCTATCTACTAGTGGGACCCGGCCGGTTCCCCCCGCCTCGTCGCATCAGCAGTCGGGCCCCCCAGGCTTGGCAGTGTTCCCTGTGTTATGGGCAGACCTGTAGTGTACAAACTAGCAATTACCCTCTTTCCCTCCCCAACTGGATCCCATCCCCAACTATGAACTTGCAACAAACTACACACCCCGTTGGGGTGTGAACAAAACTGTGTCCATGTGGATATCTGTGGGGGAGCAATGTTACTGTCCGGGTGCGGCTCGTTATGGGGCTCGCATCCTTCTGCAGACCCGGTCTGCGGATGATTTGGGGTGCTCCCGGGGTGGGCTGATCCCTCCCCCCGTGTGCCCCGCTGCCAGCTGCGCGCAGTTTGGATATAGGAACTATTTCCAAGAATAGAAAAAAGATACATAAGTTCAGGTGTGATAACCCCCCACTTCCTGTGGGGCACGCGGAGTTCAGTTCTACTCCTCAGTTGTGGCAGCCGGTCCCAGCGGGGGGTGGGGCAGTGATACTCGTTCAAAGTGTGTCTGCGGTTCTAGGGGTGAGCTCTGGGCCCTTTAGCGTTTCCGTTAATGTAGAATCCAAGCTGATCGAGTCCGATTCCGAGCCTTCCTCCGGGTGTGTCCTGAGAGTCTCAAAGGAGTTCTGTGTCAGCAGGGGAGTTTCTTTCAAGACCCTGGCTCTCTCCTCTGCGGCCTGTTTCTCCGTGGGTTGTCCCCTGGGGCGCCTCTTGGAGCATTTCCGTGACGAGGTCGTTGACCAGTTCTCGTCGGTGCCGGTTGCTTCACCGGGGTGGATGAGCCCCTTGGCGTGCATCCACGTCCAAGTGTCCTCCGGTGAAGTGAACACGTGGGTGCGTTCGTCTGTTGATACTCTTAATTTGGCGGGGAATAGTAGTGCATACTTTATGTCATGTTCACGGAGGCGTTGCTTTATTTGGACATATGAGTTGCACTTCTTGAGTGAAGTCTGGATAGGCGTGAACAATTGAGTCCTCATACTTGAATGGGCCTCTGTTGCGGAACTGCTGCAGTATAGCATCACGGTCTCTGAAATTCAGGAACCTGGCTATCAATGGTCTTGGGGGTTGGCCCGGCACCGGGGGACGACCAGGGAACCTGTGCGCTCTTTCTACAGAGAAGAATTTCCATGGGGCTCCATTCAGAACCTCTTTAATTAACCAGTGTTCCAGCAGGAGTTCTGAGTTTTGATCCAGTGATTTTTCAGGGAATCCGAGGAACTGTATGTTGTTACAGCGGGATCTGCCCTCCGCCTCCTCTGCTCTTCTCAGCACTGTCTTTATTTCTGCATCTAAGCAAAGAATTTGTTTTTGGTTGTCCGCTACTGTGGGGGCCAGTTAATTTAGCGCCTCTTCCGTTGACTTCACCTTTTCGGATAATTTGCGGTGGTCTACTCTAAGGATGTTCAGATCTTGCGACACCGTGTCTATCCTGCTCTCCAGTGAGGATTTAGTGTCCATGATTGCCTGTAGCACTTTCTCGAATTGTGAGGAGTGTGCCTGGAGTGTGGTTTCCAGTGAGTGCAGGGTGGGTATGAGTTGTTGATCGCCGGGTGCCGATCCGTGCGTGTTCTGGTCTTGGCTTTTCGCTGATTTGGACTTCTCGGCCATTTCGCCTTGTCTGTAGTTGTCCTTTAAGTGGGTATACTGCTCCACCGGGTGCAACCAAGCGGCTGAGTTCGTCGGGAGCACACCGGCGCCTCTTTCGTGTGTGTCCTCGTTCCTCTTGCACCCACGCGGTCACCCACGTTCCCTGGGCCGTTCGGGCAGGGGGGCTACACATCTTCATGGGTCATTGCCGGTGTGCACTTCAATTTTTGCGACTTCGGCCCTCCTGTTGGTCTCCAAGATGAGTTCTGCTCTGGCGGGCAGGGGCTCCCCGTCGCCGGGCCCGCCAACCAGCGTGGGCAGGAGAGAGTCGGGGGGGCAAGGCCCATGTGCCCCTACTGATTCCACGCTGACGACTAATCCCGAGCCCTAGATCCTCTGGCGAAATGGGGGGGAGAGGATCCTTCCCGTGGGTGCGCGCAGAGCGAGCTCTGGGCGCTCACGGATACCCCGCAGCAGTCCGGCGCCTACACGGTGGGGCGGCACCGCTCGCCGCGAGTCATGCCTAGGCCTGGTCCAGTCCAGCTGCGCATGTGCCCCACAGGTTGTGGCAGCGAGTTCCTCCTACGGCCCCTGGGTCCTCTCCAAGGGGGCGCGCCTCGCCAGCGGATAATAAGGAGGGGGCACCCTCAGGGGTCCCAGGCAGCTAGGTCTCCGATTCCTGCCGTCCCCCCGTCCACGCGGGGGGATCCTTAGCAAGAGGGGGGGAGCAAAGGGTAAATCAGGGCCCCTCCCGCCGCTGCGCACCCACCTCACTATCCGGCCCTCCGGTCGGAGTTCAGAGCACCGCCTCAAGGAAGATGGCGGCCGCAGCTCCCCCGAAGAGGCCAATTCTTTGGCGGCTGCGCTTCTCGGGCGCCCGACTGCACTCAACGCCGCTGATGGAGGGTGGGGGACACACGGATCCCCTCTCCTCCTCCAGGTATTGGCGCCCTGGGAGCGCCCTGCAGGTATATTTCGGCGAGCCCGAGACGTAGCGCTTAGTTAAGCGTCCTTCCCGGTCGCCATCTTGGCTCCTCCCGCTTCAGACTCCTGTTAACATCCATCTTTTGATGCACAACTCACTCCTTCCAGGCTCATTCTGCATCACCCTGACACCTACATTACTCCATTCCTGTGTGCATTGAGACTCCTGTAGCAGCGCCATTTTCTTGAATACTAATTTCAAACTCTTACCTTCAAGAGAGGCTCTTGCAGAACGCTCTCCCTCCTTTTAGCACCCTGCAAGGCTTTCCTCCTCCTGTAGGCTTTGTAGTTCACCTGATATATTGCTCCTTTGCGCCCTTTCAGAACCTACAGGCTCCTGCTCCTTAACCCACCGCTTTCAATTTCCGGCAGCATTCTCTACATCCATTGTGATACAATATCATCTCTGGTTCCTTAAGCTGTCTATCAATAATTGCAACCTACATGTCCCCTAAGGAACTGGCTTTCTACAACGGTGGCTTTCAGTAATTGCTGCTCATTGCAACATTTAGGTCTAGTCATAAAATAGAAAAAGTGAAACTACAAGTCGCAGGATGCTTTAAGTTGGTGGCTAAAACGTGAACTTGCTTAATGTTATCCCTAAGATAATAAAATAGTGCACAAGTTCTTTTCCACAGTTCCGGGCCCATCTTGCAGGCAATCACAATAGAGCCAAAGCTTCTGCACTGCAATCAAGCTCTGCACACACACACGCTGAGTAATTCCTGCCAGGAGTCTCATGCAGTGTCGCAGGGATCACAGGTGGTGGCTTAGTGGTCACAGTTGCGACCCCTAATTGATGCCCATGTACTTAGCTTATTCAAAAGGTAGATTGCTTTCGTCTTTAAAACGGTCTACTGTTATGGCATCCTCTTGACTTTGCTGTCACCACTGAAGTAGTGACAAAATAGAGGACAGTTGCTTCTATCTATTTTGCATTGGCACAGCGTTTTTTAAAATAAATGTTTATGTTTTGGAATGACAATATTTTGCATATCGTATTCTTTTTAATGGATATTATTTATGGGATTAGTTAGTTCTTAGTTGCCTTTAATTTATGTTAAAAGGATAAATTAGAGTAATTTGCATGTAAAAAATAGCAGGGTAAATTCTTATGTAATAAAAGTCATATAAATAGTGTTACACTAAAACGCGCGGTAAATACTAGTTTTGTAAAAGCTGCATGGTAAAGACTAGTGTGGTAAAAGTATGCATGGAAAAAAAAGCTATCCCTTTAGAAGTATATAGGAAGATACGTATGAATCCTATTGCAAATGGATGAGCACGTCAGAAGCTAAGGGGCAGATATATAAAACTTTTTTGCATTCGCAAACGGTGCGAATCGCAAAATTCGGCTCTTTGCGAATGCAAAAATGCCTTTCTCGATGTATGAAAGTCATTTGCAGTGCAAATATAAGGAATCGCTAAAATAGCGATTGTAAGGAAATGCCTCCTTGGCATGGTTACCCCATAACTTTTTGCCTTTGCTGATGCTAAGTTATGATTTGAAAGTGTGCTGGTACCCTGCTAACCAGGCCCCAGCACCAGTGTTCTTTCCCTAAAACTGTACCTTTGTCTCCCCAATTGGCACAACCCTGGCACTCAGGTAAGTCCCTTGTAACTGGTACCCCTGGTACCAAGGGCCCTGATGCCAGGGAAGGTCTCTAAGGACTGCAGCATGTCTTATGCCACCCTGGGGACCCCTCACCCAGCACATGCACACTGCCTCACAGCTTGTGTGTGCTGGTGAGGAGAAAATTACTAAGTCGACATGGCACTCCACTCAGAGTGCCATGCTAACCTCACACTGCCTGTGGCATAGGTAAGTCATCCCTCTGGCAGGCCTTACAGCCCTAAGGCAGGGTGCACTATACCACCAGTGAGGGCATATGTGCATGAGCACTATGCCCCCACAGTGTCTAAGCAAAATCTTAGACATTGTAAGTGCAGGGTAGCCATAAGAGTATATGGTCTGGGAGTTTGTCAAACACAAACTCCACAGCTCAATAATGGCTACACTGAAAACTGGGAAATTTGGTATCAAACGTCTCAGCACAATAAATGCACTCTGATGCCAGTGTGCAATTTATTGTAACATACACCCAGAGGGCATCTTTGGGATGCCCCCTGAATACCTACCCGACTTCTAGAGTAGGCTGACCAGTTTCTGCCAGCCTGCCACAAACCAGACATGTGGCTGGCCACATGGGGAGAGTGCCTTTGTCACTCTGTGGCCAAGAACAAAGCCTGTACTGGGTGGAGGTGCTTCTCACCTCCCCCTGCAGGAACTGTAACACCTGGTGGTGAGCCTCAAAGGCTCACCCCTTTTGTTACAGCGCCTCAGGGCATCCCAGCTAGTGGAGATGCCTGCCCCTCCAGCCACTGCCCCCACTTTTGGTAGCAAGGCTGGAGGAGATAATGAAAAAAACAAAGAGGAGTCACCCACCAGTCAGGACAGCCCCTAAGGTGTCCTGAGCTGAGGTGACCCATGCCTTGAGAAATCCTCCATCTTGAGTTTGGAAGATTCCCCCAATAGGATTAGGGATGTGTCCCCCTCCCCACAGGGAGGAGGCACAAAGAGGGTGTAGCCACCCGCAAGGACAGTAGCCATTGGCTACTGCCCTCCCAGACCTGAACACACCCCTAAATTCAGTATTTAGGGGCTCCCCAGATCTCAGGAAATCAGATTCCTGCAACCTGAAGAAACAAGAAGTACTGCTGACCTACAAGCCTACAGAGAAGAAGGAAGATGACAACTGCTTTGGCCCCAGCCCTACCGGCCTGTCTCCAACTTTGAAAACCTGCTCCAGCGACGCACCCGACAGGGACCAGCGACCTCTGAAGCCTCAGAGGACTGCCCTGGACTAAAGGACCAAGAAACTCCTGTGAACAGCGGCCCTGTTCAAAACCAGCTACTTCTTTGCAACAAAGAAGCAACTTTCAAAGACTGCACATTTCCCGCCGGAAGCGTGAGACTTCACACTCTGCACCCGACGCCCCCGGCTCGAGATCCAGAGAACAAACACCTCAGGAAGGACTCCCCGGTGACTGCGAGCCCGTGAGTAACCAGAGACGAGCCCCACTGATCCCCCACAGCGACGCCTGCAGAGAGAATCCAGAGGCTCGCCCTGACTGCGACTGCCTGTAACAAGGGACCCGACTACTGGAACCAGCACTGCACCCGCAGCCCCCAGGACCTGAAGGAACCGAACTTTGACACAGGAGTGACCCTCAGGCGATTATCTGCCTACCCCACGTGGTGGCTGCCCCAAGGAGCCCCACCGTGCCTGCCTGCACCGCTAGAGTTACCCCCGGGTCCCTCCATTGTTTCCTAACTGAAACCTGACGCCTGCTTTGCACACTGCACTCGGCTGCCCCTGTGCCGCTGAGGGTGTATTTTGTGTGCCTATCTGTGTCCCCCCCAGTGCTCTACAAAACCCCCCTGGTCTGCCCCGAGGATGCAAGTACTTACCTGCTGGCAGACTGGAACCGGAGCACCCATGTTCTCCATAAGCGTCTATGTGTTTTGGGCACCTCTTTGACCTCTGCACCTGACTGGCCCTGAGCTGCTGGTGTGGTAACTTTGGGGTTGCCTTGAACCCCCAACGGTGGACTGCCTAGGCCCCAGAACTGAGACTTGTAAGTGTTTTACTTACCTCCTAATCTATCCTTTACTTACCTCCCCCAGGAACTGTTGATTTTTGCACTGTGTCCACTTTGAAAATAGCTCATTGCCATTTTTACAAAGACTGTATATAATATTGCTTTTATTCAAAGTTCCTAAAGTATCTAAGTGAAGTACATTACATTTAAAGTGTTTAATGTAAATCTTGAACCTGTGGTTCTTAAAATAAACTAAGAAAATATATTTTTCAATATAAAAACCTATTGGCCTGGAGTAAGTATTTGAGTGTGTGTTCCGCATTTATTGCCTGTGTGTGTACAACAAATGCTTAACACTACCCTCTGATAAGCCTACTGCTCGACCACACTACCACAAAAGAGAGCATTAGAATTATCTTCTTTTTGCCACTATCTTACCTCTAAGGGGAACCCTTGGACTCTGGGCACACTATTTCTCACTTTGAAATAGTATATACAGAGCCAATTTCCTACCGCGATTCCTTGCAACTGCGACATGAATTTATGGGTCGCAATCTGCGTATCGTAAATAGCAACATGATTTAGTGAATCTCTATCTGCGTAACTCAAATTGTGACCTAGATTTGCAATTCGCAGACGGCGATCCGCAAATTCATGTCGCTATTGCGATACGCAGATGGTGACAAGCAAATTCTGTCTTACAATGCTATGCATCAAAAATGTGCAAATAGTGAATATTCGCAGAATGCCCTTTTGCATATGCAATTTACCATAAACTGAAATCAGGTGGTAACCAAATGCAACCTATATAAAGAGGCCCAGAATGACTCAGCCCCTTTTCCACAATGTCCACACTCTACGTCATGGCAAGGAGGATGAGGATCCTGGCAGGTTTGAGGAGAAGGAGGAGAAGACAGGAGTGCATTTTCAGAGTGCGCATAACCCTTTTTGACCACACAGATGAGGAGATATATGATATACAGGTTAAGCTCAGCCATGATACTTGACCTGATAGCTGCTCTACAACCCATGTTGCAGCGCACCACACACAGGACCAAGAGTATACCCACCAATGTGCAGGTATTATGCTTCCTGCACCTATTAGCCTCAAGAAACTATCAAGAGGTTATAGCAGCAGCTGGAGGGGTCTCACAGAGTGCCCTCGAACGATTTTTCAATGCATTTCTCAATGCCATGCTGAGCAAAATTCAACAGCACATAAGCTTCCCCAACACCCCACAGGAATTACTACAGACAAAATTTGATTTCTACCAGATTGCCTGATTCCCAAATGTAGTAGGTGCCATTGATGGGACACATGTAGCTATCTGTCCACCAACGGCCACAGACTATGCTTATTTGAACCGTAAAAATTCACATTCCATGAACATACAAGTAATTAGCAATGCCTCCAACATTGTAACTGATCTCGTGGCCAGATCTCCAGGTAGCACACATGACTCCTATATCTTTCACCACAGTGGAATTTACACAAGACTACTAGCTGGTGAGTTTGGCGGAGGATATCTACTGGGTAATGTAATAGTTGACAATGTTGCATTGATGTAAATGAGACGTAACGTATAACAAGTACTAATTTTACCATTATGTCAATCCAGGAGACAGTGCCTATGCCATGCGATCCTTCATACTTACGCCCTACCTGAGTCCTGCAATGGCAGCCAAAAGGAGGTATAATGCTGCTCACAGGACAACAAGCAGTGTTGTGGAGAGGACATTCGGACTGCTGAAGAGCCGCTTCAGATGCATCCACAAGAGTGGTGGTGCACTACAATGCAGCCCTGAAACAACCTGCAAAATCGTGGCTACATGTATTATGTTGCACAACATTGCCACAACGAGAGGCATACCTGTGGAACGCAGCGAGCCAGACTCAGATGAGGATGGTGATCCCTTGTCACCCCTTCACCCAGTAAACAGAAGCAGTGCAGAAGAGGGCAGACAAAGCCGTGCTGACATCACACGCAACCATTTATGATGTAAGTAATGACAATACTACGTCTATTATATGTATTGCTGTAGGTAGCATCTTAATTACCTTGACTTCAGTTAACATATGTGTGACTGGGACATAGCTATGCACTATACACAAACAGGTGCGAGTAACACTATTAGCATCATAGTATAACAGTTTTGCTACATGTTAAGTTAGTCCCTTACACTCCTCATCACTTCCTACGTCCATGTACTCTACTTGAGTGCTTAATGGCCTCAGTGGCACCTCTTGTAGCGGGTTCAAAGACAGTACTGTGTCTGGTACTGCGACACCTAGGATCCATCACAGGAAATGTAAGACTGCTGAGGCTAGAGAGCTCCTCACTATCCCCACCTCCCAGTTCACTGTTTGTAGCACTCCGTGCTGTCTACATTGTATCCAAAACTTTGAAGATTTTCACCAATCTCTGTGCAACGTCCCAAATGCAATGTGCCATCTCCATTTGTATGCCCACAGCACTTCGTGATATCAAGGCAGTAGAGGTAGCGACCCGATTGACCTATCTGCAGAACCCATCCAACCTGCCCATCAATTGGTGATGACGCCTACGGTGGCTGACACGCTTCTGCTGAATCACAGTGCAGAGTTCCCTAATGGCGTTTGTCATCTCCTCTGTGTTTTTTGTTGCTCTGTGCTGTCCCTCATGCAGCTTGCACATGTTTTCCCCAAATTCTTGTGCAGTACTCCCATGTTGTCATTGTGAGTCACCAAATGCCTGTGAATTGACCTCATGGGTTTACATTGCAGGTGCTGCACTTTCAGCATGGAAGCTTCAAGGCCGCCAAAGAGTGATGGGCCCTCTCCTTCATCAGTGTACTGTCTGCCTGCATCTTGATGCCTCCTGAGGGGAGTGGACTGACACTGGGGCAAGGAATGCTGTCTTACTGTGATTCTTGTCACGGGGGTGGTGTGGGTACTTCATCCGGCATTTCATCTGAGTCATGGTTATAGTCTGGGAGAGGTAACACTCTTGCTCTGCATCTAGTTGGTGCAATAATGAAGGACTCACTGGTGTTTGAGTCGGACTGTGGCTGTGTTTCGCTATCCCCCACATTTCCACCTTCTGCTGCATCAGGGCCCGGGACATCTACAACGACAATGTGCAGCATGTCATTTTAGAATATTTCACAAATAGTTGCATAATAATATTAAATGTACACTAACATCATATCACTAAGAGTCTTTTGTATTGTTTCTCTATTTGGCTGAACTCTATTCCACGTTAGGGGTGTGGACTACCACTCCCATAAGGCATTGTTGCATTGTATGTAAGATGTGGCATGGACTACTTATCACACTGCATGGAGCTAATAGCTATTTTCTAGGGGGCATTTGTACATGCACATATGGGGATGCACATCATTACTGCCCTTACCTTTGCTGGTGCTGGGTGTTCCTGAGGTGTCAATGTCAGTGACACCACTGACAGCTTCAGGAAGCAGTGTGGACTCTACCATGTCTTCCATTGGTGTGGACGGTGTCTGGGTGGATGGTCCTCCTCCGGTGCTCCTTGCCTCCTTTAGCCTGCTGACTATCCTCTCTTTGGTACGTGAATGCAAGTCGTACCATCGCTTGCGTATCTCCTCAACAGAGTGCTACGCAACACCCAATGTGCATATTTTGGTCTGGATGTCTGACCACAGTTTCCTCTTCTCACTTTTAGGTACCTGGAGTGAGTTCTTCCCAAAAAGTTTGTCGTGGCTCCTGCCCACCTCCTCAGTGAGCACCTCCAATTCCTGCTCACTTAATTTGAGTTTGCGCTTCCTGTCACCTTTCTCCTTCACATTCCCATTAGTGGCCATGTTGCTGTTTGGTCCTGGCTGGCTAACAAGGCTGCCTCCCTGGTGCTAGGCTGTGTCTCTCTGCCTGCTCCTGAGGGTGTGGCTCCTGGAAACAGCATGGGCTGACTCACTTCCTTGTTTTGATGTCATTAGCCTGTTCCGCTTTGCCGTTTTCACAATTTGTGATTTTCAAATACCAATTCGCTATTTGTTTGCAATTCGGTATTTGCAACTCGCAATTTACATTTGCAATTTTTAAAAAATCGCTGTTACCGACTCGCAATTTTGATACATCCTATTTTGCATTTCCTAAATAGCGATTTCTTTAAATTCGCTATTTAAGAAATGCAAACAGGGAGCTTGATACTTCTGGCCCTAAATCTCTACTTGTGGTAATTAATCTTTGTATGTGACTGAAGGGAAGGGTATCCCTTAAGAATCCTAAATGTATTTTTCTTGGGCCTCCTGGATTTTGGACCTCAGCTGTGTCCTCCTTAATGGAGACACCTTATTTGTAAACATCTGTATAAAATGGTTTTGAGCGATTACCACCATTGAGAACATTTTGGTATGTAGCTAGGTTACAGGCTGCCTGATGATTATACTTAAACATATCTGCAGGCTGATTCAGCTTCACATTTGCACACAGATAGCACTGTGGCATATGGGAACCAGAAAAAAACAAGTTATGGCCTGCCAAGGCCTTATTTTTCAATCCAAAGAAAAATATCCTCTTCTTTTTTCCTCAAGTGTAAAGTCTACTTTTTAAACTGGTATTGCTCTTTGGAAACAGTCAGTTTAAAATCAATCTTGATAGGCATTAATTATTGAATCCTTTGACTCATAATTATAGGATTGGGAACCTATGTCCAGAGTCAGTTTTATCTTATATGGCTTCATATTTGTTCTTTAAGTTTGCACACATTTCCCTCAGCCACCCTTAATAGCATTTATACTTTGGGCTATCATGCTGGGCCATGTTAGTTTGCTGGGCTACTAGTATTTCAAACCCCCCAACAATAGAGCCATTCTGAAGCATTTGCCTTATTTTAGGAGAGGAAGGGGGTACGGGTGAACTCTCCATTAGGAATAAACTGCCTCTCTCTAATAAGCCTGGAAAGGATGTGCACAAAGTACACAAAGACAAGGGAGGCTGATCCGTGGCTCTGGTCAACAGGAAGGGTAGGCAGGGGGAAAGGGTTCTTGGAAGCCTGCATGGAAGAAAACAGGCCTCCATTCGGTGGTGTTTGGTAAAGACAGAGTGAACCTTTCAATGGTACTTCAGACTGCTATGCCATGCTGTGTATGGGGCTTGTACTTTCTTTGTCCTGGTCCTAGGAATTGTTATTCATGTGTGGAGAGGTGATGTGACATTTCTGGTTTGGGTAGGAACAACCAAATTCTAGAACTCTACTCTTTTTAGATGTATTGCAGTCACAATGACCGCTACAATGAAGTCCACTCTGTCGCATAAGTTGCATCCCTCAGCCAATATGGCGGACACCAAGGCTGATGAGCAGACTCACCATCACCATCTTGATTGCAGGGTTTCGCAGAGCTTATTTATATCACACAGCCATGTTGACGGTGTTTCAGTGCCTAGCCCATGACAGTGGTAGTCCATCGCAGGACCCGTTCAGTATAGTACAATGGCTGTGGCATTTGGTTGGATGCTAGCAGCCCACAACTGTTGTGTATTAGACAAAACACATTATAAAATACAGCCTCCATCCTTTGCTAACACACTGCAGTAGTACACTTGGATGCAAGAATTGCCACACAGGAGCCAGTTTTTTGTGTTTTTCTCTCCCTCTGTGTCTTTTGTTAATATTGTTTTTTGTGTCCTTCATCTTTTTTTAACAATTAATCACTATCGCAGGGAGGAGACATTTGTGTTTCACAGAGGGAGATCTGTCAGTCATGGTGGATGAAAACATTAGAGTTGAACCAATATTGTTTGGAGCACAAGTTCCAAATACCACAGGAAATCAAATGTGATCCAGAAAAGCTGTCAGAGTGAATGCTGTAGCAAACAATCTGCACACACAGGAGGAGATTAGGAAGAGGTGGAATTACCTGCAGGGGAGAGTGTGCACCCTGGCCTCCATGCATCACCTGGAGGCCCAGAGGATAGGTGGGGATTCTCCCAGCCCCTCCCCCTTACAATTCTTTACCTGGGAGGAGACGTTCTTGCAGATCTTACATTCTGAAGGCTTGACTGGACTCATTGGTGGAGTGGTGACTGTTGAGTTTCACCTAACAATATCTCAACAATCACAAATGGAGTCCTGTCTTTAGGTTAGACCAATAGAACGATTCAACATCTTTAACAAAATGGATATAACTAAACTTCAATCCACAAAATGTCTTGTTTCATACCAATTACCAGCATCATGATTGTATCTCTTGTTTTAACAACGAACAATATGTTTTAACAGATTGTGTGTTGTTCCCCATGAATCATCACTTGCATTTGCCCAGTCTCTTGCTCGCTATCAATGTATGTTGTTGTTCTCCCAAAAACAGGTTCAAAACTCATTAATTTGCACAAGAAGGTATAAAGTGCTTGTAGGTGGTATTTTCACCTGTTCAAATCATACACATGTATGTACATGTTACAAATGTATGTTCATCCTCACTATATCCATTGAAATAGATATGTGTAACTTATGTTTTGAACAAGTATTGTCTATGGTGTCAACAGATAATTATGACTACCAACATGCCCTGTTTTTGTATCTGCAGTGCAATGTAATGTTGCTCCACCTCCCTTTGCTTCCATATGTGCACTCATCTCTAAATGTGTGCATTTAGCAGTTACCATGTCATGCTGTGTATTAAAATGTCACTTCTTGTATATCTCTCGCATATTGACACCTTCTCATAGCTACATTGATGTGATGGAAATGCTTATATAATTCATAGTCTTTTGAATCCAAAATTTCCAACAATATGTTGTGGCATGCTGAATAAAAGTAGTAGCCAGACACAATTTACATTGCACAGTCCATATGATGACCAAAAACAGTTTGAATTCTAAATTGATCCACACCGATTCCAATGTATTGTAGCCTGCTAGGCCTTGGAATGGTCCAGTACTCCAATCTACTCACCACTGTATTGGATTGAATATCTGCAGCATGTAATGTACAATTTTGAAATAACACTTTTGCATTTCAGGACATCTCTTAAATTGGCACTGGAGTTGGGATCTGTGTAAATCAGGCTCATGTGTAAAATAATGAAAACCAAACAAAGGCCTAATCAGTCTATCACTCTGTTTCTACCTTTTTAGATTGGCCCATTTGTAGATAAAGACACATTGAATGCACAAACTAAATATTTGTAACACATTCTCTACGTCCTTCACAGGTACAGCCCATTGGACCAGTGGACCACTGTCTGCCAGACAAGACACCTCCACGCCAGACCAGGAGCAAGCCTTCAGTGAGGACTCTACTTCTGCAAGTCCAAGGGATTGGGTGCAACCTGGTCCATCTGGTCTGTCAGGCCAGACAGCTCCAATGAGTCACACTCGGCCCCCACCTTCACCTCCCACCCCAGCTGGAACACCATCTCAGCATGATGACACCTCCTCTTCCTGTGTACAGAGGAGGTATACACTAATCCTGTGCCCCCCAGTGCTGGCTGCTGCTCAGACAACATCAACACTGCCTCCTGTGATACCAGGACCCAGTGGATGGGGCACAGTTCCTCAAGGTCACAGGTAGTAGTGTAAGGGGTCGTGAGAGGGAATCTTTGGACTAGCAAATGTGGGGCACTGGGGTCTTTATCAGCCGGGCCATCATTGACCAAGTCTTGGGAGCAGTACAATAGCCCCAAATCATGATGGACCAGTTTGGAACTGAGCTCCAGGAGGACAAAGAGTACAGAGGGAGCTCAACCCTGAAATATGCAATCACAATGAAAATATTAACTCCCTGCCTGAGGTGCTGTTCCACATATACCACAATGTGACCAGGCCTTTTCCCATTCCATCTGCCCCTGTCTGTGGTCCTTCTACATCTGGGCCAAGTACACCACTGCCAGACACAGACTGGGAAGCCGTGCCACACAAGGAGCCTGCTCCTCCCACCCCAGACCCTGCACCTGTGCCCCCTGCCTCCCGTAAAGGACGGTCATCCAGACTGTCAGGATAGGATGGCAAGACCGCCATTACCTCTACCTCCTTATTTTCCCTAGTGTGTGTCTACTATTCACTCTCTGGACTATTTCAGGGACACATTTACATTGTTCCGAAGATAGGTGTGTTTTGCAGATTTGACTCCAAACTGTTTTGGCACTGCTACCATACTTTCATCTTCCATCACAGACTATTTTTGTTTATTTCCTCATTTTTTTATTTGTTCTTTTGTTTCATTTAAATAAGTGGTATGGACACAAAATACAAGACTCTTGTTGGTTTTATTACAGTATTTCATTTGTCATGTCTGTCTTCCACAATCATTTTGTCAAATAGTTTGAACATTTATTTGCTAAGAATTAGATATGACAAAGTGGTAATGTGTTACCCGTTTAAATCAAACAAAACAAAAGCAATCCATAATTTAGTTTCACAAACCATGAATAGCCCCAATAGTTTGTGCCATTCAAGGTTGGACACTGCATGACCTTTTCACCATGGAAGAAAGGGAATATTGCATGGGATTAAATTAAAAAGGCAAACTATCCATGATGCATGACCTTAGGTGGAGCTATACATCCTGCCCTCACAGTAGGAATCCTACATCAATAACACCAATAGTCAATATAGTCACATCATGGCAGTAACAACATTTGAGGCCACATGTCCATTACAGGACCTTGTGGCAGTATCCAATGCGATTACACAACCACCATTCAGTGGTGTGCTAAAAACTGGCTATCAATTATGAGGAGATACATCAACAGCTACCTCCACTGAATGCAAATTTAAGATTTAGCCAATGTTAAGGAAAAACAGTATGCTAGGGCTTGGGATACAGATGTGGTTAAAGCAAGGTAAGTGGCACATATTGCCTTAATGGCACCATCACACAGAAAACAGGTCTAGTCCACGGACATGGTGAAGGACCCTGAAACAGAATAACAAGGGATAATTTATGATTTAACATATTAAATTTGACTCAATTGACTAGTTAGGAGGACACACATACTTAGATCAAGGAAGGATAATCTATGGCAACAAACAGAGCAGCCAATGTAGGGAAACTCTGATCCACTAACATTTTTATTTGGACTTTCGTGAGCTCATCATTCCTACAAAATTACTATTGCAGACCAAAATCTTCCCTATGTCACCAATTGATCGGACATTGGAGGTTACAACTTGTTTAAAAAAAAGGTAAGAAGTCAATCACATCTTGATATAGGTCTACTCCTTCTTCACCTCTGTCATCTTCAGAGGGGATTTCAACATCCTCACCCAGTGGTTCTACAGGGTCTTCCTCCTCTGCGATTAAAGGTATGTTCCATAGCAGGGTAATGTTGTGAAGCATGCAGCAGGCAACCGTGATTTGACATACCTTTCTAGTGAGTAGTTCCATCAGACAAACTGTAGGCATTACCAGTGACCAGTATATAGTGTACCATTAGTATGGGTGACAGCCTACAGCCAATATCAAAATAAGGTTGATGTTAATTGACAGGACATGTTTTAAAGTAGTGGAGTTGTCTGATGCTGTTCTGTCAAGTGGAATTGCAGCCCCCATTGTGGAATCGGATGCTTTGTGTGGTTTCATATATTTCATGGTGCCACATATAGAAAAATTATTTCCTGAGCTGCAAGTTCAAATGTCAAAGGCTCTGAATCATCCCAAAGAATGTCCCATTCCTTCAAACACTTGTTTATACAGCCCGCAAATCCCTGCTCTTGCTGACACATAGCTGCCCTTCCATACTGCCCTCAGTCACTGTTTTTGATGCAAACCATAGGTTCTGAATCTTAGGAGTTTAGGCATGAAGACAACGTAACTGTGCATGGAATTCTGCATATGAATTGTACAGGTTGTTTAGCCTGTAGTAGCTCTCTATGAGTGTGAGTAATCAGGAGCGGGTCTCACAATAAGAACTGTTTGATAGTCTTGGCATTGATGATGTTTTGGGCCTGAATTGGTAACATGAGGAGATAGACATTGTTAAGGGTGCTCAAATGAACACTGAAAATCAGTATTTTCCAAGAACCTCTAAATGTTCTAGGGGAAGATATAGTTACTTTAGGTGAAAGCATGTGAGCAATGCTACAAACAATTATCACAGCAATACAGACCAAACAAATCACTTAAAACTTCTTTTCTTGTTCCTTTTTATCATCCATACATGTCTATTGCTACCAAAAGTTGGAAATATGAAAGGACATTGCCAAGGAGATGCTGACCATGCAGCCTGCATTGTCATATGAGGTTTGAGGACTGGCAACTCTCAACACGAAAGTCTGCAGAAGGCCCTTTTGGGCAGTCCTCACAATGACCCAAGCCGGTGCATGACACCCTGACTCCCCTAATGTCCCACATCTTTATGGTGGCCTACATGGAGTTTGATGAGCTCCAGGTAGCAGTAGCATCAAGCGGGTTAGTAATTTTCTGTAGATAATTATTTTCTTTATACTTTTTTATTTCCAGCAATGTTATATGGCATCAGCATGACAGTTGACACACTTCCAATGCATTTGAGGATTTCTGGAGGTGTAAGTTAGAAAGTGTCTGATGCTCTTAGGTATATTTCTATGTGCTGAAGGTTGCCATTAGAAATACTGTTTTGAGCAGACACATGGATCCATGAAAACAAAGGGCTACCTGAATTGTCTCTATGTTATGAGGGACAGTTGGACCAAACATGCCACATTTAGTGATTGGATCAGGTGGGATGCTCTATTAGCACATTCAGTAGGTCATGTAGATCCTGTTACAGGTAAAATGGCAAACTACACACTTATGATGGAGTTTATGCATCAGACCTGCAATTTGAAAGTTTGTGTTATGACAAAATGAATATATTCTTCTGTTCTAAACATGTGTACGGTGGCATCATTCCTTATCTGGAAGGTTTGAAAGCTGTTTGCATAGCTAATTTCGATTCAGTTCCTGGGGACAGCAGCAGGCTGGACGCCTTAGTCCTTCACAAATGTGCATGCAAAGAAGGGTGTGTGAAACAAAATGTATACCAAACTGTATTGATTGCAACAGAAAGTAATGTGTACCCATTGGTGAGAGAGTTACAGATCCTCCAAACAACATTTTGGTGTCCTTAGTTCTATCCAGGTGAGAAATCAATGATGGTGAGAAATATGATACTTGAAGACACATTTGAGATGGAAGGATGCATCACATAGATTTTGTGGTATCCTATCTTGAAAAGTAAATTGCAAGCCTAACACATAGATCTCTTCGATATACGAATTTATATTAGTCTGTACTGCAATGGGTTAGAAATGTCTCATGGCCTATGTGTTTACTCATGCTGTCAAAGTCATTTGTCATGGAGGAGAATACAAGTGCAAAAGAGACAAAGGGACAAAGGCTTACATGATATATGAGCTGGATTGGGGAATGTATAGACTTTGAGCAAATGTTGTGTGATCAAAGTTCATGTCTGATTGCATTTGCACAGATACCCTCAACCTGTTGTATTTGTCTTCTCATCATGTTCTAGAAAAGGTGGAGATGACAGTAGCTACGTCAGCAGGGAGTAAGCCGGCTAATGTGGCTCTGGTGAGGACATCACAGACACTGTGGGACCGAGTGACATGGAGGGTGAGAGAACTTACACAGAGGCCACCAGTGACTATACATCTTCTTCTGAGTCTCTAATACAGACCAGTCACTAGCGATGACGGACCCTGGAGTACCTGTTACACTTCCATCATCATCCGCTACCCATTTTCTATCTCCACCCCCCTCTTTCTCCTCCATAGGTGGCCATAGCTGCCCCCTTAGAAGGTTTGGCATCACCTTCACAACAGACACCGCCCCACCCTGCCCTGTTCTCCTAGACTGCTCTCAATCAAGAGGCTGTTTATTTTTTTAGGACAACCACATTACTGAATGCCATGCAGTGCCTAACCGACCAGAAAAACCAGATGCTGGCTTACCTGGGTGGCTGTCACAGTTCCCTGTCTGGCCTAAAGTGATCATTCCAGGGTCTAGCCTCCTCTTTTAGTGCAGCCTCCCACCAACCCCAACCTCTTTCCTCCCACCACATGTCAATCCCAAATCCCTCCCCACAACACCCCAAGTAGCCTCAAACATTTGCATGCACCCACTATAACGAACACAAGCAGCACATTCTCACTCCCACATAGCAAAAAACAAACACATACACGTGTAGACACTACACACCCCACCACAAGCATACCCAGTCAGCACACTCATGATGAAACAAACACACCCATCACAATCACACCTGTAGACACCACACCCACCATGACACAGATATCTGCACTCACCGCCAGCACACCCACAGTCAATACACCCACCACTGCACCAACACCCAGACACACCTGCAGCACAACCACAGACAGCCCAACACACACCCTCTCCACAACAGACACATCCACACACGCACATACTGAACACAAACACCCAACAGACAATCAGTAAATCACAAATGAAAACATACAACACATACACTAGACCCTCATGCACCCACACCTTCAACATACACATGCACAACAGAAACAGACATCTCATCTACCTCCCAAACCAAACTCCCTGAAAACAACCCTACCCATTTTCCAAAGGATGACCTACTTTTTGCCCTGGCCCTGACCCCTTCCAAGCCCAAAAGCACCCCTCCCAATGTATTTCCACCCCTTCAACATCCCAAACCACCCTTTGGACATACCAACCCACCCCTCCCAAACATAAATCCACCATTCCCAAAAGTCTTTTCACCCTTATCAAACCCAAACTAACCCCTTCAAAAACCAAAACCACCTTTCCTAAACCCAAGGAGCCCCCCAGAGACATCCTTGAGGTGGCTTCTGTTTGCCCCATAGATACCCATTCCAGACAATGTTTATTTTGGCAGTTACATTACGATGCAAGTTGTGGTCATGCTTCCACACTGTGGACTACAAGCCTAGTGTCTATTCTCTTCTGTACAGTTTTTATGAGCTGTTAATGAGAGAATTATAACATGTTTATAAAACATTTTTCTTTTGAGAACATGTTTATCCTGATCTTTTTTCACAAATATTACTAATTGTTTGCTGATAATGTAATGTCAGCTAATGTGTGTGTCACACACTTATTCTCATTTGTGACAGTGACCAGCACAGTTTGTGGAGTATAGTTATTTTTTTTAATTGCATACATTAGTGATGGACATGTTAATTGTTCAAGCATTTATGTTGCTACAAAACCGTTACATCAAATATAAATGTGTTTCTGTTTTTGTGACTGGAGAATGCATGTGTGTTTATTTTGACATGATGTGGCAATGATATGCACATATGCATTACACAGAGAACATAGCACTTTACAGTTAAGTTACACCTAATGTTTTTGATGTATTTCACACACCAAGGGGACATATGATCTTCACACATCTTTGCAGTTTAGAGGCAAGATCGGTAGTGCCTTCTGTGTACAGCCACCCGTAGCATGTTGTAGTGGAATTGCTACATTATTATGGAATTGTTCAATCCTATTGGGAATACTGTTTCAGTTAATGTTAATGTTTTTGAACTTTTTGGGGAATTATTGCACACACATTCCTCTCTGTGATTGCTGTGATTTTTGTGTAGGTGTCCATTGTCATAAGGCCAGTTGGTACACAAAAGCATTGTGCATCGTTATGGTGTTGTTTGCCAAAAATATATATCCATGCATGAGTCCAGTGCTACTGTGAAGCAACAATTATGAGGATAACATGAATGACAGTGACTTACCTTCTGTTCTGGAGACAAATGGGTTGACTTCCATCTTGGTCCTGGCCCAGGAGCAGCAGCAGGGCTGGTATGAAAGGTTTCATGGCGGCAGGAAATGGAAAATAGGTGAGTTTTCTCCTTTTATCCTACCTAATCCACCAATTCAGGTTTGAAGGTTAGGCTGCCACAGTTGCACCAGCAAGAATGCTCATCATGATTGGTTTGATGAGAATAGGGACTGTTGTACCACCGACAGACGCTTTAGCCTATGGTTCCATCGACGTGGGTAGAGTACCTTGGCAGTGACAGAGGACCATTAGCAGCCTTTCGACTATGCTCCCACTAACATCTAAATAGGGCCGGTGGACGATTGTGGCAGCGGGTGACTTTTTCAGACAGAAAAGCGACAGCAGGACCAATACCGCCAAGATCTAAATCAGGCCCTTTGTCTTACATATTTGCTGAAACCCGAGACTTGTCTGGGGCTGACCCAAAGCATGTTTTAAAAGGGATAACTGTTAAGCACCCAAATAAGTCTAGAAGCATTAGATTATAATGAACCATTCTTTTGCTCACATAGGACACTTGCATCTGCAGCATGAAGCTTAGTATTCAGAGTCCAGAATACTGTAACACTTCCAGAATAACTTCAGAGAGCCTGAACTAAGCTACTATACAAACTGTGAATGACGTCTGAGTTGAAGTCTCATTCAGTTTTTCCTAGCTGACAAGTGAAAATCTAGTTAAAAAGCCTGCAATTGGATGGGGTATCTATTATTGCTCTGCGCCTTTATGATTGAGTCTTATGGTCAGACTGGAATGTTTTTTGGAAGGCACTTGCTGGGTGTTCATTGTCCTACATAACAAAAAGTATACTGTTCCAAGGGTGTCTGCCTATGTTAATCATCACGGGCAATTAGTGTCATCAGGAGTACCCTCAAGCATCAATTACGATGCTGAGCATCATCATCGGGTTGACTCCTCGCCGGACCGGCACTGCAATATCCGACGGGCCACCACTCGAAAGTGGTAGGCTCTATGACCGAAAATGATGTTACTGATCAAGTAGAGTCAGTGAAATATGATAATGTGTGGTGATAAGAAAGGAGAGTAAACGGTGTATTAAAATTGGCTCTGAACACCAAAATGTCTTTAATACTATATGTAGGAGTCAGGCCAAGATTAAAAAATTGAATCAAGGAGTCTAAAGGGGAGTAATGTGCCCCACACTCCTTAACATAAAGTGAGGAAAGGAGGAGAACTGCTCAATCCTAACATTAAGGGGTCGACATGTTTCACGCCTAAATGGTCTGTTAAAGATCCAGCGGCGTTTCTTCAGGACCTTAGAAAAGATAACTTCTCCTTAAAGACAAATAACAATAAGTGCTGGAAGGTCACTTACAGTGTATGCATTAAATAGTCGCTGTCAGTCGTCTATTAGGTCGCCCTGAAATAAAAAAGACACACAGACAGACATAGAGGACAGCAAAATATGCATTGATATATACAGGTGAGTCAAAAAGCCCAGTATCAATACAATAAAAATTCAATGAATCCATTGTCGCTCAAAAAACGTGATCAAATTCATTCAGCATGGAAAAGAGGGGCTTACCATCCCATTTTGAGAAAGGGCCTCATGAGGACGCTAAAATCCCGACCAGAGACGGAACCGCTCTATCAAAGGTAAGTAAAAGAAGGGTACAAAGTATAGACAAGGGACCAGTTAAGTCAAAAGTATTGTTAAACAGATCTGATCATACATTTAATCTTGTCACATAGTCCAAAACCACTTTGTAAAAATTGTAGTATGAAGGTGGAATTCGGTACATTACCCCAACCTTGAACTACAAGTGAGCTCATGGCCCACACTTGTCTTTAAAAACAGATAGTCGACATGCAAGTATCCTAGCCATAGACAGAAAAGTCCCGTCTATCTCAAATGTCCATTGCCCGGGGAGTGAGAGTGCAATGTCAATCTTATTTTACCGCTAAGCGAATCGTGGAATATGCTGTCTCGCGTGTTTGTGTAAGTAAAAAAGGAATTAGCCTTATATTTTTAGCGAGACCGCTTGTTCGCGAATTCGCGGGTAAGTAAAAAAGAAAAAAGAAAACAGTCAAGCGGAAACCGCTGCAACTGCCTCTTCGCCACTGACTTACTTGGGAATGGTCGCTGGTCAGCACTGCACCTACCCTGGGGCGCGTCCTCGAAGACAGGAGTAACGTGAAGCCGGTGTGTTTTAAGGCTTCGTTAGTTTACTCGGCAGTGTCTCTCACAACCGACACTGAAGAAGGACATACAATCATATGAGCAAGTCTCATGAAAGATGGCGGCCGCCATATTGGAGTGGTTTTGAAAATGTTCACAGTTGACGTCTCGAGCTGCGATCTAGAGTGGAGTCTATTTCACTTGACTCAAAAAAACACAAAAACATTTCTGGCTCAGACCATAAAATTGTTGTATTCGGTCTAGAGGTAACAACTAGCTCTTACTGATAATTATTCGGGACCCATTAGTAAATAGTACCGAATCGAGTATCTAAAGATTATTTTGACAGTACTAAATAAGTTTCTAAAAAATTTTTTTATTCTGAACATTCGTTCTGGGTTGTCAAAATGATTCGTACTTATTATTAAGCTGTACCCTACTAGAAATGATGCCATATTGTTTGGATCTGAATTACTGAGACACTGGCAAACAGTTATGAGCTAGAGAGACGGACAGGTCATGGGAACAAAACTGTACGTCATATCAAATGGTAAACGATCTCTCAAAAACAGAAATTTAACTATCCCACTAGTAGAACCTCCTAAAGTTGTCTCTTAAATAACAGGTCAGTTCAGAAAGCACATGTACAGAACTGAGTTTCTAAACCGAACATCAGTGTCCGTCATAAGGCAGTTACGATGAAAGGGTGCACCATGGGATCTCGTCATTTAGACCTGTGTCAGCTGTTTTTAATTTGTAAATCCAGCGTTGTTCAGTCCTCAATAGAAATCTGGGATCTCCATCGTTACGTCTGGGTACTTGTAGAACAACCCACCAAAGGTCATTAGGACCGTGATTAGCTTCTAAAAAATGTATGCTCAGTTTTGTAGTGATTCTCGAGCATCTAATGTTGCTACGGTGTTCATTAATACGTAGTTTGACTGGTCTAGTCGTCATACCTACGTATTGTAGATCACATGGACAGGTTATCAAGTAAATGCAGTTCCGGGTGTTACAATTCGTATGTTGGGTCAATCGCCATGAACCTACATGTTTCAGATTTAGAATGTCTACCTTTTTAGTTAAGGGACAAACATTGCAAGAACCACATGGATAATGTCCGGAGACAGGAGGTAAATTCCACAGAGTGGACTGCTCATGTGGTTTATCGTATACAAATGGTCGTGTATGGATCACCATGTCTCTGATATTCGGAGATCTTTTGAAAGAAAACAATGGTTTATCCAGAGGGACACCTCCGCTCTGTAGAATGGTCCACCGTTTATTAATAAGTTTTTTAAGGGTGTTGGACAGCGGGGTATAAGTAGATACACAGGTCAGTCGTGTTAGGTCGTTCCGTGTCGCAGGTGCCAGTAAAGCATCACGGTGGTTGTTGCGGGCTCTTTTATAGGCCGGCTTAATGACCTTCATAGGATAGTGTCGTTCCTGTAATTTAGTTTTTAATTCATCTGCTTGTCGTTCAAACGCTTCTATCGTAGAGCAATTCCGGCGTAGTCTCAAAAACTGGCCAAAAGGTAGGTTGTCACGTAAAGCTCTCGGATGATGGCTCTCATAAAGTAACAGGCTATTCCGATCTGTAATTTTGTTAAAGGTATCGGTGACCAATTTACCTTCCACAATTTGAATTCTTAAATCGAGGAACGACACTTGTGTGCTGGAGACATGAGCTGTGAACTTTAGAAAAGAATCTAAAGTGTTGATCCAGTTGATAAATGGGTCAACTGCCTGTAGGGGTCCTTGCCAGATAATCAAAATGTTGTCTATGTAACGACGCCATAACTTGATGTTGTCATAAAAGGGATTAGTAGATGGTAAAATGAAGAGTTTTTCAAACTGAAACATGTATAGACATGCCAGGCTAGGAGCGAAAGTGCTACCCATAGATGTACCTCTTATCTGATGATAGAGTAAGTCTTCGAATTGGAAGAAGTTTTGTGTCATAGCCAGGTCAGCACAGTGCATTATAAAGTGTACCGGGGTCGGGGAAGTCCAAGATTGATGGAGAAGAGCGGACTCGACCACTTGCAGAGTTGCTGCCTGGGGGATGTTTGTGTATAGAGATTCAACGTCTAAAGTAATCAAAACCTCGACCCGTGTAGATAAATTGATAGTCTCTATGAGATTGAGGACATCTTTGGTGTCCCTCAGATAGGTGCTCGAACTCTTAACTAAAGGTTGCAAGAATGTGTCACAAAAAGTGGAGAGTGGTTCCAGAAGTGAGCCAATGCCTGATACTATGGGGCGACCAGGCGGGGGTAAGATCCCTTTATGGATTTTAGGTAAGCAATAGAAGTAAGGTATCCGGGGGTGACTGGTAGTCAGAAAATCAGCTTCCTTAGAAGTGATCCAAGCGTTAGATTTTGCCTCGTTAATCATACGTGTGATCTGGGACTGTAGATTGTCTGTAGGGTCCCGTTTTAGAGGTGCGTAGTACGTGGAATCACTTAACAAGCGAAGACATTCTTGTCTATAATCAGTTGTATCCATAATCACAATGGCCCCTCCCTTATCAGCTGGCTTAATTACTATAGATGGGTCTCTCGATAGAGTTTTAAGAGCTTCACGTTCTGGGCCAGGTAAGTTCACAAATGGTTGTTTAGGCATAACCTGGTCAAGATCAGAAAGGACAGCTTTTTCGAAAGCCAAAACTTCACATGGAAGAGAGTGTGCTGGGGGCATGAAGGTAGAAGGTTTTTTTAGGCCTGAGTCGTTGACGGGCACAGGTTCGGGTCGATCTTTAAAGAAAAAGTGGAGTCGAACTTTTCTAAAAAATTGAGATAATTCACAATTTAGACGGAAGAGATCTTCCTGAGGGGTTGGCACGAAACCTAAGCCTCTATTCAGGACTTTTACTTCGTGTTCTGACAATTGCCTATGAGACAGATTCACCACTAAATCTTTGGAGGAGCGGTCTTGTTCTGGCTTCTCGTGATCATCTGTGGTTCCTCTCGTCCCCAATGCACTCTTCTGCCTCTTCCTCTCCTTCTGCCTCTGCCTCTGCCCGGGCCGCGGCCTAAAAAAGGACCGTATGGTGGCATCGGGCGGGGCTGGAAAAAAGGATACGGAGGTTGCCAAAACATCGGTTGGTTATGAGGGTACTGAGGAAAGTTGTAAAAAGGTTGAGACGAACCTTCATCAGTACTCCATCCGTCTGAAGATGAGCTACTACTATAGTAACGTGGTTTCTGTTTGTTAAAAGTTGTTGACTCATCTGATGATCGAGATTGAGTATCTGTTTCAAAGTCATCTTTGATATATGGATACACCTTCTCCCGTTCAAACTTGCCTATATCTTTTTGGAGTTTGGAAATTTTCTGCTGAGTAAGGAACTCTTTCGTATCACTAAGTTCAGCATTAATTTCCCAAAGGCGGCTCTTAAAAGCCGCTAACGTCACTGTGGTTTTGATGGAGCTTTCTACACAATTAATCTGAATAGTAATAGATTCAGCTAGTCGTTTTGAAGTGTTGATAATCAACACCAACCAGTCACGGGTGCATTTCCATGCCACCTGGGCCCAGTCTTTCCTGAAGGCCAAATCATGCAGGAAAATCCTGGGCATGTTGGAAACTAGTAACCCGTTTGGTGCAATATTTGCTCTTAAATATTCAGTCATAATAGTCCCATGCATGATGGTTTTAATCAGATCACGTTTGAGCGAAGATAATTTGTCCCAGTCTTCCTTCAAGCTACCTGAAGGAACAGTACCTTCATGAGCGAGGATAGACGGGGTCTGTAAAATAGCTGAGACAACGTCGTCGTCAAAGCTGAGGCCTTGGAAATTATCCATGGTCAATACATATACCTAAATATATTAATGATTGGTCCCACAGCAGGTCTGCTGTACAAATTGCTAATAAGAAAGAGGGACTGGGAGAGTTAAAGGTCCAGTATACGTGCTCCCTACATATAAGCCTATATAACAAAAAGTATACTGTTCCAAGGGTGTCTGCCTATGTTAATCATCACGGGCAATTAGTGTCATCAGGAGTACCCTCAAGCATCAATTACGATGCTGAGCATCATCATCGGGTTGACTCCTCGCCGGACCGGCACTGCAATATCCGACGGGCCACCACTCGAAAGTGGTAGGCTCTATGACCGAAAATGATGTTACTGATCAAGTAGAGTCAGTGAAATATGATAATGTGTGGTGATAAGAAAGGAGAGTAAACGGTGTATTAAAATTGGCTCTGAACACCAAAATGTCTTTAATACTATATGTAGGAGTCAGGCCAAGATTAAAAAATTGAATCAAGGAGTCTAAAGGGGAGTAATGTGCCCCACACTCCTTAACATAAAGTGAGGAAAGGAGGAGAACTGCTCAATCCTAACATTAAGGGGTCGACATGTTTCACGCCTAAATGGTCTGTTAAAGATCCAGCGGCGTTTCTTCAGGACCTTAGAAAAGATAACTTCTCCTTAAAGACAAATAACAATAAGTGCTGGAAGGTCACTTACAGTGTATGCATTAAATAGTCGCTGTCAGTCGTCTATTAGGTCGCCCTGAAATAAAAAAGACACACAGACAGACATAGAGGACAGCAAAATATGCATTGATATATACAGGTGAGTCAAAAAGCCCAGTATCAATACAATAAAAATTCAATGAATCCATTGTCGCTCAAAAAACGTGATCAAATTCATTCAGCATGGAAAAGAGGGGCTTACCATCCCATTTTGAGAAAGGGCCTCATGAGGACGCTAAAATCCCGACCAGAGACGGAACCGCTCTATCAAAGGTAAGTAAAAGAAGGGTACAAAGTATAGACAAGGGACCAGTTAAGTCAAAAGTATTGTTAAACAGATCTGATCATACATTTAATCTTGTCACATAGTCCAAAACCACTTTGTAAAAATTGTAGTATGAAGGTGGAATTCGGTACATTACCCCAACCTTGAACTACAAGTGAGCTCATGGCCCACACTTGTCTTTAAAAACAGATAGTCGACATGCAAGTATCCTAGCCATAGACAGAAAAGTCCCGTCTATCTCAAATGTCCATTGCCCGGGGAGTGAGAGTGCAATGTCAATCTTATTTTACCGCTAAGCGAATCGTGGAATATGCTGTCTCGCGTGTTTGTGTAAGTAAAAAAGGAATTAGCCTTATATTTTTAGCGAGACCGCTTGTTCGCGAATTCGCGGGTAAGTAAAAAAGAAAAAAGAAAACAGTCAAGCGGAAACCGCTGCAACTGCCTCTTCGCCACTGACTTACTTGGGAATGGTCGCTGGTCAGCACTGCACCTACCCTGGGGCGCGTCCTCGAAGACAGGAGTAACGTGAAGCCGGTGTGTTTTAAGGCTTCGTTAGTTTACTCGGCAGTGTCTCTCACAACCGACACTGAAGAAGGACATACAATCATATGAGCAAGTCTCATGAAAGATGGCGGCCGCCATATTGGAGTGGTTTTGAAAATGTTCACAGTTGACGTCTCGAGCTGCGATCTAGAGTGGAGTCTATTTCACTTGACTCAAAAAAACACAAAAACATTTCTGGCTCAGACCATAAAATTGTTGTATTCGGTCTAGAGGTAACAACTAGCTCTTACTGATAATTATTCGGGACCCATTAGTAAATAGTACCGAATCGAGTATCTAAAGATTATTTTGACAGTACTAAATAAGTTTCTAAAAAAATTTTTTATTCTGAACATTCGTTCTGGGTTGTCAAAATGATTCGTACTTATTATTAAGCTGTACCCTACTAGAAATGATGCCATATTGTTTGGATCTGAATTACTGAGACACTGGCAAACAGTTATGAGCTAGAGAGACGGACAGGTCATGGGAACAAAACTGTACGTCATATCAAATGGTAAACGATCTCTCAAAAACAGAAATTTAACTATCCCACTAGTAGAACCTCCTAAAGTTGTCTCTTAAATAACAGGTCAGTTCAGAAAGCACATGTACAGAACTGAGTTTCTAAACCGAACATCAGTGTCCGTCATAAGGCAGTTACGATGAAAGGGTGCACCATGGGATCTCGTCATTTAGACCTGTGTCAGCTGTTTTTAATTTGTAAATCCAGCGTTGTTCAGTCCTCAATAGAAATCTGGGATCTCCATCGTTACGTCTGGGTACTTGTAGAACAACCCACCAAAGGTCATTAGGACCGTGATTAGCTTCTAAAAAATGTATGCTCAGTTTTGTAGTGATTCTCGAGCATCTAATGTTGCTACGGTGTTCATTAATACGTAGTTTGACTGGTCTAGTCGTCATACCTACGTATTGTAGATCACATGGACAGGTTATCAAGTAAATGCAGTTCCGGGTGTTACAATTCGTATGTTGGGTCAATCGCCATGAACCTACATGTTTCAGATTTAGAATGTCTACCTTTTTAGTTAAGGGACAAACATTGCAAGAACCACATGGATAATGTCCGGAGACAGGAGGTAAATTCCACAGAGTGGACTGCTCATGTGGTTTATCGTATACAAATGGTCGTGTATGGATCACCATGTCTCTGATATTCGGAGATCTTTTGAAAGAAAACAATGGTTTATCCAGAGGGACACCTCCGCTCTGTAGAATGGTCCACCGTTTATTAATAAGTTTTTTAAGGGTGTTGGACAGCGGGGTATAAGTAGATACACAGGTCAGTCGTGTTAGGTCGTTCCGTGTCGCAGGTGCCAGTAAAGCATCACGGTGGTTGTTGCGGGCTCTTTTATAGGCCGGCTTAATGACCTTCATAGGATAGTGTCGTTCCTGTAATTTAGTTTTTAATTCATCTGCTTGTCGTTCAAACGCTTCTATCGTAGAGCAATTCCGGCGTAGTCTCAAAAACTGGCCAAAAGGTAGGTTGTCACGTAAAGCTCTCGGATGATGGCTCTCATAAAGTAACAGGCTATTCCGATCTGTAATTTTGTTAAAGGTATCGGTGACCAATTTACCTTCCACAATTTGAATTCTTAAATCGAGGAACGACACTTGTGTGCTGGAGACATGAGCTGTGAACTTTAGAAAAGAATCTAAAGTGTTGATCCAGTTGATAAATGGGTCAACTGCCTGTAGGGGTCCTTGCCAGATAATCAAAATGTCGTCTATGTAACGACGCCATAACTTGATGTTGTCATAAAAGGGATTAGTAGATGGTAAAATGAAGAGTTTTTCAAACTGAAACATGTATAGACATGCCAGGCTAGGAGCGAAAGTGCTACCCATAGATGTACCTCTTATCTGATGATAGAGTAAGTCTTCGAATTGGAAGAAGTTTTGTGTCATAGCCAGGTCAGCACAGTGCATTATAAAGTGTACCGGGGTCGGGGAAGTCCAAGATTGATGGAGAAGAGCGGACTCGACCACTTGCAGAGTTGCTGCCTGGGGGATGTTTGTGTATAGAGATTCAACGTCTAAAGTAATCAAAACCTCGACCCGTGTAGATAAATTGATAGTCTCTATGAGATTGAGGACATCTTTGGTGTCCCTCAGATAGGTGCTCGAACTCTTAACTAAAGGTTGCAAGAATGTGTCACAAAAAGTGGAGAGTGGTTCCAGAAGTGAGCCAATGCCTGATACTATGGGGCGACCAGGCGGGGGTAAGATCCCTTTATGGATTTTAGGTAAGCAATAGAAGTAAGGTATCCGGGGGTGACTGGTAGTCAGAAAATCAGCTTCCTTAGAAGTGATCCAAGCGTTAGATTTTGCCTCGTTAATCATACGTGTGATCTGGGACTGTAGATTGTCTGTAGGGTCCCGTTTTAGAGGTGCGTAGTACGTGGAATCACTTAACAAGCGAAGACATTCTTGTCTATAATCAGTTGTATCCATAATCACAATGGCCCCTCCCTTATCAGCTGGCTTAATTACTATAGATGGGTCTCTCGATAGAGTTTTAAGAGCTTCACGTTCTGGGCCAGGTAAGTTCACAAATGGTTGTTTAGGCATAACCTGGTCAAGATCAGAAAGGACAGCTTTTTCGAAAGCCAAAACTTCACATGGAAGAGAGTGTGCTGGGGGCATGAAGGTAGAAGGTTTTTTTAGGCCTGAGTCGTTGACGGGCACAGGTTCGGGTCGATCTTTAAAGAAAAAGTGGAGTCGAACTTTTCTAAAAAATTGAGATAATTCACAATTTAGACGGAAGAGATCTTCCTGAGGGGTTGGCACGAAACCTAAGCCTCTATTCAGGACTTTTACTTCGTGTTCTGACAATTGCCTATGAGACAGATTCACCACTAAATCTTTGGAGGAGCGGTCTTGTTCTGGCTTCTCGTGATCATCTGTGGTTCCTCTCGTCCCCAATGCACTCTTCTGCCTCTTCCTCTCCTTCTGCCTCTGCCTCTGCCCGGGCCGCGGCCTAAAAAAGGACCGTATGGTGGCATCGGGCGGGGCTGGAAAAAAGGATACGGAGGTTGCCAAAACATCGGTTGGTTATGAGGGTACTGAGGAAAGTTGTAAAAAGGTTGAGACGAACCTTCATCAGTACTCCATCCGTCTGAAGATGAGCTACTACTATAGTAACGTGGTTTCTGTTTGTTAAAAGTTGTTGACTCATCTGATGATCGAGATTGAGTATCTGTTTCAAAGTCATCTTTGATATATGGATACACCTTCTCCCGTTCAAACTTGCCTATATCTTTTTGGAGTTTGGAAATTTTCTGCTGAGTAAGGAACTCTTTCGTATCACTAAGTTCAGCATTAATTTCCGAAAGGCGGCTCTTAAAAGCCGCTAACGTCACTGTGGTTTTGATGGAGCTTTCTACACAATTAATCTGAATAGTAATAGATTCAGCTAGTCGTTTTTAAGTGTTGATAATCAACACCAACCAGTCACGGGTGCATTTCCATGCCACCTGGGCCCAGTCTTTCCTGAAGGCCAAATCATGCAGGAAAATCCTGGGCATGTTGGAAACTAGTAACCCGTTTGGTGCAATATTTGCTCTTAAATATTCAGTCATAATAGTCCCATGCATGATGGTTTTAATCAGATCACGTTTGAGCGAAGATAATTTGTCCCAGTCTTCCTTCAAGCTACCTGAAGGAACAGTACCTTCATGAGCGAGGATAGACGGGGTCTGTAAAATAGCTGAGACAACGTCGTCGTCAAAGCTGAGGCCTTGGAAATTATCCATGGTCAATACATATACCTAAATATATTAATGATTGGTCCCACAGCAGGTCTGCTGTACAAATTGCTAATAAGAAAGAGGGACTGGGAGAGTTAAAGGTCCAGTATACGTGCTCCCTACATATAAGCCTATATAACAAAAAGTATACTGTTCCAAGGGTGTCTGCCTATGTTAATCATCACGGGCAATTAGTGTCATCAGGAGTACCCTCAAGCATCAATTACGATGCTGAGCATCATCATCGGGTTGACTCCTCGCCGGACCGGCACTGCAATATCCGACGGGCCACCACTCGAAAGTGGTAGGCTCTATGACCGAAAATGATGTTACTGATCAAGTAGAGTCAGTGAAATATGATAATGTGTGGTGATAAGAAAGGAGAGTAAACGGTGTATTAAAATTGGCTCTGAACACCAAAATGTCTTTAATACTATATGTAGGAGTCAGGCCAAGATTAAAAAATTGAATCAAGGAGTCTAAAGGGGAGTAATGTGCCCCACACTCCTTAACATAAAGTGAGGAAAGGAGGAGAACTGCTCAATCCTAACATTAAGGGGTCGACATGTTTCACGCCTAAATGGTCTGTTAAAGATCCAGCGGCGTTTCTTCAGGACCTTAGAAAAGATAACTTCTCCTTAAAGACAAATAACAATAAGTGCTGGAAGGTCACTTACAGTGTATGCATTAAATAGTCGCTGTCAGTCGTCTATTAGGTCGCCCTGAAATAAAAAAGACACACAGACAGACATAGAGGACAGCAAAATATGCATTGATATATACAGGTGAGTCAAAAAGCCCAGTATCAATACAATAAAAATTCAATGAATCCATTGTCGCTCAAAAAACGTGATCAAATTCATTCAGCATGGAAAAGAGGGGCTTACCATCCCATTTTGAGAAAGGGCCTCATGAGGACGCTAAAATCCCGACCAGAGACGGAACCGCTCTATCAAAGGTAAGTAAAAGAAGGGTACAAAGTATAGACAAGGGACCAGTTAAGTCAAAAGTATTGTTAAACAGATCTGATCATACATTTAATCTTGTCACATAGTCCAAAACCACTTTGTAAAAATTGTAGTATGAAGGTGGAATTCGGTACATTACCCCAACCTTGAACTACAAGTGAGCTCATGGCCCACACTTGTCTTTAAAAACAGATAGTCGACATGCAAGTATCCTAGCCATAGACAGAAAAGTCCCGTCTATCTCAAATGTCCATTGCCCGGGGAGTGAGAGTGCAATGTCAATCTTATTTTACCGCTAAGCGAATCGTGGAATATGCTGTCTCGCGTGTTTGTGTAAGTAAAAAAGGAATTAGCCTTATATTTTTAGCGAGACCGCTTGTTCGCGAATTCGCGGGTAAGTAAAAAAGAAAAAAGAAAACAGTCAAGCGGAAACCGCTGCAACTGCCTCTTCGCCACTGACTTACTTGGGAATGGTCGCTGGTCAGCACTGCACCTACCCTGGGGCGCGTCCTCGAAGACAGGAGTAACGTGAAGCCGGTGTGTTTTAAGGCTTCGTTAGTTTACTCGGCAGTGTCTCTCACAACCGACACTGAAGAAGGACATACAATCATATGAGCAAGTCTCATGAAAGATGGCGGCCGCCATATTGGAGTGGTTTTGAAAATGTTCACAGTTGACGTCTCGAGCTGCGATCTAGAGTGGAGTCTATTTCACTTGACTCAAAAAAACACAAAAACATTTCTGGCTCAGACCATAAAATTGTTGTATTCGGTCTAGAGGTAACAACTAGCTCTTACTGATAATTATTCGGGACCCATTAGTAAATAGTACCGAATCGAGTATCTAAAGATTATTTTGACAGTACTAAATAAGTTTCTAAAAAAATGTTTTATTCTGAACATTCGTTCTGGGTTGTCAAAATGATTCGTACTTATTATTAAGCTGTACCCTACTAGAAATGATGCCATATTGTTTGGATCTGAATTACTGAGACACTGGCAAACAGTTATGAGCTAGAGAGACGGACAGGTCATGGGAACAAAACTGTACGTCATATCAAATGGTAAACGATCTCTCAAAAACAGAAATTTAACTATCCCACTAGTAGAACCTCCTAAAGTTGTCTCTTAAATAACAGGTCAGTTCAGAAAGCACATGTACAGAACTGAGTTTCTAAACCGAACATCAGTGTCCGTCATAAGGCAGTTACGATGAAAGGGTGCACCATGGGATCTCGTCATTTAGACCTGTGTCAGCTGTTTTTAATTTGTAAATCCAGCGTTGTTCAGTCCTCAATAGAAATCTGGGATCTCCATCGTTACGTCTGGGTACTTGTAGAACAACCCACCAAAGGTCATTAGGACCGTGATTAGCTTCTAAAAAATGTATGCTCAGTTTTGTAGTGATTCTCGAGCATCTAATGTTGCTACGGTGTTCATTAATACGTAGTTTGACTGGTCTAGTCGTCATACCTACGTATTGTAGATCACATGGACAGGTTATCAAGTAAATGCAGTTCCGGGTGTTACAATTCGTATGTTGGGTCAATCGCCATGAACCTACATGTTTCAGATTTAGAATGTCTACCTTTTTAGTAAAGGGACAAACATTGCAAGAACCACATGGATAATGTCCGGAGACAGGAGGTAAATTCCACAGAGTGGACTGCTTTTGATTATCTGGCAAGGACCCCTACAGGCAGTTGACCCATTTATCAACTGGATCAACACTTTAGATTCTTTTCTAAAGTTCACAGCTCATGTCTCCAGCACACAAGTGTCGTTCCTCGATTTAAGAATTCAAATTGTGGAAGGTAAATTGGTCACCGATACCTTTAACAAAATTACAGATCGGAATAGCCTGTTACTTTATGAGAGCCATCATCCGAGAGCTTTACGTGACAACCTACCTTTTGGCCAGTTTTTGAGACTACGCCGGAATTGCTCTACGATAGAAGCGTTTGAACGACAAGCAGATGAATTAAAAACTAAATTACAGGAACGACACTATCCTATGAAGGTCATTAAGCCGGCCTATAAAAGAGCCCGCAACAACCACCGTGATGCTTTACTGGCACCTGCGACACGGAACGACCTAACACGACTGACCTGTGTATCTACTTATACCCCGCTGTCCAACACCCTTAAAAAACTTATTAATAAACGGTGGACCATTCTACAGAGCGGAGGTGTCCCTCTGGATAAACCATTGTTTTCTTTCAAAAGATCTCCGAATATCAGAGACATGGTGATCCATACACGACCATTTGTATACGATAAACCACATGAGCAGTCCACTCTGTGGAATTTACCTCCTGTCTCCGGACATTATCCATGTGGTTCTTGCAATGTTTGTCCCTTAACTAAAAAGGTAGACATTCTAAATCTGAAACATGTAGGTTCATGGCGATTGACCCAACATACGAATTGTAACACCCGGAACTGCATTTACTTGATAACCTGTCCATGTGATCTACAATACGTAGGTATGACGACTAGACCAGTCAAACTACGTATTAATGAACACCGTAGCAACATTAGATGCTCGAGAATCACTACAAAACTGAGCATACATTTTTTAGAAGCTAATCACGGTCCTAATGACCTTTGGTGGGTTGTTCTACAAGTACCCAGACGTAACGATGGAGATCCCAGATTTCTATTGAGGACTGAACAACGCTGGATTTACAAATTAAAAACAGCTGACACAGGTCTAAATGACGAGATCCCATGGTGCACCCTTTCATCGTAACTGCCTTGTGACGGACACTGATGTTCGGTTTAGAAACTCAGTTCTGTACATGTGCTTTCTGAACTGACCTGTTATTTAAGAGACAACTTTAGGAGGTTCTACTAGTGGGATAGTTAAATTTCTGTTTTTGAGAGATCGTTTACCATTTGATATGACGTACAGTTTTGTTCCCATGACCTGTCCGTCTCTCTAGCTCATAACTGTTTGCCAGTGTCTCAGTAATTCAGATCCAAACAATATGGCATCATTTCTAGTAGGGTACAGCTTAATAATAAGTACGAATCATTTTGACAACCCAGAACGAATGTTCAGAATAAAAAATTTTTTTAGAAACTTATTTAGTACTGTCAAAATAATCTTTAGATACTCGATTCGGTACTATTTACTAATGGGTCCCGAATAATTATCAGTAAGAGCTAGTTGTTACCTCTAGACCGAATACAACAATTTTATGGTCTGAGCCAGAAATGTTTTTGTGTTTTTTTGAGTCAAGTGAAATAGACTCCACTCTAGATCGCAGCTCGAGACGTCAACTGTGAACATTTTCAAAACCACTCCAATATGGCGGCCGCCATCTTTCATGAGACTTGCTCATATGATTGTATGTCCTTCTTCAGTGTCGGTTGTGAGAGACACTGCCGAGTAAACTAACGAAGCCTTAAAACACACCGGCTTCACGTTACTCCTGTCTTCGAGGACGCGCCCCAGGGTAGGTGCAGTGCTGACCAGCGACCATTCCCAAGTAAGTCAGTGGCGAAGAGGCAGTTGCAGCGGTTTCCGCTTGACTGTTTTCTTTTTTCTTTTTTACTTACCCGCGAATTCGCGAACAAGCGGTCTCGCTAAAAATATAAGGCTAATTCCTTTTTTACTTACACAAACACGCGAGACAGCATATTCCACGATTCGCTTAGCGGTAAAATAAGATTGACATTGCACTCTCACTCCCCGGGCAATGGACATTTGAGATAGACAGGACTTTTCTGTCTATGGCTAGGATACTTGCATGTCGACTATCTGTTTTTAAAGACAAGTGTGGGCCATGAGCTCACTTGTAGTTCAAGGTTGGGGTAATGTACCGAATTCCACCTTCATACTACAATTTTTACAAAGTGGTTTTGGACTATGTGACAAGATTAAATGTATGATCAGATCTGTTTAACAATACTTTTGACTTAACTGGTCCCTTGTCTATACTTTGTACCCTTCTTTTACTTACCTTTGATAGAGCGGTTCCGTCTCTGGTCGGGATTTTAGCGTCCTCATGAGGCCCTTTCTCAAAATGGGATGGTAAGCCCCTCTTTTCCATGCTGAATGAATTTGATCACGTTTTTTGAGCGACAATGGATTCATTGAATTTTTATTGTATTGATACTGGGCTTTTTGACTCACCTGTATATATCAATGCATATTTTGCTGTCCTCTATGTCTGTCTGTGTGTCTTTTTTATTTCAGGGCGACCTAATAGACGACTGACAGCGACTATTTAATGCATACACTGTAAGTGACCTTCCAGCACTTATTGTTATTTGTCTTTAAGGAGAAGTTATCTTTTCTAAGGTCCTGAAGAAACGCCGCTGGATCTTTAACAGACCATTTAGACGTGAAACATGTCGACCCCTTAATGTTAGGATTGAGCAGTTCTCCTCCTTTCCTCACTTTATGTTAAGGAGTGTGGGGCACATTACTCCCCTTTAGACTCCTTGATTCAATTTTTTAATCTTGGCCTGACTCCTACATATAGTATTAAAGACATTTTGGTGTTCAGAGCCAATTTTAATACACCGTTTACTCTCCTTTCTTATCACCACACATTATCATATTTCACTGACTCTACTTGATCAGTAACATCATTTTCGGTCATAGAGCCTACCACTTTCGAGTGGTGGCCCGTCGGATATTGCAGTGCCGGTCCGGCGAGGAGTCAACCCGATGATGATGCTCAGCATCGTAATTGATGCTTGAGGGTACTCCTGATGACACTAATTGCCCGTGATGATTAACATAGGCAGACACCCTTGGAACAGTATACTTTTTGTTATATAGGCTTATATGTAGGGAGCACGTATACTGGACCTTTAACTCTCCCAGTCCCTCTTTCCTATTAGCAATTTGTACAGCAGACCTGCTGTGGGACCAATCATTAATATATTTAGGTATATGTATTGACCATGGATAATTTCCAAGGCCTCAGCTTTGACGACGACGTTGTCTCAGCTATTTTACAGACCCCGTCTATCCTCGCTCATGAAGGTACTGTTCCTTCAGGTAGCTTGAAGGAAGACTGGGACAAATTATCTTCGCTCAAACGTGATCTGATTAAAACCATCATGCATGGGACTATTATGACTGAATATTTAAGAGCAAATATTGCACCAAACGGGTTACTAGTTTCCAACATGCCCAGGATTTTCCTGCATGATTTGGCCTTCAGGAAAGACTGGGCCCAGGTGGCATGGAAATGCACCCGTGACTGGTTGGTGTTGATTATCAACACTTCAAAACGACTAGCTGAATCTATTACTATTCAGATTAATTGTGTAGAAAGCTCCATCAAAACCACAGTGACGTTAGCGGCTTTTAAGAGCCGCCTTTCGGAAATTAATGCTGAACTTAGTGATACGAAAGAGTTCCTTACTCAGCAGAAAATTTCCAAACTCCAAAAAGATATAGGCAAGTTTGAACGGGAGAAGGTGTATCCATATATCAAAGATGACTTTGAAACAGATACTCAATCTCGATCATCAGATGAGTCAACAACTTTTAACAAACAGAAACCACGTTACTATAGTAGTAGCTCATCTTCAGACGGATGGAGTACTGATGAAGGTTCGTCTCAACCTTTTTACAACTTTCCTCAGTACCCTCATAACCAACCGATGTTTTGGCAACCTCCGTATCCTTTTTTCCAGCCCCGCCCGATGCCACCATACGGTCCTTTTTTAGGCCGCGGCCCGGGCAGAGGCAGAGGCAGAAGGAGAGGAAGAGGCAGAAGAGTGCATTGGGGACGAGAGGAACCACAGATGATCACGAGAAGCCAGAACAAGACCGCTCCTCCAAAGATTTAGTGGTGAATCTGTCTCATAGGCAATTGTCAGAACACGAAGTAAAAGTCCTGAATAGAGGCTTAGGTTTCGTGCCAACCCCTCAGGAAGATCTCTTCCGTCTAAATTGTGAATTATCTCAATTTTTTAGAAAAGTTCGACTCCACTTTTTCTTTAAAGATCGACCCGAACCTGTGCCCGTCAACGACTCAGGCCTAAAAAAACCTTCTACCTTCATGCCCCCAGCACACTCTCTTCCATGTGAAGTTTTGGCTTTCGAAAAAGCTGTCCTTTCTGATCTTGACCAGGTTATGCCTAAACAACCATTTGTGAACTTACCTGGCCCAGAACGTGAAGCTCTTAAAACTCTATCGAGAGACCCATCTATAGTAATTAAGCCAGCTGATAAGGGAGGGGCCATTGTGATTATGGATACAACTGATTATAGACAAGAATGTCTTCGCTTGTTAAGTGATTCCACGTACTACGCACCTCTAAAACGGGACCCTACAGACAATCTACAGTCCCAGATCACACGTATGATTAACGAGGCAAAATCTAACGCTTGGATCACTTCTAAGGAAGCTGATTTTCTGACTACCAGTCACCCCCGGATACCTTACTTCTATTGCTTACCTAAAATCCATAAAGGGATCTTACCCCCGCCTGGTCGCCCCATAGTATCAGGCATTGGCTCACTTCTGGAACCACTCTCCACTTTTTGTGACACATTCTTGCAACCTTTAGTTAAGAGTTCGAGCACCTATCTGAGGGACACCAAAGATGTCCTCAATCTCATAGAGACTATCAATTTATCTACACGGGTCGAGGTTTTGATTACTTTAGACGTTGAATCTCTATACACAAACATCCCCCAGGCAGCAACTCTGCAAGTGGTCGAGTCCGCTCTTCTCCATCAATCTTGGACTTCCCCGACCCCGGTACACTTTATAATGCACTGTGCTGACCTGGCTATGACACAAAACTTCTTCCAATTCGAAGACTTACTCTATCATCAGATAAGAGGTACATCTATGGGTAGCACTTTCGCTCCTAGCCTGGCATGTCTATACATGTTTCAGTTTGAAAAACTCTTCATTTTACCATCTACTAATCCCTTTTATGACAACATCAAGTTATGGCGTCGTTACATAGACGACATTTTGATTATCTGGCAAGGACCCCTACAGGCAGTTGACCCATTTATCAACTGGATCAACACTTTAGATTCTTTTCTAAAGTTCACAGCTCATGTCTCCAGCACACAAGTGTCGTTCCTCGATTTAAGAATTCAAATTGTGGAAGGTAAATTGGTCACCGATACCTTTAACAAAATTACAGATCGGAATAGCCTGTTACTTTATGAGAGCCATCATCCGAGAGCTTTACGTGACAACCTACCTTTTGGCCAGTTTTTGAGACTACGCCGGAATTGCTCTACGATAGAAGCGTTTGAACGACAAGCAGATGAATTAAAAACTAAATTACAGGAACGACACTATCCTATGAAGGTCATTAAGCCGGCCTATAAAAGAGCCCGCAACAACCACCGTGATGCTTTACTGGCACCTGCGACACGGAACGACCTAACACGACTGACCTGTGTATCTACTTATACCCCGCTGTCCAACACCCTTAAAAAACTTATTAATAAACGGTGGACCATTCTACAGAGCGGAGGTGTCCCTCTGGATAAACCATTGTTTTCTTTCAAAAGATCTCCGAATATCAGAGACATGATGATCCATACACGACCATTTGTATACGATAAACCACATGAGCAGTCCACTCTGTGGAATTTACCTCCTGTCTCCGGACATTATCCATGTGGTTCTTGCAATGTTTGTCCCTTAACTAAAAAGGTAGACATTCTAAATCTGAAACATGTAGGTTCATGGCGATTGACCCAACATACGAATTGTAACACCCGGAACTGCATTTACTTGATAACCTGTCCATGTGATCTACAATACGTAGGTATGACGACTAGACCAGTCAAACTACGTATTAATGAACACCGTAGCAACATTAGATGCTCGAGAATCACTACAAAACTGAGCATACATTTTTTAGAAGCTAATCACGGTCCTAATGACCTTTGGTGGGTTGTTCTACAAGTACCCAGACGTAACGATGGAGATCCCAGATTTCTATTGAGGACTGAACAACGCTGGATTTACAAATTAAAAACAGCTGACACAGGTCTAAATGACGAGATCCCATGGTGCACCCTTTCATCGTAACTGCCTTATGACGGACACTGATGTTCGGTTTAGAAACTCAGTTCTGTACATGTGCTTTCTGAACTGACCTGTTATTTAAGAGACAACTTTAGGAGGTTCTACTAGTGGGATAGTTAAATTTCTGTTTTTGAGAGATCGTTTACCATTTGATATGACGTACAGTTTTGTTCCCATGACCTGTCCGTCTCTCTAGCTCATAACTGTTTGCCAGTGTCTCAGTAATTCAGATCCAAACAATATGGCATCATTTCTAGTAGGGTACAGCTTAATAATAAGTACGAATCATTTTGACAACCCAGAACGAATGTTCAGAATAAAAAAATTTTTTAGAAACTTATTTAGTACTGTCAAAATAATCTTTAGATACTCGATTCGGTACTATTTACTAATGGGTCCCGAATAATTATCAGTAAGAGCTAGTTGTTACCTCTAGACCGAATACAACAATTTTATGGTCTGAGCCAGAAATGTTTTTGTGTTTTTTTGAGTCAAGTGAAATAGACTCCACTCTAGATCGCAGCTCGAGACGTCAACTGTGAACATTTTCAAAACCACTCCAATATGGCGGCCGCCATCTTTCATGAGACTTGCTCATATGATTGTATGTTCTTCTTCAGTGTCGGTTGTGAGAGACACTGCCGAGTAAACTAACGAAGCCTTAAAACACACCGGCTTCACGTTACTCCTGTCTTCGAGGACGCGCCCAGGGTAGGTGCAGTGCTGACCAGCGACCATTCCCAAGTAAGTCAGTGGCGAAGAGGCAGTTGCAGCGGTTTCCGCTTGACTGTTTTCTTTTTTCTTTTTTACTTACCCGCGAATTCGCGAACAAGCGGTCTCGCTAAAAATATAAGGCTAATTCCTTTTCTACTTACACAAACACGCGAGACAGCATATTCCACGATTCGCTTAGCGGTAAAATAAGATTGACATTGCACTCTCACTCCCCGGGCAATGGACATTTGAGATAGACGGGACTTTTCTGTCTATGGCTAGGATACTTGCATGTCGACTATCTGTTTTTAAAGACAAGTGTGGGCCATGAGCTCACTTGTAGTTCAAGGTTGGGGTAATGTACCGAATTCCACCTTCATACTACAATTTTTACAAAGTGGTTTTGGACTATGTGACAAGATTAAATGTATGATCAGATCTGTTTAACAATACTTTTGACTTAACTGGTCCCTTGTCTATACTTTGTACCCTTCTTTTACTTACCTTTGATAGAGCGGTTCCGTCTCTGGTCGGGATTTTAGCGTCCTCATGAGGCCCTTTCTCAAAATGGGATGGTAAGCCCCTCTTTTCCATGCTGAATGAATTTGATCACGTTTTTTGAGCGACAATGGATTCATTGAATTTTTATTGTATTGATACTGGGCTTTTTGACTCACCTGTATATATCAATGCATATTTTGCTGTCCTCTATGTCTGTCTGTGTGTCTTTTTTATTTCAGGGCGACCTAATAGACGACTGACAGCGACTATTTAATGCATACACTGTAAGTGACCTTCCAGCACTTATTGTTATTTGTCTTTAAGGAGAAGTTATCTTTTCTAAGGTCCTGAAGAAACGCCGCTGGATCTTTAACAGACCATTTAGACGTGAAACATGTCGACCCCTTAATGTTAGGATTGAGCAGTTCTCCTCCTTTCCTCACTTTATGTTAAGGAGTGTGGGGCACATTACTCCCCTTTAGACTCCTTGATTCAATTTTTTAATCTTGGCCTGACTCCTACATATAGTATTAAAGACATTTTGGTGTTCAGAGCCAATTTTAATACACCGTTTACTCTCCTTTCTTATCACCACACATTATCATATTTCACTGACTCTACTTGATCAGTAACATCATTTTCGGTCATAGAGCCTACCACTTTCGAGTGGTGGCCCGTTGGATATTGCAGTGCCGGTCCGGCGAGGAGTCAACCCGATGATGATGCTCAGCATCGTAATTGATGCTTGAGGGTACTCCTGATGACACTAATTGCCCGTGATGATTAACATAGGCAGACACCCTTGGAACAGTATACTTTTTGTTATATAGGCTTATATGTAGGGAGCACGTATACTGGACCTTTAACTCTCCCAGTCCCTCTTTCTTATTAGTTCATTGTCCTACCCCAGATAGATAGGTGACAATCCTCAACTGCATCGCAGGGCGTTTTGTGTCTGTTCACACATTAAAGCTTTTTTTTGGAATGTTCTCTTGTACACATCATCTGCTATCTGACAATGCTCTCCAGCCTCTCTAAAATCTCAAATCAAACATGCAGTTCCCAGCCCCATAAAGGAGGTGTGGGTGTGTGTTGCAGGTTCACTAGCACATCCAAGAGCTCAATTACAGTAAGGTGCTATTGCTTGCAACATTCACACTTATTTGGTTATATTCATTACATCCTTGAATATCAAGTTTGTAATAACCAATACATGTTAAATGTCTCATTTATTATAACAAATGCTTGTTGATTATGCACATTGCATCCCACCTGCTAAACTCTTGCCAGCTGTAACTGGCAAAACATGTGCTCTTCACAATGTGATCTGCATTGAACATGTGCCACAATCAGGAGAACAATTGCTCATTTCTTTAGCAAGCAATCAACAGCCAAAAGGCATTTGTGCACATTTGATTATTTAAGAATGCTTGTGATTTTGAGGACCTGTCAGAGCACCTGTTGTTCCGCTCACCTGTCCCCAGTCAAGTCAAATTCCATCATCCAGTCAAGTTCCAGTGCAAGTCAAGTTCCTTGTCCTCCAGCATTCCCCCAGTCGAGTGCCAGTCTTCCTTGTTCTCTGACCAGCTTCCAATCGAGTTCCAACTTTCCTTGTCCTCCGGAAAGCTTCCAGTCCAGTTCCGGCGATCCTTGCCCTCAGTCGGCTTCCTGCAGAGTACCAGCTCTCCTCTTCTGTCTTCTGATGACGATCCCTTATTTCATGTGAAAGAGAGAAAATAAGAAAGGTGAAAAAAAACAGTTTGGGTTCTTCTGAAGTTTTCAAGAAAGTTACTTCACTTCAAGGTAAAGAAAAATGAATCGCTTAATGCGTGCTGCACTAAAAACAATGAAACAAAACATAGCTCTGTCTTTTAAATAATTTATGACAACAAGACAACAAGAACAAGAGTGATTTAGCGTTTGAGTGGGAATCCAAGATACCACTACACAGACATTAAGGAAAGACATTTTTCCTGTAACAAACGATCCCCTGAGAATTAGGAAATCAGAAATAGAGCAAGGTTATCAAAACTATTATTGGCAAGATATTATGCTAGAATGCGAAGAAGCCCTTTAGTCAAGCTGATTGTTTTTGAGTTTGGACATTGCTTCAGAGACTCTGTGAAAGTATTGTAAAAAGAGTAAGAGACTTGTTCAGCCCGATAGAAAGGTTTGTAAAGAACGCAATATTTGTCAACAATAACTGACATTATGCAATATATAATTCTGCAATAGTTTATGCAAGTTCAATGTATTAATTAAGTAATTATTTTGCTGCCCAGAATCCTAAAAACCCAGAACCCAGTATTTTGAGAAATCAGAAGCCCTGACGGCCAACACGACACGCAGTCCAAGGCCTAGCAGTCCGATTCTGCAGTGCAGGAAGCAGAAGCTGATATTTTCTCTTTTTGTATTATCAAAGCCATTTCCCCTTGGGGACTAGAGAGAGGGAAATATATTCTTCATTGCAGTCACATTAGTCCTCATCAGGAATGGGGAATTGTCATCGCCCGATCGGATGCCTGTAAATAAGGTGAGTGGCTCACACAGAACAATGTCAGCCTAGGGGTGGTCTTCCCCCAAACCTTTTGCTTGCTTGCCTCCACATTGTCTGGATGTTTGCTATGTTGGCCCTTAGACTCTAGGAACATTGCCCCTGCTAACCAGTGCTAAAATGATTGTGCTCACTCCCTTAAAAGGATTTTCATTGGCATATACCTGATTGGCATATTAAAGTCATATGTAAGTCCCTAGTAGTGTGGTATACCATAAACCCAGAGTCTATTAATTAATTTGTTCTCCAACCTATTGTCCAACAGACACCTATGTTTCTTAAGGACACTAAAGACACTTTGATACTGTTAGATCACATCAATACCAGTGGAACAACGGATATGCTGAAATGACTGGATGTTGAGGAATTATACACTAATATACCACAGAATACCACTCTAGAAGCTGTTGAGGAGATTCTTACTACCAACCATTGGCCTTGTAAGACCCCCATAAGTTTTGTCTTGGAATGTGCCACTATGGCCCTGAAAGAGAATTTCTTTCAATTTGAGGATGACCTATACCACCAGATTCAATGGACTTCTATGGTCTCAGTCTAGCCTAGCTCTCCATGTACACTTTTGAAAGACCTCACATTCTAGAACCTACACAACCCTTCTTCTCTAACAGTTGATTATGGCGAAGATCTATAGATGACATCCTGATTGTATGGAGGGTGAAACAAATGAGGCTAGCAGATTTGTGGGCTGGATAAATACACTAGAACAACACTTACCTTTCAGTGCCACTATTTCTGATAAGAAGGTAGCATTCTTGGACTTATGCATCATATTGGAAGATGGAATTGTACATTCTTCCATCTTTCACAAACAGACAGACAAAAACAGTTCATTAATAATAAATCCTGGAGGACCAATTTACCTTTTGGTAAATTTATAAGATTAAGGTGTAACTGTAGTGACACCAATGACTTTCATACACATTCTGCCATGCTCTTTCAGAAATTAAAGGACTGACATTACCCCCCCATGGGTTATTTCACAGGCTAGAAAAAGAGCCCGCAATATTTCGAGAGAGGTTTTATTGACCGATTCTACAAAAGACCAGCAGACTAAGTTAATTTGTGTGACTACCTTCACACCTCTGAGTAATCATGTTTTATTCATAAGAAATGGCCGATTTTGACTAGAACTAGGGAGTCTTTAGGAAACACCATATTTGCTTTCAAAAGGACACAGAACATTAGGGACCTCATTGCACTCACTAAACCTAAATTAAAAAAGACCATGCACACCATTTTGTTACAAACATGGTTGAAGGGCAAAGCGCACCACCCATACGGGCATTGCAATGTCTGTCCCCTATCCATGAATACTGTGGAATTAGATTTAGGGGAGACACACAAGTGGCAGTTGACTAGGCATACGAACTGCGCACCAAGAATTGTATTTACATGATTCTATGTCCCTGCGATCTCCAATATATATACGAATGACTACCAGGATAGCTAAAACATGAATCAATGAACACCGCAGTACAATAAGATGCCGACGAGCTTCGACAAAGGTGACAATACATTATATTCAATATAAACACACACCGGATGACAAGAAATGGGTCATCCTGTAGAGTGTTATGGACAATAGAGAATGCACTAACAGACTCTTTGAGAAGGACAACGTTGGGTGCACAGATTAAGGACCAATATCAGGGACCTCAATGATGATGTTCCCTGGTCTGAACTAATATGACTCTATCATATAACTTACTTGCTGATATTAGATCCACTTTTTTTGAGAAGATATATGTAGCAGATCCTCCCTCCAACCAGTATCTGCATTGTAACCCCTATTTTTTAATTCATATGTATTCTTCACATTTGTTTTTCTGTTTACGGGGTCTTGGTAGGGAAATAGATCCATGATAGTATTTTGCTTTTGGATCTATGATCCCCACTTTAAGATTAAGACCTCGAACCTGAATTCTTGCTATTATGCTTCTTTTCAGCCTTATCAGCTTTTGGCTCGTACCTCTATTATTTCCCTGAGTTGCACTTGTTTTCTTCAGGCAAAATGTAGTGATCAATGATTACTATGAATTCACATGAATGTATTGTCATCATGTAGCACCTTCATAGCAGATTATTTATGAAAGTGGTTTAAATTATTTGATTTCTCCTTTTCAAGATGGCGGCTGCCATCCTTTATGAGCACCGCCAGTCCCCTTTTCTCTTTCTATGCTTCGCAGCAGACAGCCTCCCTCTTTAAAAACCAGGCGCTTTGATTATTTGACTTTTCAAGATGGCGGCTGCCATTCTTTATGAGCACGCCAGTCCCCTTTTTATTTCAATGTTCCTTAGTAGGCAGCATCCCCCTTAAAAAAACAGGCTCTCCACACCAGAGTCATTTCCGGATATGTGGAGCTGGGGTAGGTGCTAACGGAAGCCTTGATCGACACCCAAGTAAGTGCCCCCTTCCTGAGCCATTCATTACCTTGGTTCTCGGCGACTGCACATATCGTGATCACTACCTTTGGCACGTGTTGCATGCTTACGATGTGTTTGTCACCCGTTTCTGGAGGGCGACAGAGTTTGACGTATGGACGATATTAGTGATTTTAACCTGCACTATATATGTTTAAGACAACCAGGACCCCTCGTTTTACAACCACCTCCAGGGCCATGCATTATTATGAAACTCATGGTCTGCATATTTTACTTCTGGATATTGTTTACCACTTATGTGGTGTGTATACATGTATATTGATCATATGAGTGTTCCTAACCCAAGCCACATATTATTACGGCACCTAGAGACCTCCGTATTGTGATTAGTTCTGATGGCATGATTGCCACCTGATGATCAGATTATTGGATATTTAAATACTCAGGATGAATTTAACTCCTTTGTTGGAGCTGTCACTTTATACAATAGACAACACAATTTATGGCATATTTTCAGCCATACATACTTCAGTATTACTCATGTGTACCTTGGTGTGAGCTGTCATCTAGCTGACATGAGGGAATTTATATCACTATTTTCCCTATATTATTGATACCCATTCATATAGACCTATATTACATACATTTAGATTACTTACATATGACCACCATGTTTGTTGAAGTATGCGCCATTATGTAGATGGACATTTATCATCAATGTCATAACCGATTAGTTGAAAACACCACCTATCTCCCACAATATTTGATTCAATACCAGACCTTAGGGTATTCCTTGATATATGATTACATTTAAAGATGAGTACTTTTGATTCCTATATACGGTCCCAAGATATTAAATAAAGATATGCAATGACTACTTGTTCTTCCTTGAAATCAGACTTGTTGATTATTACATTGGCCGGATCACGAAGGCTCTCCGCTATTCCCATTGGGGCCCAACCTTTAATTTGAGAAGGGTAAGAACCTCAGCCTTTTCTTTATTCAGAAGTGTTCATTCACATGTCACATTCTCACTAGTGTTTTTGTTTGACACTGGCATGTATTTTTGGCACTTATATTATTAGACTATTGTGTTCCTAATCAACTTTTCTCTTCTTTTAGGTTCCTGTGTCACAAATTTACCTTACTATAGCTGTGAAGATTAGGTATGATTATCTTTTGGTCCTGACAAATCACACCAAGATCTTTTTAGACTTATTTCAGCGAGTAACATGTTGACCTTCTTCAATCTAGGCAGTGTAGGGATATCCAACTCTGTCTTACACGTACTTGTTCCGTAGATTATAGGGCTCACCAATATTTGAAACTACATTTTGAATAGGGTAAGACAGACATTATTCTTTCTTCCCCTCATCTAAATTGCTTTTAATCTTGACAGAGGCCAACATTCTTATGAAATATTTCACTATATGGTCCTTCCAGTCATTTTTAGCAGTTCATGTTAATTTCAACAGTCCCACATTATTACGTTAACCTCCAGCAATTCTCTTCAAAAGATCGCTGGTAAAGAGCACCAACGAGGGGCCAATGAGACATTGCAGTGCTGCTCTGATGAGGAGCAAAGCCCGATGATGAAGCATGTCACCAACTAGTTTGTGAGGGCACTTGTTTCTGATTTAGGTTACCCACAGGAACCGTTTTTTGATCTCTCCTGGACTAGGGTTAGATCGATATTTGGTAGATCTCTTTTGGAACTGTGCATTGATGATTCTCTGTTTTTCTTTTCATTGATTGGCATATTAAAGTTACATGTAAGTACCTAGTAGTGTGGTATACCATAAACCCAGGGCCTGTTAATTAATTGTTACTAGTGGGCCTACAGCACTTATTGTTTCACTCACTTAAGTAGAACCTTAAAACATGTCCCAGGCCAATGCAGCCTGAAGGCAGTGTCCCACTGCCATGTCAACTTCGAATTTAAAACCCCTTGGCAAACTTTAATCTCTTCTCTTATTATACATACGTCACACATAAGGTAGGCCCAAGGTAACTCAAAGGGCAGGGTGCTGTGTAATTAAAAGGTAGAACATGTACTTTTTACTTTTACATGTCCTAGTAGTGAAAACATCCAATTTTCTTTTTTCACTACTGTGAAGCCTATCCCTCCCATAGGATAACATTGGAAATTCCTCATCATATTTGATAAGCTGTAATTCCTAAGTCAAAGTTGGTTGTCTGACATCTATGAACTTGCAATAAAAAACCCACTTTAAGGGTAAAGTCAGATTTATTGTCACAAGTTTGAAAATGCCACTTTTAAAAGTTGGCGTTTTTCTGCCCTTAGCCCTCTGGACCTGTAGCCTGCCTTAGGTCACATAACTGGGTGTAACTAACATTTGAGACTTTGTGAATTCACTGCAGACAATCACACAATAGTGGGATTAGCTGAATGTTGATGAGGGGCGAAGCTAAGCACAGCCCTGCTTACACCTGAATAAGCTGAACTCTACTGCCATACAATAGGCTTAACAACCCTGTATTTTCAGTGCAGCCAGCTAGGAGACAGGGCAGGCAGGAAACTTCTGTCACTTCAGAAAACCCTTCAGGAAACTTCTCCAAAATTCTAGGAGCAGGGCACCAGTATATAAAAATAGGGCTCTCAGTTATTGAGTTGTGCATTGAAACACACATATCTTATCAAACATGTTATTAACCAGAGTGTGCCATTATGTACACTCTCCTGCTGTATTTTCAACCACAAAATTCAAAATCAATAAAAACTGAATCAAACAAAAATAAAAATAGGGCTCTCTGGCCTACTCTTCAATACACTACAGGACCTACGGAAGGACTCTCAGAGGACTAACCTGCTTCTGTGATGTGTTGTGCATTCTACTAGAGTGCTGCTGTACCTGGAAGGACTGCTTTGCTGTGTGGAGCCTGCCTTAAACCTTTAAAGGCAACCCCTGCTAGAGAGCCCTGCAACTTCACCAGCACCCAGGAGTTCAGAAGTAACTCCAAGGGCTAGTTTAACTGCCTCCTGTTCAGAGTCACAGGTACATAACAGGCTCCCACCAACTTGAACTCACACCTTGACCCAGCCTGAGTGAATCCAATGGGTCCCATCCACTCCTTACCCTTGAATGTGGTGCTAAAGGTACCTAGGTGGCCATTTTGTAAAACTGAGGACTTAAGCATTTGAACCACAAACTTTAAAAATTCATAACTCCTTTTTTACTAATTGGACTTTGATCGTTTGGGTGTGAAACCATTTATTTAAAGTTACTCTATTTTTTCTAAATCGGTTTGTGATTTTTATGGTATGTGTTTTCACTTTGTTACTCTTTGTGTAGTACATAAATACTTCTGCCAGAGCACCTGGTCCTTAAAAAGTAAACTTACGAGGGGAAGCGTATAGGTCAATGAACCTTTTGATTCGCATTGAGTATCCTAACTACGGTGTGACCTATGTTCTCTCAATCATCAATTCACAAAATCAATAACTATTAAGCTAATTATTAATCAGAAGTTAATATCATCACACTATGACCTCACAGCCATGAATAACCACAACTCAATATACGTTTTAGCAATTTTATTCCTTATTAGTTACAATACTAAGGCCCTCATTCTGACCTTGGCGGGCGGCGGAGGCCGCCCGCCAAAGTCCCGCCGTCAGGTTACCGTTCCGCGGTCGAAAGACCGCGGCGGTAATTCTGACTTTCCCGCTGGGCTGGCGGGCGGTCGCCTTCAGACCGCCAGCCAGCCCAGCGGGAAAGAGGCTTCCACGATGAAGCCGGCTCGGAATCGAGCCGGCGGAGTGGAAGCTGTGCGACGGGTGCAGTTGCACCCGTCGCGTATTTCACTGTCTGCACAGCAGACAGTGAAATACATGTAGGGGCCCTCTTACGGGGGCCCCTGCAATGCCCATGCCAGTGGCATGGGCACTGCAGGGGCCCCCAGGGGCCCCGCGACCCCCCCTACCGCCATCCGGATCTCAGCGGTCCGACCGCCGGGATCTGGATGGCGGTAGGGGGGGTCGGAATCCCTGCGGCGGTGCAGCAAGCTGCGCCGCCGCGGAGGATTCAATGGGGCGGCGGTACACTGGCGGGACCCCGCCAGTGGTGCCGGTCCGACCGCGGCTTTACCGCCGCGGTCGGAATCCCCATTGGAGCACCGCCGGCCTGTCGGCGGTGCTCCCGCGGTCCTCCGCCCTGGCGGTCAAAGACCGCCAGGGTCAGAATGACCACCTAAGTCATGACTTATTTCAAACTTTATTCAGATTAGATCAAAATCAATTCATTAGTAACCACCTATAATATAATCTAATCAAAACTTGAGACAGAATACATTCTAAAGCATTAGCATAGGTCAATATATGAATCAAAAGTGAATACATCAACATGAGTAGCAGAGTTCAGCAAATCAGTCTGTCAATCATTTGTCACTGAATATATCAACGTTTTAGAATAAGAACCTTATCTAATCCAGATTAGCATTAGCATGTAGGACTTCGTGCAAAAACAGTTCAGGACATGATTTTGGTAAAAAATAATTAAGAGATAACTATTAGAGAACACAGTTAGTACCTAGAATGAAAAGGCACAAAAATGTATTCAGTTACATTGTAATAGCTACCTATCCATGGTATGGATCAGCAACAAAATCAGTCTTTGTCTTCAGGTCATCAATCGATCAGCATCGCATCAGGCTCTGATCTTAGAGAGTGTGAGCCCAATAACAGAATCTCCAATATCTTTGATCTCGAAGTCTCCCCCCTAGCATCTGCACACAACATCTGAGCATTTTCCCTCTGTCACTTTGTTATATTAATGTCACCCAGACTGTCCCCCAATTCCTGATTGGTCAATTAATCACACAATTTTCCTTTACCCAATAACCCTTAGAATTCAAATCTCTGAATTCTAGTGTTACACAGTTCCCATGTAGTTGATTGGTTCACTTTACTATGTCCTCATCATCCGGCTCGTCAGGTATTGAAAATGTTGCATCTTCTCTCTAGTCAGTGTTTTCATTGTTCAAGTCCTGGGAAAGTACACTCGGAATGCTTTACACAGTTTTCGCTACAATTTTATTCCATGGGTTCATGCTAAGGTTTCCAGCTAAGCAGATTTTAATAAACAATGAGCAGTTCACGGTTAGTTCAGCCAATCGGGGGCTTACATTGAACGTTAATATTCAGCTTCTGCACGAGGCCTGGCAAAACTAGGCCACAACTTTGGCTAAGTTAAGCTCTACAATATAATGCAAAACATAAGTTATCTATCTCAATCTGACATACTACTACTTTATTTTAATACATTTTTCACATATGTTAGTTGCTCTTTTAACATTATTCGTGAATCTTGATGACCACTCTCCGAGGTCACAATTTCAAACGTGCACATTATTTTTTTTATATTAATAATTTTCTATATTTTTCATTATTCAAAATACATAAACATTCATTAATCATTTCTAATCAAGACATTTGCATTAACACTTCCCACATTGCATCTAAGTTTATCCAGAAGGCTTTTTGTGCCAAGCTACCTAGTGTTAAGCACAAGTTAATTTAGTGCCTTTTTGTGGTTCACCTTGCAAGGGACTGTGGCTGCTGCATGACCAGGGCTCACACCCCAGTCAAGCAACAGCCCACTTTCTCACAGATACACACTACTGTGAAGTGTTTAATGAAGAGCAGGAATTCTTACTTTTATTTTTTACATTATTATCCTCTCAACTCTACAATGGATTAAAAATCGTTGTTTTTTTTTTACAGACCAGACCAAAAATACACAACACATTGCGGTTGTGAAACAATTACATTTACCTTAAAGTTTGAATAAAGCCCAAACAAATGAGCTGCATACAACAATTCAATTCCTAAAAAATTGAGTATTATCAAATGTAAAAACAGAGCGGTGTCAAGAATTCATGAGTTTAAAAAACTTACTAAAGTCCTATGTCAAAGTATCATTATTACCATTTCACAAACTAATACATTTGGACATGCACACACACTCACACACACACACATTACTTTCTGGCAATCCCCATTAGGTAGTTATACTCAACACCTGTTTTCCATAGGCAAAGCATTTTTTTGACAATACCTTTGGCGCCATTTGACTAACCTTCATATAATTGTCAGAACTAGTACACCACTCACTTTGACTGCTGTTGTGAAAATTTCAATCGTGGTGATACATCAAGCAGGGACTGAAAAAAACAAATGTTCCCATAGAACTTTTGGACACGATTACAGCCTGAATGACTGAACAGAATTAGCGGTAGCGCACATTATTATGATTTGTTTTCCTTTTTTAAAATCCAGCAGGGTGACACTCCTCTGCCTTGGCGGAGGAGCTGCCCCTAAAAAATTGATATCTGGGTAGGTGGATCTGTTGTATAGCCAGTTTAGTTATAGCTCCCTGCACATTATTTTGGCGCACTAGGCTTACAGCTGTGCCCTTTATCCTAGATATTTTTTATTCAACTTGTTTATTATTTTAACAATAGCCACATTTGTGATCTTGTTTTATTTCTCTCTATCTACCTGTTGTTTGCCAAGGCCAGCACTGTGTTCTTAAACTAGACATTTCTTTCACTCTGTGCTTCTCTCAAGACTGCACTAAGATAGGTTGCCGATAAACATGGTAACGCTTTGTCCCTGGTATTCATAGAAATATACGCATCCTTACATAGGGACATTTTCTCAGAACTTCACTTGTTTTGTTATAAAAGCACTTCCCTTTCCCATACACGTTAGAGGGAGATTCCAGCCAGATGACCATGCTGATTGCTGAATGCTTCGCTACAGCTGCTTATGCAGACCTCATGCCTTTTGCTCAGGTATGACAGATGATGTCTTCCCAGGGGAACCTGAAGGGCAGAACTAGAGCTTAACATGCTGTGCTCGAATATAACCTAGGTACGAGTTAGTCTAGTGAGCCTAGTGACAATTTGGTAGCGTTATTTCTACACTTTACTCTCCTTGTCACAATTTTAATCCTGTCATACTTTGTCATCCTGATTATTGCAGTGCATGCTTTATTGTCTAAGATGCAGTTGCTTCATTAAAACCGTATTGAAACATATACTGCCTCTGCTTGTCCTTATATACATGAGACTAGAGTAACTGAGAGAAACGGATTAAATCTGAGTGACCACGATTTCCCTGAGGAGTCAATTGTGTCATGTGCGTGGCTGCCCAGTAGATCTAGTGCCTGTGACAGGAAACGACTCAAAACACAACATTGACGCAGCACATTTGTTTTTTTTACCAAAAATGACCCTTTTTCCAAAAGTTAATAGATAAAGATTTTGGACCCTAGTTCAGCCCGCACCTAGAGAAACCTAACCAACCTGTACATTTTTTTAAAACTAGACACCTAGGGAGAACAAATGTGGTCTGATTGGCATGGCTCACACAAAACTTTTTGATCCCGAATCCCTTACAAACCTCAAACTTACACAACAAAAACACATTTTCCTCAGATTTCTGTGGTGGAAATTTTGGGAATTGGCGGGGAACCATAAACTTCCTTTCACCCAGCATTTCTCCAGGTCTCCCGATAAAAATTATACCTCACTTGTGTCGTGGGCCAAGTATGCCGAAAGGGAAGGACCCAAAACCCATTGTGACGAAAATGATAACTAAGGTAGGTGTATTAATTAGTCCTCGGATCGGGAACCGTGTAAGGAAAGCTATCAAACCCAGATATTTCTGAAAAGTAGACATCAAGGGGAGTCCACAGAGGTATTGCTTGTGTGGATTTCCCAAAGTTTTCTTACCAAGAGTACCCTGTAAATGTGAAACATTGAACAAAATTACTATTCTTCCTTGCATTTCCGTGATGTAAACTACAGGAATTTGCAGGGATCCACAAACGTCTTACCACCTAGCGTTCTACAACTTGTCCCAATAAAAATGCTACCCCACTGGTGTGCCTGGGCATAGCGCCCGCAGCACAAATGGATTACACAAGGGTCAATGGTAGGTTTTGCATGAAGGTTACTGTTGACCCAAGGGTGATATTATCTTGATGTGGGCTTTTATACTATAGATATGAAAACAATCATCATATGATATATTGTGTCCTGTTTTCCTTTTCAATAACATTGGTTATGATACAAGTTACAAATTGAGTTTGCACATTTTTACAGCAAGTAGAAATGTTGGTGAATAAGTCCCACAGGACATTTGTTTGACTTATTACTCTTATCTGGTTCCCTTGGGCAATCCGGGTGGTCCTTGTGTATATATAAGTGCCCTAACAAGCACTTTAAAACTTCAGTCACCCCTTTGGCCTTTTTCAGCACAGGCTTCTCTGTGACAACATGGCATAGGTTCTGTCCACCAGTTTGTGCAGTGTGGGGACTATAATGCACATGTCATTTGGTGAATAGACCACCTATCACTTTCTGACGGCAAATAAAGTTGGCAAGCGGGTCATAAGGAAGTCCATGATTCCCTGAAGTAGGGGAACTCAAATTCTGTGGCTGCTTGCCCAACAAAGTAGTGACCCATGGACTTTTGTACCCATGCATAGACACTGAAAGGTTTACCCAATTGCAGCTCCACCTCAGTCAATGTCCCAGAAGGTTGCTTTAGTATCATACTACATAAAGCAAGTAGGAAAACACAGGTCAGGCTGAGATGGGCACTGGGGACAGTAAAACCTTCTCTCCTGCGGCTTTCCATGCTTTGAGCACACTTTACAGCAACGGCATGGTCAATCCTTTTTGGGTGTTTTAGGAATGCAATCAGCAGAGTGTCCTCCTGCAGCCTTGCCACATACTCCATAACATATGAAGTGGAGGCTGATGTGTCTGCAGTAGCAGTGAGACTTTCAATCACAGATAATTGAATGCCAAGGGAAGACATGAATCTACCTATGGTTGCCTGATGATAAACAACATATGCATTGTATGTTCCCACCTGGATCAAAAGGGTAAAAGGTGACTTGTACCAAGTGTGAGTTTTAAGACTCACATTGTATGGTTGAGGAATCTGGTCATTCTTGTCCACTACTCCCATGTACTTGTTGTAATCAAGTATACAAACTGTGATAGGGAAAGTGCTCTCATCATAAACTGTAGTGAGCACATACACATCATGCCTATCTGAGAACTTGACTGTGAACAGTTCTTTGGAATGCAACTCAGTGCTCTGTGATTTCTGGAGAGTCTTGCAAACAAGTTCCTGTGGGAATCCTTTGTGGTGACAATGAACTGTACCACAGGCCACAGTGCCAGCTTGGTAGACTCACTAAACAGCTTTATGCCAATATAGAAATTGTCCACATAAAGGCTATAACCTTTGCAAAGGAGTGATTAAACATACAATCTTTCCTGTGACCCATAGCATCAGAGGGCAATCTAAGGGGTTTAGAGTAGGGTCGTTCTCTCTATACACCCTCAAGCTGCAAACAAAGCAAGTAGAGCTCTCACACACCATGCACAGCTTGATGATACAGCAAGCTCTTTTGCTCGCATTGTACTGCCGGAACAGCAGTCACACTTTATACATGATCAAGGACTCATTGACTGCTGTATCCATTGCCGAGCATAAATCTCTGGAAACCTGGCAGACAAATGTTCTACGACAAGTTGAATTATGAACAACCTTCATGGTCTGTATGGTCTCAGGGCAATGCATCAGAATTGTCATTTCAATGCAGCATTGCCTGCAAAAGCAAAATAAATCTCTGCTTTTATACAATGCAAAGATGGGGGTTATCCAAACCATGTGAGTTGACCAGTAGGACTGCAAGGTTGGTTTCTGCACTTAACCCATTTTGAGCGTAAGGCCCAAAAATGTCTTCAACTCCTTCGAAGTGGAGGTCCACTGACGTGCAATAGAACGGGGCCCCAGAATGCGTCCATGCTGCCTCAAAAATGTAGTCAGCACGCACATTTGTTTGCTGCACAATTTACTGAGGGAAGTCAACATCCAAAAAGAGAGGGATGAAGTAGTCAACTGGCAAAATGTAGGCAGTATCAACTTCACATCCAGCATTGCCAGGTAAAGGTGGAATTTAAATTGTGGGCGTGCCAAGAGAGCACTCTGTCTGTGCTTATCGGTGCATGTGCCTGCTTTCTGGGTTGGGCTAACCTGCTACTGTTGTCACAGTGCACAGACTGTGCTTGCGAAGCAACAGCATGTCTGTCCTCATTCTCCCCCTCAGAATCACTGCAATCAAATCATTCAAATCATTAATATTTATAAAGCGCGCTACTCACCCGTGCGGGTCTCAAGGCGCTAGGGGAAAAAAAGGGGGGGAGTTACTGCTGCTCGAAGAGCCAGGTTTTTAGGAGTATCCGGAATGCGGAGTGGTCCTGGGTGGTCCTGAGGCTGGTGGGGAGGGAGTTCCAGGTCTTGGCTGCCAGGAAGGAGAAGGACCTCCCACCCGCCGTGGAGCGGCAGATGCGAGGGACGGCAGCGAGCGCGAGGCCCGAGGAACGGAGGAGACGGGTGGGGGCGTAGAAGCTGAGGCGACGGTTGAGGTAATCCGGTCCCTTGTTGTGGAGGGCTTTGTGTGCGTGGGTGAGAAGTCAGAAGGTGATCCTTTTGCTGACTGGGAGCCAATGCAGGTATCTCAGGTGTGCGGAGATGTGGCTGTTGCGGGGTACGTCGAGGATGAGGCGGGCCGAGGCATTTTGAATACGTTGCAGGCGTTTCTGGAGTTTTGCAGTGGTCCCAGCATAGAGGGTGTTGCCGTAGTCCAGGTGGCTCGTGACGAGGGCGTGGGTTGCGGTTTTTCTAGTGTCGGCAGGGATCCAGCGGAAGATCTTGCGGAGCATGCGGAGGGTGAGGAAGCAGGCGGAGGACACGGCGTTGACTTGCTTGGTCATGGTGAGAAGAGGGTCCAAGATGAAGCCAAGGTTGCGGGCGTGGTTTGCGTGGGTCGGTGCGGTGCCGAGGGCCGTGGGCCACCAGGAGTCGTCCCAAGCGGACGGGGTGTTGCCGAGGATGAGGACTTCCGTTTTGTCAGAGTTCAGCTTTAGGCGGCTGAGCCTCATCCAATCTGCGACGTCCTTCATGCCCTCTTGTAGGTTGGTCTTGGCGCTGGCGGGGTCCTTGGTGAGGGAGAGTATAAGTTGGGTGTCGTCGGCGTAGGAGGTGATGATGATGTCGTGCTTGCGTACGATGTCGGCGAGGGGGCTCATGTAGACATTGAAGAGTGTCGGGCTGGGTGATGAGCCTTGAGGTACGCCGCAGATGATCTCGGTGGGGTCTGAGCGAAACGGTGGGAGGTAAACTCTTTGGGAACGGTTTGTTGTCGGAAGGGACTCTGCCAACTGAAAAATCATTCCCAGATTTTGCTCCATTGTCCTCTCCCTCAGATGCTGTCTCATTATCTGCTGTCTTGGTCCCTGATCCTGTCTCACATCTGTCCTCCATAACCCAAGTTTGGGCCTGAGCAGAAGTCATCCAATGAGACACTATTTCTACTACTGGCTAAACTGTCCTTCTAAAACACTAACATACATAGAAAATATATTTGGTCACAAAATTGCTAGAAGGGGTGTGTGTATGTGTGTGATGTGTGCAACTGTAAATGTCAGCCTCCTTACCCTTGTTTCTCCCCCAGCAGATTCTCCAAAGACACTGAAAAAAAAAATACATTATTTCTTTACCTTGCCATATACAGTCTTTAGAGCTGGTGCAGCACTCACTTTTGGTGCTCTCGTCCATGACCTCTTCCTTGTATTACCTCACTACTACTCGGTAAAAGGGCCCCTCGTCTCTCCATCGCCCCTCTCTTACATACATTTTATTTGTGTTAAAGTGCTGGTAATGGTTGGCTTTACTAATCAACTCATCTATCCACATAAAATAAAGATCTGTTTTTTGCAGCAGGCATGTTAACCATCTGCACAATTTCATGGCCAAACTACCACAAAATGTCAATCTATCTCTCTAGGAGGAACAGATTCACAAAGATTATGTTGACATTTTCAATGCTGCACAAAAGTTGTGTGTGTGTAAATATATATATATATATATATATATGTATATATATATATATATATATATACAGTATATATATATATATTACCTAGTGCAGTCGCCACTAGGTAGCTAGAATAAAGACCTAGGGACATATGTAGGAAACTCCGAGATTGCGACTCGGAAATTGCAAGTCTGTCCGACTCGCAATTTCCGAGTCACAATCTCGGATGCAGAACGGTGTCTCAGACACCGTCTGCGACTCACTATGGGGTCGCAAAGACCCACCTCATCAATATTCATGAGGTTGGTCGCATTTTGCGACCCCATATCGAGTCCCTGCACTGACAGGGATGGTGGCCTGCTGAAGTCAGCAGACCTCCATGTCTGTGACTGCTTTTTAAATAAAGCAGTTTTTTATTTATTTTGCAGCCCGTTTTCTTAAAAGGAAAACGAGTTGCAAAATGAAAAAAATACCAAAACCATTTGGTTTCGTTTTTTCAGAGTAGGCAGTGGTCCATTGGACCCCTGCCTGCTCTGAAAAAAAATATTTGTTGACATTCGCAAAGGGGAAGGGGTCCCATGGGGACCCCTTCCCTTTTGCGAATGAGTTACCACGAGTGTGACACTGGTGGTAACTGCGAGTTGCTTTGCGACTGTATTCGAGGTCACAAAGCAATTCTGAATTGCGATGCGAGTCGCAAATAGGAAGGGAACACCCCTTCCTATTTGCGAGTCGCATTCACAAATTGCGAGTCGGTACCGACTCGCAATTTGTGAATGTGCATCGCGTTAGGCCGTTTGCATGGCGCAAACTGTGATTTTAGCAGTTTGCACCATGCAAACAGCTATCTACATCTGGCCTCTAGTTTCCAGAGACGCAGTGTTTTTTGTTTTGCCTATAACATTGGCGCAGATTGACAAATCTTTATGAAATTTTCAAAACATTTACTTTGGTCAGTTCAGCTGCTGTCATGAAATTTTTAGGGTGATCAGTCAAGCAGGGACTGAGAAAAAGGGGGGCCCCAAAAAGTGTTTTTCCCATTCATTTGTCAATAGGACTTGTAGGCACGCCTAAAGCCCAGACCCCAAACCGCTGAACAGAATTAAACCAAATTTGGCAGAAAGCTAGATCATGTTGCACAGATCACACTTTATGTGGTTTGGTGCAAATCCATTTAGTAGTTTTGAAGTAATTTAAGGCCAAAAAATATACATGTATATGAATGCGGATTCTCCGCTGATCCAGACCTGCGGATCTGGGTCTGGATTCACAAATCCAGGGAAAAAACTATGCCCTGTTTGGCTGACCACAACCTGACAGAAAAGATGTGGATGGCATTTTCTTTTGCCGCATTGGCTCAGTGGGGGGGAGGAAACCAGCAGTGAAAAAGCACATTAGGGTTCAGGATAAAGGTATCTTGTCTCCATGGGACACATAGATGGGTCCCTTACTGTCCCCTTATGGGCAAATTGCCCAACTTTCTTATTTTTTTTACTTGATCCCTGATTCCACAGATGGATTACCAGGTCCACAAAAAAATGGAAAAAAATCACCAACTGCATCCAAACTTATGCTACACACGACTGAAGGCGGTGTGCAGCTAGGGTTTGGGTGCATGCAAGTGTGTTGGCTGCCCACCCAACCACAGCTATGTGGAGAGTTCGGTTGGGTTGTTACAGTAACCCCTTCTGAGCAAGGCTGAAGGCCGTGAGCTGCACAGGATTGGGTGGTTATAAGGGTTAACTACAGGGCCTGCCCAAAGGCTGTGCGTGTTGGTGGTTGGATTAGCGTATAGTATTAACAATTACTTTACATTAAAAAAAAATAGAAAATCACTGAAAGAGCCAAAGGTTACAGGGATGTTATAGTTAGTAAATAGAATTTAAAAATCAGAAATTCACGTTAAAAACCAAAGGACACAGGGACGTTATAGTTAGGCTCAGTTTTTAAATGTACAAAACCATAGAAATTAATCTGTTATATTTAGAGTTGTTTCAAGTAACTATAATGCACTCCTAATTACCCCACAAATTAGAGCACTGATGACATCTTTGATAATATAATTGATAATGTCACTGTAACATCTGCAGTAAAATTATTGATGTTGGTACCAGGACCCTATCCCCTAGGGCCCAGCCATTTATATATTATTTTTTGGGAAAGGGGGTTGTGCGGCCCACTCCCTGGGCCAGTCTCAGGCACTCCATCCCCCAGCGCCTGGCCTAATTATTTTGGGGGTGGTTTAAGAGCCCCTAGCACCATCCTAACAAAACATTAGTATCATTTTTGAACGCTAATGTGGACTTACATGGCCAAAAACAATGCACTACATTTACAAAATTGGTGCAATGTATGCATTGTACCACTTTGTAATCCATTGCTCTACATTATGCCTGTGCCAGGCATAATGTATGCAAAGAGGCCGTTAGGGGGCCAAAAGAAATCAAAGAGATTTCCTTGTGCCATTTTTTTCAGCACTTTTAACACTTGCCCAGAGCAGGCATTGAAAAGGGGCATGCCACTGAATACAATGGGCCCCTATGTACTCTGCATGAGTAGCACCAACATTTTGGTGCTACTCCTGCAGAGTACATCACTAACATAAAAAATAATGATGCTATTACCACCACCCTGTGCCATAGTGTGCTGTATTTTGAATATGGCGCACACATGGTTGTAGTAGGGAGGTGCTAAGGGGCTCAAGAAAAGTGCCACTGGACGGGGTGCAGCATCACTTTTTCTAAATCTGCCCCTTCCAAGGCCTATCTCAGCCCTGGGAACCCCATCCCCTGGTGCCTGGCCATGTGACCTGGGAGCCCCAAGGACACCCAGTGGCAATGTTGAGGACTGCAGGGGGAGCCTGAAGGCCCCCACGGTCCCAGCCGGCTCCCCACATCCTGTGGGAGCTGGCATTGCTATCACAGCAAGGGAGCTGCTAAATCAGCTCTCTCTCTGTGGGAGCAATGTTTCCTCTGCTTCCCTGCCTTTGTCTCCATGGGCAAGAAAACAGAGTAAACCTCTGCTCACAGCTAGAGAAAGCTGTTTGACAGCTCTCACTTGCTGAGAGTGGAGTGTTTGCCCTAACTTGGTGGCAGCTGTCAAGTTTGCCACCAGGTCAGAGCAACCATGGGGTGGGAGCCCTGAGACATAGAAGGAGCCAGCACTGGTGGGGCTTGGTCCCCAGGGTCATTTGTGGCTCCTCAAGGGGGCCCTCCTCCAAAGACTATCACATTGGGGAGGATGTGGTCTCTGGTGCTGTGGGGGGCCAGGGAGCCCTCCCTGCACTGAATTGGATTAAAGCCCCAGGGAGGTTGCGTTCCCTGGGAGTGCAGGGGAACAGGCGGCCTTCCAGCATTGAATTTGATTACAGCCCTGAGAAGGTGGCACTCTCTAGGGCTTCGTGGGAACCACATGCTCCCACATTCAATTTGATTAAAGCCCTGGGTAAGTGTTGGTTCCTGCGACTGAGGGAGGCTCCGGTGACTGCACAGCCCCCCTGCAAAGAATAACAAGTAAGACCAGGGTGGTGGTGGTCCCTGGGCTGTGGGTGGGCCTTGTGCCCCCCCCATATAATAAACATTAGGCACCAGGGAGATAGGGGTCACTGGGACAGAGAGAAGCCCAGGAGGGAGGTCCCATGCACCCGCTCCTTTATTTTAAATATGCCCCAGGGACCTAACCCATCCAGGGGCTTCAATCAAACAAGTGCAGGAGACCACAGTTAGTTTTAAATTTTTACAAATGACATCGTAAAATTGCAGTAAAATGCTTTTTGAAGAAGTGATTTTTAGCCCTGGCAGGGTCCCTCCGTGACCACAAAGCCAGAGCAAAGGGGTCAGGGCACCCTTGTCCTGACCCCCTTTCCTTCCATTTATATTTTTTTGTGGGATTTAGCTTAATTTCTCCTAAACTACTGAACGGATTTGCACCAAACACAATCTACATACCAATAGCTAGTGGTCTGCCAAATTTGGTGTAATTCTGTCCAGTAGTCGTGTTCAAAGGTCCTATGGGAATTAACATGGGAAATGCTACTTTTTTTTTACCCCCCTTTTTCTCAGCCCCTGCTTGACGGAAAACCCCAAAACTTTCTGTGTGCACTGCCACACTATTTTAGGACAATTTCATGAAGTATCAGCAACTGGTGCCAAAGATCTATGCAAGTCAAATTATGACTTTCCTATGGACCGCCAGTAAGACCACCAGTAGGTAATTTACACATATATATAGAGCTGTCGCCTCCTCTCTTTCTCTCTCTATATATAGATAGATAGATATACATATATGTATATATATATATATATACATATACATGCAAAGAGAGAGAGTCTTTCTCTCTCCCTACATATAAGTATATAAATATATATAGATCATTTTTTATATATGTGTGGTTTTCCTGGGGGCCACTTTAGACCCCCAGAGAAACCACACATTTATAAACGAGGGATATATATATATATATATATATATATATATATATATATACAGGGTGCCACTAGTCTCATGCAACGTAAAAATTGCACTCCAAAGCTTGTTGTTTGAAGAAAATAATTAATGGCAACACTTTTTTATCCCAAACGAGATCTTCTTCACAGCAGATACAACAAAGTACCCCCCACTACCATCAAAACAAATGAAATGCATCACAATTAAGATAGTAGAAGGACTATGCCTCCAATCTTATGAAAGAAAGGCTACATTCCAAAGAAATGTGATTTGCATGTCATGTAAAAGGAAATATAATATTGTACAAAAAATACATTTAATCAAAAAAGCAAATTTATCCATCATTCAAAAAATCTAAAAAAGGACAAGCACTACTCAAACATATTAATAAGACATCTGAGGGTTGCAAAATATGTACTTCAAACTTTTTAACAAATTCTAAATAATGGCCAAGTGGTCATACCATTGTCCCAATATGTTCTCCTACAAAAAATAGATTTCATTGAAAGCCCTTTAATGAAATTGTCAATAATTCGACAAAAAGCACAACTCAATTATATCTCCTATGTTATCTGTAGAGAACATTATCAAGGTATGTAAACATCACATATTGTACGTCCAAATTGACATGTATTCCAAAATCTTCAAATAATGATGATAACCCAGTGGCCGTATAGTCCTCCTCATCAAGTGCAAACAAAAACAAAAACAATTAAAAAATCTACAGAAAACCCAGCATCTCATTATATAGATACAGTCAACTCACATCTGTATGTATATAGTGGAACACAATACACAAATATATATATATATATATATATATATATATATATATATATATATATATATATATATATATATATACACATACATATATACATAAATTCAAACCCAGTGACAAAAGAGAGAGAATCACCGGACGGCTGCACAATGTCCCGGGGATTGCATACGGCTGAGAGACAAAAAACCCAATTTTTATTTCCTCAAATGAAGATCTTCCGTCAGCAGTTTAATGTGAAAAATCAGTCAAGGTATATTCAGAAAGAATTCATAATCACGCTGTCCTGACCAAATGTCTATGCGTTTCAAGTATATGGATATCTGAGATGGAACAGCTTTCTTCTGTGAAACAGAAATGCTCTAAATATTTTTAAACGTTTATAAATATTCAAATAAAGCTAATTAGAACCGTGGATAAAGAGATCTATCTAATCAACTCTATCTAATGGAGGAATAGAAATATGTGTTAATATAGATTTCCACATAAATTCCAGTTAATTTCGTACTCGAAAACGACATACTGATCTATCTTACATGTGATATCAATCTATTAAATATCTATACATATCCATATAAACTAAATGGGATAACTACATGAGTAAAAAAGTCTGAGAATCAAAGAATAAAAAAATAAAAAAATAATAAATATTTCAATATAAATCTCCACAGAAAATCCGATTCAATATTAAAACAGGACTAAACACATTGGTTATGCATTAGAAACATAAAATCAATATTTAGCCCCAATTATTGTCATACAAAGCATATAAAAAATTGATAAATAATTGATACAGGATCACATTAATAATCTTAATATATTGATTCTTGGCTATGGATAAATACAATTCATTGGAAAACCAGACCAAGATACCTCATGTTGCACTATGTCGAAATCTGTAGAGCATTGCATCAATCCATATACTGGTTTATCGACAAGTAAACAATTATGTGTTCAAAAATTGAGTAAAATCGCTCAAATTCATAAAGTGCACAGTGTCAAAACATGCAAACATAACTAACCTAAATGGTGATAGAAAAATGTGCAAAAATGTAATTGAAACTTGTATATATGAAAAATATAAAATTAAAACTAGGTATACTAGTACTGGCCAAGGTATTAAATAGGGAGTCAACATGTTACTAACACTACTCATAAAAATAATCCACCTACCACTATGCACGAGGACTGTTCTAATTATAAAATGACTCTCCAAGAGGGGTTGAGTACATTAGAGAATCAGAGGATATATCACAGATGGACATATAGTTCTGATTCTAGATTGTGACCTCATGGATTGACTGAACCAAGTAGCAAAATCATTTTTGATTCCGTCTGTCTTAACTCTAACGTTCTATCTCCTCCTCTTGGATTAATTTTAATAGTTTTGATTCCACAAAATATCAATGAACTACAGTCACCGTCATGGACTTTTCAGAAGTGCTTGGCAAGAGGATATGACCCATCCTAATTCTTTATAGCACTGAAATGTTAAACAACATATTCAGTCTCACAGGATATACGATCAGTAATCTCACAAATCTTTCCATCAAATGTCTTGTAATTATGTGTGTTGTGTGCAAATTTGCAAGATTTACAATGACCACATTTCCAAAAACCCAAGCTCTTCTTGGATAGCTATGACTGATTATTCTTAGAACAAAACAAACTTCTTGTTATATGATCTCCCAATGACCATGTTTTACGATACGTAATCTGTGGATGAATCCCAATATCTTCTTTAATATGGGGATCATGTTGTAAAACATGCCAATTCTTTTGTATAATATTTTTGAGTTCTGTATGTTGTCGATTGAATTCAAAGAACAATCTAGGTGGTTGTCTATGTTCTTGTAAATTCTCCTCTGTGACTGCAGTTTTGAAAAGTAATTTATCTCTAGACTTATTCATCACTCTATTCTGAGCATCATTTAGAATTTTCAATGGATTTCCTCTATTCAAAAACCTTTTGATCATAGTGGCAACTTCTGCTTTCAAGGTGATAGTGTCATAACAAATTCTGTGAGCCCGCAAGAATTGACTGTAGGGAATGCTCCATTTCAAAGCTTTCGGGAGACAGCTATTCCCATGTAATATAGAATTACAACTGTTGGATTTTGATAAATAGTCGTCTGCAGAGTGTCATTGTTGACAGTTACTAAGACATCTAGGAATTCAATAGTATGTGTACTACATTTGAGATCTAAATTAATGTTGAACTCATTATTATTAAGTGCACTAATATATTCCAAGAGGAGCTGTTCACCGCCATCCCAAATAAGGAAAAGGTCATCGATGTATCTGACCAACAATATGACTCGTTCCATGTATTTTTTATATGTTTCCGACCAAGCCACCTCCTTTTCCCACCAACCCATATATAGATTGGCGTAAGTGGGCACAAAGGAAGGCCACATAGTTGTCCCCCTGTTTTTGGAGGTAATTCTCATTATCAAACAGGAAGACATTGTGGGTAAGGCAGTATTTTAGCATGGCTAGAAGCATATTGGTATGTTGCAGAAATTCGATCTTACGGGTGCCTAGAAAGTACCTACAGGCCTGAATACCACACTCATGCATAATGGAGGTGTATAGCGAGGTCACATCCATAGTGACCAAAAGATACTCAGATTGCCATGGGACATTGTGTACTTTTGATAAAAAATCATTAGTCTCCCACAGGTACGATGGCAATGCTCCTACAGACGGGCATAGAAACAAATCCAAATAGCGGGAGGTATTTTCTAGTAAGGATGAGTTCATGCTTACAATGGGTCGACCAGGAGGATTTTTCTTATTTTTATGGATCTTAGGTAAAAAGTAAATGCAAGGAGTTTGGGAAATTCTATTTTTAAATATGTGTATTCCTCTTGATCAATGAGGCAATCCTCACGCCAATTATTCAACATCTCGCAATAACCAAGCTGGTATTGGGCAATCGGATTGGCACGTAATTTATCATAATGCTCCCTGTTGGACAGCTGGTGGTGTGCCTCTTTTATATAACTAACTGCATCCATAATCACGATATTATCACCTTTGTCGGAAGGCTTGATTATTATGGTAGTGTTGGATTTTAAAGAATTTAAATCCTTCCAATCAGACACAGAAAGGTTGGCCCCCTTAGATTTCTTAGATTTCCAATTGCTACGATATTTATCAATGTCACCAACTGCTAGCTCATAGAATACATCAATTAGATCCCCACTGGGTAACTGAGGATTAATTCTATTGGAGGGTTTTAAGGAGCTATTGGTAGTATGATCAACTTGAATCCCATATTCTTCACAATTTCTATGTCAGTGCATGTATTATCACTCATAGCATCATCAGTATTTGGTAGATCACCAATTTTGACCAAATCAGGAGTGTCATCAATGCTATACCCTGAAAGTCCAACCACATTAGTGTTGAGTATAGGTTGTTTTATCAGTGCTTTATTGGAAAAATGCTTAATTGGACGTAAGTTGCAAGTGAATTTATATAACTCAATTCTGGTGTTAACATAGTCCCAATGCACAGTAGGACAAAAACTGAGACCCAAATTGAGAATAGGTTCTTGATTCTGCATTAAATTGAATTTAGAATATATATACATGGCATCCAATGAGATGAAAATCTGTTAAAGTATAAAAGAACAGATGAAATGGAAAACCCTTGTATTCAAATTAGATTACCAAGCTATCCCTAGCATAAAAGGGTGGCACTGAATATTTTGTACATAAAAAATGGGCCAAAACCAATATGTACAAAAAGTTCCTCATCAGAATTGAGATCCATCGGAGCCTTATAGTTGAGACCCACAATATACTCTGACTCCATTATCTGAAGTTTTCTTTCTCTGTCGCCTCCTCTCATAGTTGCCACCACCCTATCAATACCAAAGAAAGAGAGCGTATCAGGATTTTGAGAATGTATTTGTTTCCAGTGGCTAGCAACTGGGTAACTGTGATCACAATTCCTAATCGGCCTCAAATGTTCCAGAAACTGACTTTTTCACAGGAGAAATGGTACTGACCACATGGGCATATGAAAACAAAAACACATGAATCACTACTGCATGTAATGAACTTGTTAACCTGCCGCCACTGTCCATAGGGCAACAAATAAATCTTGAGGTTCTTGCTACCACAACATGCTTTACACTTCCCACATTTGTAGAAAGCCCTGCTCAAATAGCCAACCACCATGCTTAATATCCGCCTTGATGTCGCTGTGTACCAGAATGTCTCTGACTGACCTAGATTTTCTGTAAGTAATCAAAGGATAAGGTGAGACTTTATGTCCAATTACAGGATCAGATTTGACCAAATGCCAATGCTTTGAAATCATTCTTCTGATTTCATCTGATTCTGCACTATAAGTCGTAATCAGTCTCACCCTCCCTTCATCAATGGTGGCCCTGGGTTTCTTGACAAAAAGATCCTTTTTGGAAACTGCCCCCATTCTCACTTTGGCTGCAAATAGTCTTTTACTACGATAACCTCCTGCCTGAAATCTACATAACATAGTAGCCTCTTCCTTCTCAAAAGCCTCAGTGCTGCTGCAATTCCATCTAGCCCTAAGGAGTTCCTCATGGGGAATACTCCACTTTAACTTCTGTGGATGATGACTATACGCATGCAACAAACTTTTGGCTGCTGTCTTTTTTTGATGGAGAAAAGTCTGAACTCTACCTTCTTTGATTTATAATTGCATATCCAAAATATCAACTACACTATTGTGTATCTGATGTGTGAATGATAAATTCAGCTCATTATGTGAAATGAATAACAAGAAGTCCTGCAAAAGGCTTGTGGGACCATCACATATGAAACAAATGTCATAAATATATCTTGCCCATAGTGCCATGTGTTTCCTCCAACCTTTATTCTCATCTATGCAAATGTGTTGTTGCTCCTACCACCCCATGAAGATACTTGCAAAACTTGGGGCAAAGCAACTACCCATTACTCTTCTGGTAACCTGTCTGTTCCATTTGTTGTTAAAAAGAAGGAATTGTTGCTCAATCAAGTAACAATTGTTGCTCAATCAAAAGTCCAACATGACCAATAGCATCATAGTATGTTCGTATAAATGGATAGCCGGGTCTTGAAAAAAATATCTACACGCACCAATCCCCAACTCATGAACAATGCAAGTGTACAAAGACACCACATCAATGGTAATCAGGAGATATAAACTGGGTCTCTGGCACCACCAACTCAGACACTTCTTGACTTACACCTGTGCCCTGTCAAGAGGAACTGCCTGGCTGCCCTAAAGGACTCATGGGGACTGATGTGCTGAGAAGGACTGCTACCCTGCTCTTGCCCTTCTGCCCTGCTGGCCTCTGACTGTGCTCAGACAGACTCTGCCTTCCCGCTCTCTAAGGGCGTGGATTGAGCTTACCACCTGTTTTCTGAAGTATCAGGACGAAAAAGACTTAGGCCCTCATTTTGACTTTGGCGGTCTTTTTCCAAAACCGCCAAAGCCGTGGGCAACAGAAGACCACCAGCACGGCGGGTCCAACCACCCTGGTGATACAGGTGGGGATGTGGTGGGTTGGCAGAGGCCAACCCGCAGACTTAATATGTTGCGGTCATCACCACTAGCCCATTGGTGGTGAAACCGCCACCGTGGCCCTGGTGGTCAGAGGCCAGTGTCATAATGAGGGCCTTAATCTCTTCAGGAAACTCCTTGGGCGGTGTAAAATGATGCACTGCCTGCTGAAATCAACACAAAGCGTGCCTTGCGACCAAGAAATTGCCTCACAGCCGACCGGAACAGAGCAACCCGACTTCCCAAAATCTGATGCAGAGCATACCTTGCAATGGAAAATTCGATGAATCGCCTAACGGATCAACGCAGCACCCGTGCCTTCTCCCAGCATGTCAAGGATTTTTACCGCAACTTCTCTGGGCATCAAAATATCCCTGCACCGCAGTGAGGAACCAAGACTGCGCACCGAAAACCAACGAAAGCCTCATCTGTGCCACGTCAGAGAATTCAAGTCACACCCTATTTTTCCACGCATCTCCTCCTCTGGGTCTCCGTGCGGCGTTATTTTTGATGCATACCAGGTACTGTCTGTAACAAAGAGACAACTGTTTATTTTTAAGGATTAAGACTCTTTTAAACCTTTTAAAAAGTGATATATCAACTTGTGCTTATTGGATCTTTGTCATTTTGACCTTATTTTATTCAGATAGATACTATCTACTTTTCTAAATCTGTTTGGAATATTATTGTGGTGCTTTCACTGTGTTACTGTATGAGTTATTGCACAAATACTTTACACATTGCCTTCTAAGTCAAGCCTGACTGCTCCATGTCAAGCTACCAGAGGTTCGGCAGAGGATAATTTGGATTGTGTGTGTCATACCCTGACTAAGATTGTGGTCCTTACTTGGACAAGGGTGTCTACCTCTCCCAACTAGAGATCCCATTTCTAACTCACACACACACACACACACACACACACACACACACATATATATATATATATAGTTTTTCTAGCTGTGTGGTTTCCCAGGGGGCCCATCTATAAAATAATGTGCCCCCCAAAGTTCAACCCATGTATCGGATGGCTGACCCCCTGGAAATTTCTATTAAAAAAACTATTTTATTATCTCCTGGAGTGCAGGATCACACTTCAGGGGAAAAAAGACAACTTAAAAAAAAAAAAAAAATGCCCTCATGTGGGGGTCTGGCATGTTACCACATGAGATGTACCCCCCTTCTCAATTCCCTGGTGGTCTATTGGGGCCTAGTGGGATTCCTGATCATGGATCGTGGCATGCTGTGATCCATGGTCAGGAATCTGTTTGTGGGGGGCATTGCTGGAAAGGAAAAAGGGGAGACTCTACCCTTTCCAGAGCTGCATCCCACAATCATGGAGCGCATCTAAAACCCCACAAAATCCCACAGGATACTGGAGCAGCCCATACCTACTTCTCGATTGCCGCTCCAGTGGTGGTTTGTGACATCAGTGTGCCCCGTAGCACACTAATCTCACATATGGGTGACAGAGGGGGTGGGTGTAGACACAGAAGCTATTTTGAGTCTCTCCCAGGATTAAAAAGTAATTCGCTGGTGCTTTGCATAGGATAATTTTTCAAAGCCTTCCTGGTGATGGCCAGTGATTGTAAGGAGCACCAGGGAAGGTGTGCTTGTGACGGCCATTGGCCATCACACACACCTAATGGGTTAATTGATCTTCTTTGGGTTCAGTTGGATGTATAGGGCTACCAAATTCCCACCACAACCATCACCTTTCGTTTTGGACCTCTCTCTTGCTGTGCCCTCTGGCAATTCTCTTTTTGCCACTGAGAAACTTTAATGGGGACCCTGTTTGTGGCCCATGCCTCCCTTTGTTGCCAGATGTGTGACCCCTCCAGAAGCTGTTTTGCTGAGGATGTGGTTTTTCTGGACACTTTCTCCTCGTCATTCCCACCCTGGCGTTCCCAGTCTCACCAGCTGCAGGCCCGAATGTCCAAGAGTAACACTATGGTGGTCATTCTGACCTCGGCGGTAAAAGGCGCCTACCGCCGGTCAGAAATCCTCCATAATCCCGCTGCGGTCGCGGAAACCCGCCACGGTCATTCTGACCCGCAGAAGGCAAACCTCCGAAAATCCGACCGCCACAACAGACCGCCAGACCAGCGGTCGGCGGAAAGGTGGAGGTGACCAAACCTCCACCGCCACGCCAACAGAAATACGCCCATCCCATTACGACCCACGAATCCACGCGGCGGTCATTCAAACGCGGTATTCCATTGGCGGGACACACCGGCGCGGTCAGAATACCCACCAACGAACAAAACTCACCCACATTGGACGATTTGAATCCCACACACCTGATACACATACACACACCACTCCCACACACACAATACAATATAAAACACCCACCCACATCACCCACAAACCCCTACGCTTACAAAATCGTAAAGAAGGCAAGAGCGAGACACCAGCATCCAAAACATAACAGCCACAGCCACTCAACACCATCACCCACACACTATCCACACACAAAACAACACACACCACCACACTCAACTCACTTAAATACACATACTCCACCCCACACATCATACACACCACCCCATGGCACCCCAAAGACAACCCCGCTTCACAGACGAAGAACTCAGGGTTATGGTGGAGGAAATCGTTCGTGTAGAGCCCCAGCTGTTCGGCACACAGGTCCAATACACCAGCATTGCCCGGAGGACGGAGCTATGGCAGAGGATTGTCGACAGGGTGAACGCAGTGGGACAGCACCCCAGAAATCGGGAAGACATCAGGAAGCGATGGAACGACCTACGGGGGAAGGTGCGTTCCATGGTATCCAGGCACAACATCGCCGTGCAGAAGACTGGCGGAGGACCCCCACCTCCACCCCCACAATTCACATCATGGGAGGAGGAAGTCTTGAACATCCTGCATCCTGACGGCCTCGCAGGAGTCGGCGGAGGAATGGATACTGGTAAGTTGAAGCTTCAATACTGCTTCCCCCCCACCTGCATGCCAAATCAGACCCCAACCCTCACCCCCATCCTCGAACCCCACCCTCACCCCCACCCCCATCCTCACCCCCACCCTCACCCCCACCACCATCCTCACCCCCACCACAATCCTCACCCCCACCACCATCCTCACCCCCACCCCCAGCACACCTATTCCCCACCAATGTCTCACCATCACAACCCACACATCCCAAAACCTAGGCCTGCATGCGTCCACTAAGCATGGACACCCATCACCAAAGCATGCCCAATGCATATACACATCCCCCCCACAAGCCACCCTCACCAAAGCCCCCACACACGAATGCCAGCACTTGGGGACACGGGAACCCACAGATACACCCATATGCCACACATTGAAACTATAACCATACCTCTATACCCCTGCAGGACCCGACCGTCAACACACCGCGGCGGAGGGGCCAGAATTATCCACACCCCCCACCCAAGAGGCCGTCAGCGATGACAGCAGCTCTGTCGATCTGGACACCGATGACCAGCCCGGACCATCGGGGACCTCTGGACAGTCGGTTCCCCTCACACAGGCACAGGCCACTATAGACCCTAACCCCTCTGGGAACACCAGCACAGCTCCCACCCAGCGGGCCCATGCCTCTGTCTCCAGGGCGCGTCAATCTGCGGTGTGTCTACCACTACAGGGCACCCAGGATAACCCACCACCCCAACAACAACAGGGACCTGGGGGCAGTGGTAGTGGGCACACCGGCCAGGGGGCAGAGGCCCAGGGAAACAGGGCAACTCGGCGGGCAGCTGTGCGACAGGGGGGGGAGGAGAGGCCCAGGGAACCCACTCTCCACGAGGTCCTCACCACCATCATGGGAGCATACAACCGCTCCCAGGAGACGATGGCGACGGTACTGGCCCGGTTCCAGGAGATCCAGGTGCTGCAGGAGGAACACTATCGGGGGTACAGGGAGGACATCCGAGCCATCAACACCACCCTGGTTACCATGGTAGGGCTGCTGCAGGACCTCGTAAACAGCAGGGCGGACACTGAACAACACCCAAGGGCCCCTGCCACTAGCCGGGACCAAGAACAGCCATCCACCTCCGCCGGCGCTAGTGGACAGGAGGCCCCCGCACAGCAGCAGCCCACCAGACCCCCACCTCCTGCAGGAGAAGAACCACCCCGCAAGAGGGCCCTGAGATCTCGCAAGACAGAGTAGGATGTCAAGACCCCCGCCAGCAATGGATACCACCTGATGTCATCCCACTGTCCCACATTGTCACCCTGTCCATCCTCGAACTGCCCATGCTCCATCTCTCCACAGGCCTCTGGACAATGCACCTGTGTGACTGTTACTCTGGACTCTGCCATGGACATTCCTTCACCATAGCCCCCACCCACTTGAAACCACCCATCCCATTTTGAGCACTTCAATAAACACCTATTTTGCACCAATATATCAGGAGTCTGGCTGTGATTTCAATAGATTGTAATTGACATGACAGTGCAAATATGTCCTTGTACATGGTGAAGTCAACAAACAGCTGCCACAAAGCTGTAGTCCATGGGGAAACGAAGCACAGGACTCGTAGTGGGGACCCCAGATCTGAAATAGGGAGGGAAAAGCCAAAACTCAGTCATCATACACTGGGGCAAATAGACAGGCAGCAGAGATGCTGCAGAGTAGTTAACTTTTACTAAATTATCTTTGAAATGTTACCTGTGTCCTATTGGAAGTACTGTTCAATGATTCTGTCCCTGTTGTCTGTTTCAGCCCCGTCGTCTTCCTCCTCGTCACTCTCCTCAGGTTCCACCGCTGCCACAACACCACCGTCTCGACCATCCTCCTGCAGGAAAGGCACCTGGCGGCGCAAAGCCAGGTTGTGAAGCATGCAGCAGGCCACGATGATGTGACACACCTTCTTAGGTGAGTACATTAGGGATCCACCGGTCATATGCAGGCAGCGAAACCTGGCCTTTAGGAGGCCAAAGGTGCGTTCGATCACCCTCCTAGTACGCCCATGGGCCTCATTGTACCGTTCCTCTGCCCTGGTCCGGGGATTCCTTACTGGGGTCAGTAGCCACGACAGGTTGGGGTACCCAGAGTCCCCCACTAGCCATACACGGTGTCTCTGTAGCTGTTCCATCACGTAAGGGATGCTGCTATTCCTCAGGATGTAGGCGTCATGCACTGACCCTGGGAATTTGGCATTTACATGCGAGATGTACTGGTCAGCCAAACACACCACCTGGATGTTCATTGAATGGTAACTTTTTCTGTTCCTGTACACCTGCTCCCTGTCTCTTGGGGGAACCAAAGCCACATGGGTCCCATCAATGGCACCAATTACGTTGGGAATATGTCCAAGGGCGTAGAAATCACCCTTCACTGTAGCCAGTTCGCCCACCTCAGGGAAAATGATGTAGTTCCTCACGGATTTCATCAGGGCAGACAACACTCTGGATAACACCTTTGAAAACATGGGCTGAGACATCCCAGAAGCAATTCCCACGGTTGTCTGAAATGACCCACTTGCCAAGAAATGGAGTACTGACATGACCTGCACCAGAGGGGGAATCCCTGTGGGTTGGCGGATGGGGGACATCAGGTCGGGCTCCAGCTGGGCACACAGTTCATGGATAGTGGCACGGTTAAGACGGTAGGTCAGGATAATGTGGCGTTCTTCCATTGTCGACAGGTCCACCAGCGGTCGGTACACGGGAGGATTCATCCGTCTCCTCGCCCAACCCAGCGGACGGTGCCTAGGAAGGACAACATGGAGCACACAGTCAGGCAACCCACAGGTACGTACTCACAGCTAGCACAGTATACGATTCTCTATGCAGTGAATGGCGTGTATGAGTGGCTATGCAAGGCCTAGGCCTGTGTGACGCAGTTGAAATTGAGCCATGTGGGCCCTGGAAATGGCGGCTGCCTGACCTGTGAAGTGTGACAATGGGATGTGAGGTCAATGCGCTGGCGTGGCACACCGCGGCGGGCGGCGGGCCAAGACCGCGGCGCGAAGCCGCATTGGTTAACATTGAAGCCTATGGGTTTCAGGAGCCAATGGCGAAGGGCGCCGGCGGTGGCGGGACGCACCGCCGCGGTACGCACCGCCGCGGACGTGACCGCCATTTTCTATCTACTTATCCACTTGCGACTTGAACTTTCACAGGAGAGGACCTATACTGCAAGTGTTGCTGTGACCTCGGTCTGGAAGGGACAATGGCTGCTGCGACTGGGGAAAGGGCCCCTGCCTTCACTGGAGAGGAGTTGGAGAAACTTGTGGATGGGGTCCTCCCCCAGTATGCGCTACTCTACGGTCCTCCAGACCAACAAGTGAGTTTAATTCTATCTGGATTTGGGGCCACTGGCTGGCTTGGGGGCCTGGCGGGGATGGGGGGCATGTTGGGCATGGCGGGGGGCCTGGCGGGGGGCCTGGCGGGGATGGGGGGCATGTTGGGCATGGCGGGGGGCCTGGCGGGGGCCTGGCGGGGATGGGGGGCATGTTGGGCATGGCGGGGGGCCTGGCGGGGGCCTGGCGGGGATGGGGTGCATGTTGGGGCTGGAGGGGGGCCTGGCGGGGATGGGGTGCATGTTGGGGCTGGCGGGGGGCCTGGCGGGGGGCCTGGCGGGGATGGGGGGCATGTTGGGCATGGCGGGGGGCCTGGCGGGGATGGGGGGCATGTTGGGCATGGCGGGGGGCCTGGCGGGGGCCTGGCGGGGATGGGGGGCATGTTGGGCATGGCGGGGGGCCTGGCGGGGGCCTGGCGGGGATGGGGGGCATGTTGGGCATGGCGGGGGGCCTGGCGGGGGGCCTGGCGGGGATGGGGGGCATGTTGGGCATGGCGGGGGGCCTGGCGGGGGGCCTGGCGGGGATGGGGTGCATGTTGGGGCTGGAGGGGGGCCTGGCGGGGATGGGGTGCATGTTGGGGCTGGCGGGGGGCCTGGCGGGGGGCCTGGCGGGGATGGGGGGCATGTTGGGCATGGCGGGGGGCCTGGCGGGGATGGGGGGCATGTTGGGCATGGTGGGGGGCCTGGCGGGGGCCTGGCGGGGATGGGGGGCATGTTGGGCATGGTGGGGGGCCTGGCGGGGGGCCTGGCGGGGATGGGGGGCATGTTGGGCATGGCGGGGGGCCTGGCAGGGGGCCTGGCGGGGATGGGGGGCATGTTGGGCATGGCGGGGGGCCTGGCGGGGGGCCTGGCGGGGATGGGGGGCATGTTGGGGCTGGAGGGGGGCCTGGCGGGGATGGGGTGCATGTTGGGGCTGGCGGGGGGCCTGGCGGGGATGGGGGGCGTTGGGCCACTGGAAAGGAAAATGCTGAGTAACTTGAACGTGGTATTTCTCCCTCCCTGTACGTGTCACATAGGTCCGCGCCCATGAGAAGATCGGGATTTGGCGTGCCATCGCCAAGGAAGTCCGGGGCCTGGGGGTCCACCATCGACGGGGCACCCACTGCCGCAAGAGGTGGGAGGACATCCGCCGCGGGACCAAGAAGACCGCCGAGTCTCTGCTGGGGATGGCCTCCCAACGTAGGCGGGGTGCCTGCCGTCAACTGAGCCCCCTGATGTTCCGGATCCTGGCGGTGGCCTACCCTGATTTGGATGGGCGCGTGAGGGCAGCACAGCAGACACAAGGGGGTGAGTAGAAGCATCATCTACTCTGTTGTCGTGCAGTGGAGGTGTCTGGGTGGGGGAGGAGGGCTGTGGGTCCCCCTAGGCCAGGGCGATATCTGTAGGCTGGGCACCCCCGTAAGCCCCTGTGTCCCCAGCCACCACCCTCAGTAGTGTGTCAGTACAGCCATCCCTGGGCCGTGTCATCCATGGGTGCAGTTGACAACTCTAGGCGTGTAGGGCATGTTCCACGGAATGCGTAGCGGACCCCAAGTGCGCAACTTAGTGCAGGGGGCATCTGTGTCTGTCATGTCCGCTAACTGTACCGGAGATCCATGTACTCAATATCCCTTTATTTCTCTCTCCCCCACCCTTTTTGTTTGTCTTTCTGTGCTTGTGTGCATCAGCATCATCAGGCGGAGGAGAAGTGGCATCGGGGCAGGAGGGAGCTGCATCTCACATGGCCCAGGAGGGCCATGCCACAGAGTCAGACTGGACCAGTGAGACGGAGGGCGAGGGGAGCTCCACGACGGGGACGACTGGAGCCTGCAGCGACACGGACACGTCCTCGGAAGGGGGCTCCCTTGCGGGGGTGGCACCATCCGTGCCCCCCGCCATTACAGGTACAGCCGCCACCCAGCGCACCATCTCCGCCCTCCCAGCAGCCCCTCCGCGTTCGCCCCGTGCCCGCTCTGCCAGGAAGCCGGGCATCTCCTTCGCCCCAGGCACCTCAGGCCCTGCCCCTGTTACCCCCGCTGCCCTCAGTGAGGAGGTCATTGACCTCCTCCGAACGCTCATTGTTGGGCAGACTACCCTTTTGAATGCCATCCAGGGGGTGGAGAGGGAGGTTCATCGCAGCAATGCGTACCTGGAGGGCATTCATTCGGGTCAGGCTGCCCATCAGCGATCGTTCCAGGCTCTGGCCTCAGCACTGACGGCAGCCATTGTCCCTGTCTCCTGCCTGCCTCTACTAACTCCCTCCTCCCAGTCTCCTGTTCCTCTGCCTGTCCCACCCACACCATCAGACCAGCCTGCACACACCTCAACACCCAAGAGAAGCTCATCCAAACATAAGCACCACAGATCACCCAGACATTCACACACGCAACATTCCGATGCAGACATGCCAACAGTCACTACCACCTCTGTGACCCCCACCTCCTCGTCTCCCTCCTCCCTCCCTGTGACGTCTACACTCACACCTCCATTCACCTCACCATCAGCCAGTATTTCCATCACCAGCACACCCTCCACTCCAGTCCGCACACGTGCAGTCACCATCCCCACTGCCATTTACACGTCCCCTGTGTCCTCTCCCACTGTGTCTGTCACCCCCTCTTCCACACCACACAAACGCAGCCACCCACCCACCCAACAGCCATCCACCTCACGACAGCCTATCCCTCCTGCACCTGCACCCAAAGACAGCAAACGTGACTCACCTACAACCACATCCTCTCCCTCCACTCCCATTCCCACTGTACCTACCACTCTCCATTGTCCCAAGAAGCTCTTCCTCGCCACTACTAACTTCTTTCCTGACCCTGAGCCCCCCCCTCCTTCTCGTCGGGGTAAGAAGAGCACCTCAGCCACCACCAGCCCTGCAGCCCCCTTGACAAGGGTGCAGGGGTATTGGAGCCCGCCAGCCCGCATGTCTGGATCTTCGCCCAGCAGCAAGGGGACAGCCAGCCCACCCCCTGGGAAGAGGAGCAGAAGGCGGAAGGGGCGCCGCAGGAGCCCGCCTTCTACATCCCCCCCGGACACCACCCAGAGACAGTCACCAGCCACAGCTCCAAAGGGAGGCAAGGGCCACAGGCCGACGACTAAGGAGGGCAAGGGCAGCAAGTTGGAGAGGTCAGGCAGCAGGCCTGCTGCCCAGGAGGAGCCCACAACCCCCATAGCCGCTGCCCCGGGAGAGCCCACCACCCCCATAGCCGCTGCCCAGGGAGGACCCAGCCCAGCTGGCCAGGAGGGCCCCACCACCCACAGCCCAGGTGGGCAGTGAAGGAGCACCATCCCCGCTGCCCAGGAGGGCACCACCAGGCAATTAGCAGTTGGCCATAGACCGTCCGCCGTCTCAAGAACCGCTGAACTGGGCCCCGCCGTCTCAAGAACCGCTGAACTGGGCCCCGCCGTCTCAAGAACCGCTGAACTGGGCCCTTCAAGGCAAGAACCGCTGAACTGGGCCCTTCAAGGCAAGAACCGCTGAACTGGGCCCGCCGTCTCAAGAACCGCTGAACTGGGCCCTTCAAGGCAAGAACCGCTGAACTGGGCCCCGCCGTCTCAAGAACCGCTGAACTGGGCCCCGCCGTCTCAAGAACCGCTGAACTGGGCCCTTCAAGGCAAGAACCGCTGAACTGGGCCCTTCAAGGCAAGAACCGCTGAACTGGGCCCCGCCGTCTCAAGAACCGCTGAACTGGGCCCTTCAAGGCAAGAACCGCTGAACTGGGCCCCGCCGTCTCAAGAACCGCTGAACTGGGCCCCGCCGTCTCAAGAACCGCTGAATTGGGCCCTTCAAGGCAAGAACCGCTGAACTGGGCCCTTCAAGGCAAGAACCGCTGAACTGGGCCCCGCCGTCTCAAGAACCGCTGAACTGGGCCCTTCAAGGCAAGAACCGCTGAACTGGGCCCGCCGTCTCAAGAACCGCTGAACTGGGCCCTTCAAGGCAAGAACCGCTGAACTGGGCCCTTCAAGGCAAGAACCGCTGAACTGGGCCCCGCCGTCTCAAGAACCGCTGAACTGGGCCCCGCCGTCTCAAGAACCGCTGAACTGGGCCCTTTAAGGCAAGAACCGCTGAACTGGGCCCTTCAAGGCAAGAACCGCTGAACTGGGCCCCGCCGTCTCAAGAACCGCTGAACTGGGCCCTTCAAGGCAAGAACCGCTGAACTGGGCCCCGCCGTCTCAAGAACCGCTGAACTGGGCCCCGCCGTCTCAAGAACCGCTGAACTGGGCCCTTCAAGGCAAGAACCGCTGAACTGGGCCCTTCAAGGCAAGAACCGCTGAACTGGGCCCCGCCGTCTCAAGAACCGCTGAACTGGGCCCTTCAAGGCAAGAACCGCTGAACTGGGCCCCGCCGTCTCAAGAACCGCTGAACTGGGCCCCGCCGTCTCAAGAACCGCTGAACTGGGCCCTTCAAGGCAAGAACCGCTGAACTGGGCCCTTCAAGGCAAGAACCGCTGAACTGGGCCCCGCCGTCTCAAAAACCACTGAACTGGGCCCTTCAAGGCAAGAACCGCTGAACTGGGCCCTTCAAGGCAAGAACCGCTGAACTGGGCCCCGCCGTCTCAAGAACCGCTGAACTGGGCCCTTCAAGGCAAGAACCGCTGAACTGGGCCCGCCGTCTCAAGAACCGCTGAACTGGGCCCTTCAAGGCAAGAACCGCTGAACTGGGCCCTTCAAGGCAAGAACCGCTGAACTGGGCCCCGCCGTCTCAAGAACCGCTGAACTGGGCCCTTCAAGGCAAGAACCGCTGAACTGGGCCCCGCCGTCTCAAGAACCGCTGAACTGGGCCCCGCCGTCTCAAGAACCGCTGAACTGGGCCCTTCAAGGCAAGAACCGCTGAACTGGGCCCTTCAAGGCAAGAACCGCTGAACTGGGCCCCGCCGTCTCAAAAACCGCTGAACTGGGCCCTTCAAGGCAAGAACCGCTGAACTGGGCCCTTCAAGGCAAGAACCGCTGAACTGGGCCCCGCCGTCTCAAGAACCGCTGAACTGGGCCCTTCAAGGCAAGAACCGCTGAACTGGGCCCGCCGTCTCAAGAACCGCTGAACTGGGCCCTTCAAGGCAAGAACCGCTGAACTGGTCCCCGCCGTCTCAAGAACCGCTGAACTGGGCCCCGCCGTCTCAAGAACCGCTGAACTGGGCCCTTCAAGGCAAGAACCGCTGAACTGGGCCCTTCAAGGCAAGAACCGCTGAACTGGGCCCCGCCGTCTCAAGAACCGCTGAACTGGGCCCTTCAAGGCAAGAACCGCTGAACTGGGCCCGCCGTCTCAAGAACCGCTGAACTGGGCCCTTCAAGGCAAGAACCGCTGAACTGGGCCCTTCAAGGCAAGAACCGCTGAACTGGGCCCGCCGTCTCAAGAACCGCTGAACTGGGCCCTTCAAGGCAAGAACCGCTGAACTGGGCCCCGCCGTCTCAAAAACCGCTGAACTGGGCCCTTCAAGGCAAGAACCGCTGAACTGGGCCCTTCAAGGCAAGAACCGCTGAACTGGGCCCCGCCGTCTCAAGAACCGCTGAACTGGGCCCTTCAAGGCAAGAACCGCTGAACTGGGCCCGCCGTCTCAAGAACCGCTGAACTGGGCCCTTCAAGGCAAGAACCGCTGAACTGGGCCCCGCCGTCTCAAGAACCGCTGAACTGGGCCCTTCAAGGCAAGAACCGCTGAACTGGGCCCTTCAAGGCAAGAACCGCTGAACTGGGCCCCGCCGTCTCAAGAACCGCTGAACTGGGCCCTTCAAGGCAAGAACCGCTGAACTGGGCCCGCCGTCTCAAGAACCGCTGAACTGGGCCCTTCAAGGCAAGAACCGCTGAACTGGGCCCTTCAAGGCAAGAACCGCTGAACTGGGCCCGCCGTCTCAAGAACCGCTGAACTGGGCCCTTCAAGGCAAGAACCGCTGAACTGGGCCCCGCCGTCTCAAGAACCGCTGAACTGGGCCCCGCCGTCTCAAGAACCGCTGAACTGGGCCCTTCAAGGCAAGAACCGCTGAACTGGGCCCTTCAAGGCAAGAACCGCTGAACTGGGCCCCGCCGTCTCAAGAACCGCTGGACTGGGCCCTTCAAGGCAAGAACCGCTGAACTGGGCCCTTCAAGGCAAGAACCGCTGAACTGGGCCCGCCAAGGCAAGAACCGCTGGCCCTTTGGCAGACGTGGCAGGGCAGGATCTATCTCGGGCAGGGCTGCAGGATGTCCTCTGGCCAACTTGCCTCCTCCAGTGGCAGTGGGGTCTGTTATGGACTGTTTGGACTGTGGCTTTGCTCTCCCCAGGATGGCCCAGTGGGCAGGCCACCCACTGTATGGACTGTTTGGACTGTGGCTTTGCTCTCCCCAGGATGGCCCAGTGGGCAGGCCACCCACTGTATGGACTGTTTGGACTGTGGCTTTGCTCTCCCCAGGATGGCCCAGTGGGCAGGCCACCCACTGTATGGACTGTATGGACTGTGGCTTTGCTCTCCCCAGGATGGCCCAGTGGGCAGGCCACCCACTGTATGGACTGTATGGACTGTGGCTTTGCTCTCCCCAGGATGGCCCAGTGGGCAGGCCACCCACTGTATGGACTGTTTGGACTGTGGCTTTGCTCTCCCCAGGATGGCCCAGTGGGCAGGCCACCCACTGTATGGACTGTATGGACTGTGGCTTTGCTCTCCCCAGGATGGCCCAGTGGGCAGGCCACCCACTGTATGGACTGTATGGACTGTGGCTTTGCTCTCCCCAGGATGGCCCAGTGGGCAGGCCACCCACTGTATGGACTGTATGGACTGTGGCTTTGCTCTCCCCAGGATGGCCCAGTGGGCAGGCCACCCACTGTATGGACTGTATGGACTGTGGCTTTGCTCTCCCCAGGATGGCCCAGTGGTCATGGAGTCCCCTCGTGGATCTGGCGTCGTGTACTCAAGTGGCTGAGGTGCCCCCCCTTCCCTTCCCCCTGAGGTGCCTGTCCTATTTTCTTTCTGATGCCCCTGCAGTGTTCTCTCCGTGGAGTTCTTGTCGTGGGACTGGGCCTTGCCCCTTTGCACAGGACCCCTGTGATCCACGGACAGTGGTTGGACTACATTTAGTAGCTGTATATATTTTGTACATAGTTTATTTCAATATATCTGGCCGTTTATGATCTCTTCTTTTGGTCTTTGCATTATTTCGGAGGGGGGTGGTTTGTGGGTTGTGACAGTGATCTGTGGGAATGCATTGATGTGTGTGTTGTAGTGGGTGTGGGTGGGTGGGTGTGTGCCGGTAATCTTTTCCCTCCCCTGTGTCGTAGGTGCAGTACTCACCGATGTCTTCCGCGCCGCCGGGCGTGCTCCTGGTATATGAGGAGGAATAGGAGTGCGGGGATGACCTGTAACTCTGGCTCCATACTGCCGGAATCTCGCGTGGAGTGCGTAGAGGTGAGCGTTTTCCCGTTCGTAGTCTGTTTCCGCCGTGTTCTTATCGGCGGTGCTCCCGCCCCGGAAAAGGTGGCAGATTGGTGGGTCGTAATAGGGTGGGCGGTACTTTGTCTGCCGCCGGGCTGTTGGCGGGAACCGCTGCGCTGTTTGTTTGTACCGCTGTGGCGGTCGGAGTGTTAAGTTGGCGGGCTGTGTTGGCGGTTCCCGCCAGGGTCAGAATGCCATTTTTAATACCGCCGGTCTGTTCGCGGTCCGACCGCCGCCTCTCCGCCGACCGCCAGGGTCAGAATGAGGGCCTATGTGTCAGCTTCTGTTCAGAGACTTTGGCCTATATTTATGAAAGGTTTGCACTGTCTTTGCATCATTTTGTTGATGCAAAAGCAGCGCAAACCTAACACCATATTTATATTTTGTTGCTAGACCCGTCTAGCTTCAAAATAATTGAATTAGCATAATTTTTTGGGAGCACTATTCCATCTGGTGTTGTATTGCGACAATGACATGCAAAGTAGGTGTTCTCTTCCAAAAAAATGACGCTAGCCCTCCAGCGCCATATCTAACTCCCAAAGCAAAAAGAAAGAAGATCCACAAAGTTATGCAAAGGCCAATTTGCATCACATTTTAATGCCTGGTCAGACCGGGCGTTAAAAAGAGGTCCACACAGCACCACTTAAGGAAAACACACAGAAGGAGTTTTGGTAATTTTGTGGATAACATGGAAGTGTTACTGCTCCAGCTTGGCACACACCGCAGATGTCAGTGATGACAACAGATCCCTCCACCACCACCGCAGCAACCCCAAACATCACCCTAGCAGCCACAAAGGAGGCACAGAAGGCGGGAGAGGATCTTTTGACAGCTTACAACCATCCTTGGGCTCAGGGAATAAGATGTCATCAGGACTTTCCGAATGAACTCGGGAGTCCATTGTATGCCTGCCGCACCACATTGCCGCAGACATCACTGCAAGGTTGGCAACTTCAATAGACATATCACTCATGACCAAACTCCTCGCTGTCCTCCATTTGCTGGCATCAGGATCTTTTCAGACAACGGGCGCACAAGTGGCTGCTATCTCCCAGCCATTTCCGGTTATCCTTCTAAAGGTTCTGGATGCAATCATAAGCCTCATACCTTACCACATCTCCTTCCCAAACACACTGCAACAGCAGAAGGAGACCAAGCAAGGTTTATATCTAATTGCTGGGTTCCCACATGTGGTGGGTGGAATGGACTGCACCCATGTCAAACTGGTGCCACCTGCAGTGATGGAACACCTATATAGGAACTGCAAGCACACCCATTCCATAAATGTGCAGGCCATTGAGGACCACCTTGGGCTCTTCTCAAACATCCTTGACAAATACCTCAGTGGCATGCATGATGCCTACATATTCCAGCATTCCACTATCAACAAGCAGCTCCAGGGTGGCAAATATGGTAATGGCCTGTTCATAGGTAAGCCACCATACCAAACAGGACACAGACAACATACCTACCATATAGGATATCCAAGACATACACCACACTAAACACACATAGGCAAGGGAAAACAGATGTGCAGGCAACAACACATATGCCACATGCCACACTACTCTACAATTATTGCACATCACAAACACATATACACCCAATGATATACATAGAACAGCCAAAACCTGACTGGCATACCACATGAAGACAGGTGGAGATATGTTCCCTTTGCATACAGAAGCTGGGCACAAACCACTACAAGTGTCTACTTGTTGACAACTGAATACAGATCCCACAAACATTACAACTAATAATATTTCGCTTAGCAATGTGAACAACATAGGCCATGTCAATGAAAAGAAAGTCTCACATAGGCATAGTCCCACATCAGTCATGGGGTTCAAGCATCTGGTGGCATCAATATCAAATGGCACCCATGTATTGCCATGACCAACGAAATATCACCTACACATACCTGACATACATGTAGTGAGCACATTCATTTGTCTTTTGCAATGTGACACACACATAAGAATACAACATTATCTGCCCTGAAAGACCATGGAGCAGAATGGCAAGAAGTCATGCAGCACCTAGTCCAGTGTTACCTCACTCGTGCCCCTTAGTGCCTCCTTACACCACCATGTGTGTGCGGTATACAAGAAATGGTCCACCATGGCACATAGCTTGTGCAATTCTGTAAAGATCATGGATGCCATTGTAGAACTCTGCAGGACCATAGTGGACAAACCTGACCTTTCATGAACCATGCATAGGGACCCATGTAAAAGAATGGTGTGCCCCCTCCCAATGCCACCACTTTGCATGTGTTAAAAGTGTCTGTGATAAATCATGTATAGGAATTTTGCAGATTCCACTGTACCAACTTTTGATCATCCTACAAATGTGTGATTAACACCCAATTACACGTGATGGCTGGCATACCCATCACCTGCCACCAGGGGTCACTATGGCCCTCATTCTGACCTTGGCGGGCGGCGGAGGCCGCCCGCCAAAGTCCCGCCGTCAGGTTACCGTTCCGCGGTCGAAAGACCGCGGCGGTAATTCTGACTTTCCCGCTGGGCTGGCGGGCGGTCTCCTTCAGACCGCCAGCCAGCCCAGCGGGAAAGAGGCTTCCACGATGAAGCCGGCTCGGAATCGAGCCGGCGGAGTGGAAGCTGTGCGACGGGTGCAGTTGCACCCGTCGCGTATTTCACTGTCTGCGCAGCAGACAGTGAAATACATGTAGGGGCCCTCTTATGGGGGCCCCTGCAATGCCCATGCCAGTGGCATGGGCACTGCAGGGGCCCCCAGGGGCCCCGCGACCCCCCCTACCGCCATCCGGATCTCGGCGGTCCGACCGCCGGGATCTGGATGGCGGTAGGGGGGGTCGGAATCCCCGCGGCGGTGCAGCAAGCTGCGCCGCCGCGGAGGATTCAATGGGGCCGCGGTACACTGGCGGGACCCCGCCAGTGGTGCCGGTCCGACCGCGGCTTTACCGCCGCGGTCGGAATCCCCATTGGAGCACCGCCGGCCTGTCGGCGGTGCTCCGGCGGTCCTCCGCCCTGGCGGTCAAAGACCGCCAGGGTCAGAATGACCCCCACGTGTTGCTCTGCATGGGTAGTGCAACATGGTAACATAGAAGTCAGAGTTTGGCTTTATAGGGATACCATGGTATCTCTACATATAGCACCACTGTGATGCACAGAGGTAGAAGGTCCCACCAACAATAGGACATAACACATATTTTCAAGGGCACTATGATCTGTTTAGATTGAATATTACAATCCCCAGGTTCCTCAGCCTAAACCCAAGATTGTCAAGTCCATCAACATAGACCTATGATACCATTTCCCAAAACAGGAACATACACTATACCACAAGCAAGTCTGAGTCATCACTCTACCTAAAACTAACAACTGCCAAGGTATATGCCAAACCGCTTTACCCACACATCATACCCACGCTTGGCAGGATATATGCAAGAGGGCATACATAACGTTGGAGATTTTATCAAATGGTGTTTAAGTAATGTAGGAACAGAACAGTGTCAGATCTCAGGCGGACTGCTGCTTCACCAGAACTGTGCATGTGTGAGAAGAGGGGACATAATTGGTAACTAAGGACCTTCAGTTTCTGTACAGGATTTGCAACCAATGTTAGAGGCAGAGACTGCACTTTGTATCCATGGGTTTATGATGTGGCACTACCATTGGGCATAATCCTGAAACATGATGTGTTCTACATAACTTATGGCACACACTCATGGCTGTGGGGTGCGCTATGGGTTGCCAGACAAATGAAGCAGCAATGGGTGCTGAACCACTATCCTAACATATGGCCATTGTCATAATCTAAGAATAAAATGGGACAATGCACCACCAAATTATTGTCTGGGTGAAATGTAGGCAGAGTGTGTGCCACTCCCAATGTACATTATATACACACTTGTTACACAAATCTGCTGTCTTGACACATGCCTACAGCAAATTTAGATTCACATGTAAAGACTGATGTATGGATGTATGGCGTAGGCAGCAAAGCATTTGCAAGTACCAAAAATGGTTGACATGTGTCAGCATGGTCACCTAGGATGGTCTGTATTACACCATCACACTGCACATAGCAATAAACACCACTCATTGTCACTCACATTCCAGACCAAGAGCAAGGTACCAACAGTAACAAATTTCCCTAATATGTTTTGGTCTCCAACATGCCAATCAAGTGTGGGATGTGTATTTATGTCAAGCAATGTCCAAACATGTCACAGACCCATTCAAGATTGAATGAGAGTAGAAATAGACAGATATGTTTCATGTGGCTAATGAGAAAAAGCAGAACTGAGATGATTTCACACATCAACATTATACAGTCATGGTAAGAGTGACATAGGTCCTGGAATGCAGGAATAAATGCATTCCTATGTTCAACGAAGGATGTGGATGGACAGATGAGAGATACCCACAGATACTTGGAAATACAAAATGAGAGGTCACTTGGATACGACACAAGTGCTGTGGCAGGTGTAATGTCATGTGTGTGTGGCACTTATTAAATCTTGCCAAGCCAGGCAATGGGATGGTGACTATAATGTAGCCAGTAGTAGAAGATTTGTACATCTAGAATTTACACTAGTCACACGTTGCATCCTATCCATGTATGTCCAGACAATGTTGCTGTAGAATATGTGTACAAAGTGTAAGCAGCCTAAAGAATGACAGAAATGTAGGACACCAAATATTCCAAACAAGCAATGTGGTAAAACATGGAGAAGGAATAACATAGACTAATACTGACTATGCAATACATCAATGTCTACATGTGATCACCCAACATGTGTACAGAGAGGGTAACTAGGTCAGTACATAACCCAGTCATGTTTGCCACTGCTATAACCTAGTAAATGACCAACTCACACCAACATGACAGGAGGCAGTGACAGATTACACCATCTGTCCCCTGACACATTCCTAAAATAAAAGTCACAATAGACAAACAACCCCTATCCAAGCTGCCCATGGAAATTACTAAAGCCATCAAACCAAGTCTGTCAGTCCATGGAAAATGATGAGAAATGTCCTACACATGCAAGTAACCAGTCCTCAGTACATGACAGTTGAAGGCTGACATCAAGTAGCCCAGAGGAAAAATGGATGCCCAAGTCCGTTTTATCACAATTGTGCATGTGTCTGTCTGCAGGGGACTGTGCATTGGTCTAGATCCCCATCCAAAACACCCTAACACCACTGCTCTGGCTACATAGACTACTGACATTGTCAGGGACCTGATGCATGTGCACAGTGGACTGAGTAGTTTGGGCCTTCATAAACCTGCGCCTTCACATGCAACCATGGGTCTGTGTCAGCATAAAAACTCCCACAGTAGTGATGAAGAGTAGGCTGCCATCTTTGCCAGACTACAACACTGCTACACAGTGGTATTCCATTGCATGTGACAGTCATTACAAACATGATGGATGATGGTGAGTACCTAGTCGTTGACATGCACACATATGCCATGTATCTCAGCACACATGTACCACTTAAATGGCACAGGCCTGGTAATGTGTATTGGAGTCTGAACAAAAGGCAATTTCCCACACATGTTAGTGCATATGTATCACAAGATCGTTAACAGAATGTGTTCAGACATACGGAAACATAGATGACACTGACATGACTACACAGGCATTTGTCAAAGTCCAACATGTGTCCATGCAGGAAAATAGATATATCTTTACACACACATGGCGCATAGTAACCTTCATTAACACATGTGTGTACACCATCTCCTGCAACTGAGATGCGTGGGGAACTATAAATCACATGTGTGGCAGAGCATCACGAAGGCTAAAACTATGACACAACAGAGTGGACACACATGCACTCACATTGACTGGGGTAATGTGATTTCACCCCAGCCACAGTCCACTGCATCCTCCGAGTACAATTTGACATGGCTGTCACATGCCTTACTATATATTGGACATAGCCCATCATATGTATTGTGTTGTTAGTATGTGTACATTTGTATATCAGACATAACAATGTGGTGCACCCACAAATATGTGTTAGAACACATATGTACACTCATAGTACACATGTGCTAACATGTATGTGGACACAGTCTAGCGGCACATGCACATATGCAAAGGGTATTAGTCATTGCATGCATCAAACACATAAACAAACATATAGGTTGAACATACCAATGCCACAATCAAGATATGAACAGGCATGTACACACACGTAGCTATTCCATACTGACAACGTAATTGCATTGCCCATGGACATGGTATGTGAATCTGGGTGCACTGTAAGCCAATTTCCATGCGTTCCCGTCATGAGTCAATTTTTTTTGATGCAAACAGAAAAATTCCACACTCTGCAAGCCCAGGAAAATGATGTCTAACCCCTGCGCGTCAAGCGCACAGCCATAGGCCTTGTCAGCCTGTATAGGAAGGAGTACCACACATGACCGTCATGCGTCAAAAAGTTAGACACAAACGCCTAAACTTCATACTTTCCTATGCAGAGAAAGGACTCCTGGCCCCTGAGCGTCTATCACTAGTCCACAGGCCTCTACACGCACACTGGGACAAAATCAACACATGACCGTCATGCATAAAAAATGACACATTACTGAAAACGTAAGGCACAGGCATTCGTGGTACAGTCAGTTCACTTTCACTTCACAGTCTCATTGTCTGTGACTGTGTGAGGGTGTGTGGAGCTGGTGTTGTTGGTGAATGTGAGTTTTTGGAGTGTTTTTGTGGTGAGGCCTTTAGCTCTTGTGTCTTTTTTGTCTTTTAATCAATCTTTTGTAGTGTATTTGCACTGTATCTGTCCCTGTATTGTAGGGTGTTTGTCTATGGGTAGGATAGTTTGTTGTGTATTTGGAGTAGTTGGGCTAGTTTATTTTTTCCCCCTGTAATTGCATTTGCAGTATACATACACTGCATGATGTCTGGGAAAGGGAGGCTGTTGAAAATGATGCCTCATGAACTGGGGAGCTTTATATGGCTTGTGCAGCATTACCAGTCAATGATGCTTGTATTGGGTGGCCACGTTATCCAGGGCTATCCCACTGAGGCCAGGAAGCTACGGTGGGGCAAGGTGTTCCACCACCTGACAAGAATATTTGGTGCATGACACAATGACCACCAACTTAAGCACCGTTGGGCTGACCCGATCTCAAGAGAGCAAGATCTACTGGATCACCTAAACATTGAGATTGGTAGAGCAGTTGGTACGTATCCCATTTGCATAGCAACACCATTATTTGCATGTGTATGACAGGTGCTGATAAGGTTGAGATCAGAATGTTTTGCCAAAGGATCCGAACATGTAGAGCCAGGGCAGAAGTGCCATCTACCCTGTGCAATAATAACAAAGTGGTGCAATGTATGCATAGCGCCATTCTGTTTAGACCAGCATAACATGAGGCCTGCACCAGGCATCATGTATGGGAGGAGGGCCCTAAACCTATTTGGAGGGATAAAGTGCATGCCTCTGGGAAATATGAGAACTTTCCCATATTTCCTGCACTTTGAACCGCTGCTCTGAGCAGGTGTTATAAAGGGTCACCTAATTGCATATGATGGGCCCCTATGTACTCAGCAGAAGTTGTGCTAATCTTTCTGTTGCTACCCTTCTGAGTACATTATTTGCGTCTATATAAAGAGATGCAGTTTTTCTCTATCTGTACCATGCTGGGCCATATTCCTCTTAAGATGCATACATGGGGGGGGTTACTAAGGGCCACAAGGACTGTAGTGATGCACTTGGTGCAGCACCACTTTCATCTGCCCCTTTGTGTCATTGGTCAACGCCATTTAAGGGAGCTTGATTAAGTACTGGATCCAGACTACTAGCACTTTCCTCTTCCTGGACATTGTGTATCACAGACACCCCAAACTTTGTTTATTACCCCACACACATTTGCTGATTTTGTAACACAGACCTGCCACATCTTACTGACAGTATGAAGCAGGCCTGCATCTTCACCAGCACTAGCACATTACTCAGAAACCTGTACCCACACAGGCATCCTTGGACCACAGAGCAAGTGTGTCTGTGTTAAGGCATATGTCCATGCGCAGGTTGGTAATCCTTCCTGGACGAATAATAGAATACCATGGCAAAAATTGCTGGCCACACAGTATTGGCAAGACATCATAATTTCAATCAGTTAATCTGCAGGTAGGAACTACTGAATAAAAATGAGTAAACTGCCATGGTAATATAGATCAAGTGTGTGTGCCTTATAATGTCACACCCATATTAGTAACTATAAATAAGGAAGTATACAAGCATTCCTCAACACTTTGAAATACTCCCACAACACCCGGGCATTTGTCTGTCAGTTTGCAGTGACAATGAGTTAGATGTTTTCAACATCTCGAGCAGGCTTAAAAGCTATGGGTGTCACAATGGGATGGCTACGGCAACAACCATCACATGCCCCTCATATGCAGAATACAGGCTCTCATTACAACCCTGGCAGTCGGTGTTAAAGCAGCGGTAATACCGCAAACAGGCTGGTGGGAAAAAAAATGGGATTACAACCGTGGCGGAAACCGCCAACATAGACAGCCACTTTAACACTCCGACTGCCACGGCGGTACAAACAAACACCGCAGCGGTAACCGCCAACAGACAGGTGGAAGACAAAGTACCGCCCACCCTATTACAAGAGACATATCCACCACCTTTTCCGTGGCGGAACCAATGCGATCAAAAGCATGGCAGAAACAGTACACAAAAGGGAAAACACTCACCTCATGACACCCAACGAGGAACCAGGACTCCATGGAGCCCGAACTACACGTACTGCCCATGTTGGTTGACCTCCTCTTCTATGAGGAGTACGAACGGCGGCGACCTTAGTTAGTACTGCGCCTACAACACAGGAGAGGGGGAGAGGAACCGAGTGACATACACACGCAACACGTAACACCCCCACCCTCACCACCACACACAACAACAGACACACAAATACATGCAGCAACATTACATATACACCCTGCCCCCTGGAAGAACGCAAGGAGAAAAGGAAATTATTGTAACCATTGTAATCAAGAAAAATCCAGTATTCAAAAGTCAAAATTCAGTATATACTACTGCTTTATCCTGCGGAGTGCAAAGCCACAGTCTCACAAGTCTTTCCAGTGGGTCAGTTGCCCACTGCTTTATCCTGGGAAGTGCGAAGCCACAGTCTCTCAAGTGGATGTCATTCTCCACTGGTTCTGGAGGGGGCCTGGTGCCCAGAGTGCTTCATCCTGCCAGGACAGAGGTAGTAGATGTATCTCTCCACTGGTTCTGGAGGGGCCCAGAGTGCTTTATCCTGCCAAGGACTGAGGTAGTGGATGTCATTGTCCACTGGTTCTGGAGGGGGCCTGGTGCCCAGAGTGTTTCATCCTGCCAAGGACTGAGGTAGTGGATGTCATTCTCCACTGGTTCTGGAGGGGGCCTGGTGCCCAGAGTGCTTCATCCTGCCAAGGACAGAGGTAGTAGATGTATCTCTACACTGGTTCTGGATGGGGCCTGGTGCCCAAAGTGCTGCATCCTGCCAAGGACAGAGGTAGTGGATGTCATTATCCACTGGTTCTGGAGGGGGCCTGGTGCCCAGAGTGCTCCATCCTGCCAAGGACAGAGGTAGTCGATGTATCTCTCCACTGGTTCTGGAGGGAGCATGGTGCTCAGAGTGCTTCATCATGCCAAGGTCAGAGGTAGTGGATGTATCTCTCCACTGGTTCTGGAGGGGGCCTGGTGCCCAGAGCGATCCACGTGCAGTGTGGCCGGTACAATTCCCTTACCTGGGTGTGCATGCCATGAGATTGGCGAGGTTCAGGTAGCATGATACGCCATGGAGGCAGCGACGTACCCCACACTGCTGCGGCTGTGCCTTCCACCTGCTGGTGCGAACAGTCATGGATGTCATGCCTCATGGAAAATGCCCAGGGTCCAGGAACTCTCCTCCAGCCTCAGACAACTGACCACTGGGGATGGTAGCCATGTCAGCGGTGGTACCTGTGTCCAAGGGCTCCACGGGGCTGGTGGCGGTGCTTGCGGCGGTGTTTGTTGTGGCGGTGCTTGCATCAGTGTCTGTTGTGGCGGTGCTTGCAGCGGTGCTTGCGGTGGTGCTGGCAGCGGTGCTGCCAGCGGTGCATGGGTCAACACCAGCATAGGGACACAGCAGGACGTTTCCTGCAGCCTTGGCGTGGTCGTGGACAGAAAGTGTGACACAGGTCCCTCAGTCGGTGCCACCATGCCCTCTCCTGACCTGCTCTTCAGCTTTTGGCCATTCCCCAGCTTTGATGGTGCCACAGTTGTCTTGCCACTATCCCCTTTGGTTTTTGCTGAGCCCTTGGTGGCTGGCACTTTCAGCTTCTCCCTCTGGGATGTGGGCACCTTTTTCACCTTGGCAGGTAGCAGAATGTCCTTGCCCTTGCTACGTGGCACACTGGCAGCCCTGATGGGTGGCGCACTCCATGACCACGCTGTTGCTGGCACCACTGTGCCTTGGGATTTAGTGGCTGAGGTGCTGGGCTGGGACCTGGAAAGCCTGGCCCTAGGGGAAGGACGGGGGAGGTGTAGGGAAGAGGTCAATGTTAGCCAGGAAGAGTTTCTTAGACACACTGGGACAGGAAGATGGAGGGGGTTTGGGAGTGGAGGTATATTATACCATTTATAGAGCGCATGGCTATCCTAAGGTTTCCCAGCGCTTTAGGTAGTGGTTGTAGGAGGTGTACGTCTGCTGAATTTGGGTGAAGGTGCAAGGTCTAGAAGCTGTTGTGAGGTGGATGGCTGTTGTGTGTGCCTGCGTTTGTGTACTTTGGGAGAAGGTCTCACTGACACACTGGGAGAGGGCACTGGGGACGTGTGCATGGTTGTGGGGTTGGTGATTCCTCGTGAGTGGTGTGTGGTGATGGGCGTGCTGGTGATGGAGGAAGTGGCTAAGGATGTAGTGCATGCAGGTGTGAGTGGAGACGAGATTGAGCGGGAGGAGGAGGACGTGGAGGAGGGGGAACCAGTGGAGGCTGTGGATGTTGCTGTGTCTGCATCGGGATGGTGCTTGTGTGAGTGCCTGTGGGATGTGTGTTGCTTTTGTTTGTTATGTCCCCTCATGTGTGTTGCTGAGTGTGCATGCTGGTCTGATAGTGTGCTTGGGATAGGCTGAGGTAGAGGGGATTGGGTCTGGGTAGAGGAAGTTGGAGGGGGGAGGCTTCACACAGGGACAATGGCTGCAATCAGTGCTGAGGCCAGAGCCTGAAATGCTCTCTGTTGGGCTGCCTGCCCAGAATGAATGCCCTCCAGGTATGCATTTGTTTGTTGCAAATGCCTCTCGACACCCTCAATGGCATTCAGAATGGTAGATTGTCCAACAGTGAGGGATCTCAGTGTCAGTAGCCTCCTCACTGAGGGCAGCAGGGCTGACTGGGGCAGGGCCTGAGGTGCCTGGGGCGAAGGAGGTGCCCACCCTCCTTGGTGAGCAGGCACGGGACACACGCTGAGGGGCTGCTGGGAGGGCGGTGCTGGTAGGGGGGGTGGCGGCTGTGCCTGTTGATGCAGAGGGCACAGAGGTGAGATCCCATCACAGGAGAAGTCACTGTCACTGCTGTCTGCTCCTGTCCCCGCCGTGGAGCTCCCCTCACCCTCTGTCCCACTGGTGGCTTCAGACTCCGTTGTTTCGCCCTCCAGGGCCATGTGGGTTGCAGCTCCCTCCTGCTCCGATGCCAATGCTCCTCCACCTGATGATGCTATTGCACACAAGAACAGTGAGCCCACAAAAAGGGGGGGAAAGACAGGAGAAAGACATGTTCAGTGCATGCAACACCACTACCGTTGCCGGACACAACACACAGGGAGCAGCCCTCTGCCCTACGTCATGCACTAACAGTTCCTAGACATTTCAGCTGACCATGGGGTACGAGGCCTAAGACCAATTGCTGCATTCCTGGAAGTCACGGGAGCCTGAGTAGATGTAGATGGCTCTTAACACTGGAAAGGTTAGGGTGCCACATGGCCTGCCTCACAAGGAACCTTGCCTACCAAGTCCGCCCTGGCCTAGGGGAACCCACTGCCCACCACCCCCACCCAGACACCTCGTAATGTGCGCAGAGTTAGCTGAATGAGAGTGTACTCACCCCCTTGTGGCTGCTGTGATGCCCTCAAGCGCCCATCCAGCTTCTGATACACCACGGCCAGGATCCGGAACTTCAAAGGGGTCGTAGTGCGACGGGCACCTCTCCCATGTTAGGGGGCCATCCCCAGCTGCGGCTCCACCATCTTCTTGCTCCAGTGGTGCAGGTCCTCCCATCTTTTACGCCAGTGGGTGCTCCGTCTGTGGTGCTCCCCCAGCCACGCCAAGTACCCTTCTTCTGGTGGGCGCTGACCTAGAGGAATGGTACAGGGTAAAAGGAAATTTCATACCCATCCGGACCATCATACACATTGTCCCCCAGTTCCCACCCTTGCCCTGACGCACATACATTCCCCATCCGCACATGCAGGCCTCAGCCCCCCCATGTATCTTCCATCCACACCACTCAAAACAGGCTTTTCCCATGCAGCATGTTCACGGTGTACTCACCTGTTTGTGTCATGGACCGTACAGTTGCGTGTACTGGGGGAGGACCCCATCCACTAGTTTCTCCAACTCCTCCGAAGTGAAGGCAGGGGCCTTTTCCCCAGACACATGAGCTATTTTCGCTTCCAGACTGAGGTCAAAGCAGCACTTGCAGTGAAGGTCCTCTCCTGTTGAAGGTCAGGTATCAAGTGAGTGAACAGACAGAAAATGGCGGTCATGTCCGCGACGGTGCGTACCATCACCGCCAGTGTACATCATTATTGGCTCTTGGCACCCATAGTGCCCAATGTTAACCAATGCTGAATTGCGTTGTGGTCTTCGACCGCCCACCGCGACGGTGTACAATGCCAGCGCAGTTACCTCATATCCCCTTGTCCCAACTTACAGGTCAGACAGCTGCCATTTCAGAAGGCCACATGGGATGGACGTAAACTACGTCACACCTATCTAGGCCGGGAACATAGACAGATACCAGCACATTGCGGATTAATTAAGTTTCTGAAAATAAAACATTGTGTTACCTCAGTGTTGGATGACTCTCTGCTCGCTGTTCTCCTCCATAGGACACGTTCGCTGGGGCAGGTGATGAAATGGTGGCATCCTCCGGTGTACAGACCCCTGGCAGACCTGTCGACAATGGAAGAGAGACACATCCTAGTCACATACAGACTTGATTGTGCAACAATCCAGGAAATGTGTGCCCAGTTGGAGCCGGACCTGATGTCAGCTACCCACCACCCCACAGGAATCCCCCTCTAGTGCAGGTCCTGTCTGTACTCCATTTCCTGGCCAGAGGGTCTTTTCAAACAACAGTGGCCATGGCATCAGGGATGTCCCGGCCAATGTTCTCTAACACGTTGTCCAGAGTGTTATCTGACCTGCTGAAACACATGCGCAGCTACATCGTTTTCCCTCAGGTGGAGGATTTGCCCACAGTGAAAGGTGACTTCTATGCCCTGGGACATATCCCCAACATCATTGGTGCCACTGATGGGACACATGTGGCATTTGTCCCCCCCGCAGAAATGAACAGGTGTACAGAAACTGGAAGAGCTACCATTCGATGAATGTGCAGATTGTGTGTCTGGCAGACCAGTACATCTCCCATGTCAATGCCAAGTATCCTGGCTCTGTGCATGATGCTTACATTTTGAGGAATAGCAGAATCCCTTATGTGATGGGCCAACTCCAGAGGCACAGTGTGTGGCTAATAGGTGAGGTCAAGGTCCCAATACAGTTGGCATAGGTGTCTGGGTATGGGGTTGTCTCTAAGGGTTAGTGTGTGTCTAACAGTTGTCCCTCAACATTTGCAGGTGACTCTGGTTACCCCAACCTGTCATGGCTACTGACCCCAGTGAGGAATCTTAGGCAAGGGCAGAGGAATGCTACAATGAGGCACATGGGCAAACTAGGAGGGTGATCGAACGCACCTTTGGCCTACTGAAGGCCAGATTCCGGTGCCTCCATCTGACAGGTGGATCCCTCTACTACTCACCGAAGAAGGTGTGTCAGATAATCATGGCCTGCTGTATGCTGCACAACCTGGCTTTGCAATGCCAGGTGCCTTTTCTGCAGGAGGATGGGCCAGATGGTGGTCTTGTGGCAGCTGTGGACCCTTTGGACAGTGAAGAAGAGGAGGGAGAGAAGAGGATATCGACAACCCAAACAACGTCATCAGGCAATACTTCCAGTGAGACACAGGTAAGAAAATGTCACTGCTTCCCACATCCCATTCTATTGTTGGAACTTACATAAGTGTGTCATTTTCATTTAGTGTATGGACCCTGACTTGTCACTTTGACTTTCCATTTCACAGATTTGGGTACCACTTTGTGCCCTCTGCTATGTTTACTGCTGGCCTACTGCTGTTACATTGGTATGTGAACAAGTAAATTGACATTGCTATTTTCCATAGTTATTGCAATTACACATTTGTGAAAGCACAGACTGACTCTAGATTATTTTGTGATTGAAGTGTGTTTATTCCTGTGCAAATAAGTGGAGGGGGTTGTAACATGGGCTGGGGTGATGGGGGAGGAATGTCCATGACAGAGTCCAGTCTATTTGGTTCACAGGGGCATTGTCCAGAGGGGCATAGGAAGTGGATCAATGGATGTTTAAGGATGGACAGGGTGAAATAGTGGGACAGAAGGGTGACATTCAGGGGGGTCTCATTTCCTGGTGGGTTCTTGGCAATGTTCTCTGTCTTGTTCCTGGATCTCAGGGACTGTTTGCGGGGTGGTTCTCCATCTGCAGGGGGTGGGGTGCTGGTGTCCTGTTGTTCCAGTGGCGGTGCCTCCTGTCCACTAGCACCGGCGTAGGTGGAGGGCTATTCATCGTCCAGGCTAGTGTCAGGGGCCCCTTGTTGTGCCACCGTGTCCCTCCTGGTGTTGGCGAGGTTTGCCAGCACCCCTGCAATGGTGACTAGGGTGGTGTTAATGGACTTCAAGTCTTCCCTGATCCCAAGCTAGTTTTTCTCCTGCAGCCGCTGGGTCTTCTGTAACTTGGCCAATACCGTGCCCATGGTCTTCTGGAAATGGTGGTATGCTCCCATGATGTTTGAGAGTGCCTCGTGGAGGGTCGGTTCCCTGGGGCTGTCCTTCCCCCTGTCACACAGCAGTCCTCCTAGTTTCCCTGTTATCGTGTGCCTCTGTCCCCTGAACCGTGTGCCCACTGCCACTGCCCCCAGGTCCCTGATTTTCTTGGGTTGGTGGGTTTACCTGGGTTCCCTGTAGTGGTGGACACACTGCTGATTGATGTGTCCTGGGAACCAAGGGATGGGCCCACTGAGTGGGTGCTGTCCTGGTGTTTCCTGAGGGGGGAGGCTCTGTGGTGGCTTGTGACAGTTTCAGGGGAACCGACTGTCCTGTGCTTCGAGATGGGCCGGGCTGGTCATCTTGATCCAGTTGTGCAGAGCTGCTGTCATCACCGTGGGCCTCGTCTGTCGGGGGACTGGATATGTCTGACACCTCCTGTCCGGTGACGTTGGGTAGGGGTCCTGTTGGGGTGTAAATGCATGATTATCGTATCTGTGTGTGCCATCATGTGCAATGGGTGGTTGGCCCTCTACTCCAGTGCTTGCATCATTGGCTTAGTCCATGTCTGATTGGTGATTTTGGGGCATGAGTGAGTCTCTGTAGTGGACATGCTTGGGTGATGGGTGATCATGCATTGGTGTCACATGCAGGGCTTGGTTTCGGGGTGTGTGGGTTGTGTTTGTGGGGTATCTGTGGGGTATCTGTGGGTTGTTGGGGTGATGGGTGTGAGGGTAAGGGTGGGAGTATGTGATGGCATGCAGGTAGGGTGGGGGGGATATAGTAGTAAAGATTTGCCTTACCAGAGTCCAGTCCTCTTGCTACTCCTGCGAGGCCCTCAGGATGCAGTATAGCCAAGACTTGCTCCTCCCATGTTGTTAGTTGTGGGGGAGGAGGTGGTGGTCCACCGCCAGTCCTCTGTACAGCAATCTCACCCGTCTGGACCGCCATACTCATTGCCCCCCAGTTCCCACCCATGCCCTGATGCACGTACACTGACCACCTCTCATGCAGCACTCAGGCCAGGATGCTTCAGCACCCCCCAACATGTGGCTTACATACACACCACTCAAAACATGTATTGCCCACACATCATGCTCTCAGTGAACTCACCTGTTTGTCTGGAGGACCGTAGAGTAATGTGTACTGAGGTAGGACCCCATCCACCAGTTTCTCCATCTCATCTGCAGTGAATGCAGGGGCCCTTTCCCCAGACACATGAGCCATTGTCGCTTCTAGACTCAGGTCACAGCAGCACTTTCAGTGTAGGTCCTCGCATGATGAAGGTCAGGTAGCAATTGAGTGAATAGCTAAAAAATGGCGGTGACGTCCGCACCAGTGCGCATCGTCACCGCCGGCGTACATCGCCATTGGCTCCTGGGACCCATAGGGCCCAAACATAACTAATGAGAAGTTGTGCGGCAGACAACGTCCGCCTACCACAACGCAGCCGTATGCCAGCGCACTTACCTCATGTACCCTTGTCCCTCCTCACAGTTCAGGCAGCTGCCATTTCAAGGGGGCACATGGCATGGTACCTAACTGTGTCACAGCACATATTGGCACATCTACTGACTCTTTACTTCACACACTGCTTCTGTGACACACATTCACAAACAGTTGTGCCATCTATGTGGAAATGTGACCTTATGCTCACTGTTCTCCTCCATAGGGTACAACCGCTGAGGCAGATGATGAGATGGCGGCATCCTCCAGTGTACAGACCCCTGGTGGACCTGTCGACAGTGGAGGACAAACACATTATCATCACATACAGACTTGATCATGCCACAATCCAAGAACTGTGTGCCCAATTGGAGCCAGACCTGATGTCAGCTATTCGTCAGCTCACAGGAATCCCCCCTCTAGTGCAGGTCCTGTCAGTGCTCCATTTCCTGACAAGTGGTTCCTTTCAGTCAACAGTGGCCATGGCATCAGGGATGTCTCAGCCAATCTCTTCCAACGTGTTGACCTAAGTGTTGTCAGCCCTGCTGAAACACATGCGCAGCTACATCGTATTCCCCCAGGTTGAGGATTTGGCAACAGTGAAAGCTGACTTCTATGCCCTGGGACATATCCCCAACATCATTGGTTCCATTGATGGTATATATATGGCATTTGTCCACCCCCGCAGAAATGAACAGGTCTACAGGAATAGGAAAAGCTATCATTCGATGAATGTTCCAATGATGTGTTTGGCTGACCAGTACATCTCCCATGTGAATGCCAAATATCCTGGCTCAGTGCATGACGCCTATGTCTTGAGGAATAGCAGCATCCCTTATGTGATGGGGCAACTCCAGAGGCACCGGGTGTGGCTATTAGGTGAGGCCACAGTATATGTTGGGGTATGAGTATGGGGTTGTCTCTAAGGGTTAGTGTATGTCTAACAGTTGTCCCTCGATATTTACAGATGACTCTGGTTACCGCAGCCTCTCATGGCTACTGACCCCACTGAGGAATCCTAGGACAAGGGCAGAGGAACGTTACAATGAGGCACATGGAGGTACAATGAAGATAATTGAGAGAACCTTTGGCCTCCTGAAGGCCAGGTTCCGGTGCCTCCATCTGACAAGTGGATCTCTGTACTACTCACCCAAGAAGATGTGCAGGTGTGCCAGATCATCGTGGCATGCTGTATGTTGCACAACCTGGCCTTGAGACGCCAGGTGCCTTTTCTGTAGGAAGATGAGCCTGGAGATGGTCTTGTGGCAGCGGTGGACCCTGTGGACAGTGAGGAAGAGGAGGCAGATGAAGAAGATGTGGACAATAGAACAATTATTATACAGCAGTACTTTCAGTGACACACAGGTAAGAGACTGTAACTTAACTTCACATTTCAGTATAATTTTGGACATTGTACATTGCAGCCTCTTACCCTCTCTCTATGGACACTGACTGTTCCCTTTGGATTCCCTTTTTTCAGATCTGTGTACCCCATTCTGGCTCCTGCTATATGTACTGCTGCCCACCAACTATCATACATTGGTATAATTCACTGAACATAGATGTTGCAATGTTTTGAGAATGTTGTAAGAATACATCTTTACAATCATTACACTGACTCCAGTATGGTTTATATTCCAAGGGTGATTATTTTTGTGCTAAATAGTATGGGGGTGACTGCAAGGGGTGATGGTGGAGTAAGTTCCAAGGTAGAGTCCAATCTCCCTGATCGTCCTGTGTTTGTGGGTTTGCCTGGGGTCCCTGTGGTGGTGGACACACTGCTGATTGATGTGTCCTGGGAACCGAGGTATGGGCCCGCTGGGTGGGTGCTGTGCTGATGTTTCCTGAGGGGGGAGGCTCTGTGGTGGTTTGGGACTGTGGCAGGGTAACCGACTATCCAAAGGTCCCTGATGGGCCAGGTTGGGCATCGTGATCCAGGCGTGCAGAGCTGCTGTCATCACTTTGGGCCTCTTCTGGGGGGGGCTGGATGTAGTTGGCACCTCCTTTCTGGTGACGTTGGGTAGGGGTCCTGTTGGGATGCAAATGCATTGTTATTGTATCTGTGTGTGCCATCTTGTGCAATGGGTGTGTTTCCGTGTATAATAGTGTTTTCCCTGTCGCCTTGGCCTTGTGTGAGTGGTGATTATGTGGGCTAGGCGAGTCTCTCTAGTGTGCATGCTGTGATGATGAGTGTCATGCAGGTCTATGATGGGAGTCCATGCATTGGTGTGGCATGCAGGGCTTGGTATTGGGATGGGTGTGTTGTGATAGTGGGGTATATGTGAGGTATTGGAGTGATGGGGGTGAGGGTAGGGGTAGGAGTTTGTGATGGCATGCAGGTAGTCCAGTCCTCCTGCTATTCCTGCGAGGCCCTCAGGGTGCATAATCGCCAAGACTTGCTCCTCCCATGTTGTTAGTTGTGGGGGAGGAGGTGGAGGTCCTTGGAAACCATGGAACACACCTTTCCCCGTAGGTCATTCCACCTCTTCCTGATGTCATCCCTGGTTCTTGAGTGCTGTCCCAGGGCATTGACCCTGTCCACAATTCTCCGCCATAGCTCCATCTTCCTTGCAATGGACCTCTGCTGCACCTGTGATCTGAATAGCTGTGGCTCTACCCGGATGATTTCCTCCACCATGACCCTTAGCTCCTCTTCTAAAAACCTGGGGTGTCTTTGGGGTGCCATGGATGTGGTGATATGCACGTGGATGTGTAAGGTGATATGGGGAGGTGATGTGTTGGGGTGTATACTGTGATGTGCGTGGATGGTGTATGGGTGATGGTACTCTGTGCCTCTGATTGAGTGGGTGCTCTTTACTTGTCTTTCTGTGCTTGGTCTCTTTTTTTTCATTGTAAGGGGTTGTGGGTAATGTGGGTGTGTGTTTTATAGTGGTATGATTGTGATGGTGTGGTGTGTGTATGTGTGTCAGGTGTGTGTAGTTTGAATTGCCCTATGTGGTATAGTTTTGTAAATGTCAAAGGTAATCCTGTGTTCCTTCCAGGGCTCGCCTGTCGAGGTTGGTGCTCAGTTAATGGGCACAGGACCCATTTTAAATTTCTCCAAAAACACAATATATAAAAATCTAAATCTGGCACTCCTTACAAAAATATGATGGTCTTCATTTATTCAAAAAATTCCATAAAGCAGAAACATAGGGCAACGCGTTTCAACCTTCGCGGTCTTCTTCCTTGGCCCTTCTTACAATACATGTCTAACAAAGTGAATGTGTCCCGCCCATTTTGCTGTCTATATATAGATACACATATAGAAGAAAGGGGAAGGAGGAATAATAAAAAAAAATTAAAAAATTTAAAAAAAGAATGTATCTTTTCTATGTCTATGGATGAGGGAATATATAGACAGCAAAATGGGCGGGCCACATTCACTTTGTTAGACAAAGTGTAGAAGTAGAGATAGAAGATAGAGTAGAAAAGGAGAAACCGAAGTGACCCAAAAGAAGATACTTCAGGCAGCCAACAACCACACATTAACCAACTGGTTTACTTTAAGCAGCTGAGTCAATCTTCCATCCCCTGCAGCCTACCCAACACCCCTCCCACAACAACCCAAACCAGAATCAAACAGGAACCATGAACCACGCTGGGCATGCAGCATGTGATACACAGTGATAGGCATATAACGATAGGGGAAGGTGCACCAGGACAAGAAGCATTCAGATAGAGCACGACATAACAGGGCACTCAGAAACATGAAGGAGGACCCATGTGTGCCACTGAGGTTACAGTCCTTTTGGCCTACCAGACACAAAGGTCCATATTTATGAAAAATGAGCGCAGTTGTGTGTCCACATTTCTAATCCAAGGTACCATTATTTGCTAGTGCCATCCGTGATGCATATTTAAAAAATACGCATGATAGCGCTAAGGAACGGTTAGAGTAAAAAAAAATAACGCTAACTATTGCGTCATGCCGTAACCAAAAATTACGCTAATGTTGCAAAAGTGGCACTAGACCATTTTGCCGCACGTATTTTAGACGCAAAACGGTTAGTGCTATTTTTTACCCCATTAGCATAAAAAAACGCACAAGCAAGAAAAAAACAAACTGAAAGACAATATGAGGATTGCCGGCCAAGAGAGACCCCACTCACCCAAGTGCCAGCCAGGAGGGTCCAGCAAAGTCCCAGGAGAAGAGGAAGAGAATGTGTCACTTTAGTGAGGAGGAACATGACATCCTGGTTAGAGAGGTGATGGAGCACCAACACCAACACCAGCTCTTCGTCACCTCCAAATTGCCAGTCAGTACCAGAGACACAATATGCAGGCAATAGTAGACAAAGTCAACAGCGTGGCAGAGCTGAGGAGAACTGTCACTGATTGCAAGAAGCTCTGGCACAATTGCAAGCACAGGAGAAACTGGCCAGGAACCGAAAGGCAGTACTGCAGACTGGAGGTGGAAGTCCAGCACCACAGGAGGACATGGATGAGCTGGAGGAGATGGCTGCAGTGGTCACCCCGGAGGAGCTGGTCACTGGAATTGCAGAACAGGACAGCAGAGACAACTAAGAACTACCATAATGCAGGATAAGTTGCAGGGGGGAAATATCTGGAATTCTACAAATGGCAGAAGGAGGAGGCACATAGGGCACACTCAATGCATGCTAAAGGTTAGCATCAGGACTCATAGGCCCTGAATCAAAACGCTCCTTCACCACCCAAGCCACCCATGTACTGAAGCATTGGTTTGACAATGTACTGCCACATATACACACGTGGACATAAGCCACTCACTATGGCTATACTTCACCATGTAAATATGCAGCACATTGCCTGGTAGTGACATGCAATTATTGTGACTGTGCCACAACAACACTCATTGCATATTGTCAAAGCCCCTGATCATATACAACTTGTACATCAGAGACTAGGGCCCTCATTACGAGTATAGAAGTCTGTGGACCACCGCAGTGGAGGTGGTGGTCACACTGTTGCGGGGCCAGCAGTGAAGACCGCCAAATTAAGTGTACATTACGATGCATGTGGGTCAGTAAGTGTGCCTTGGATGGGTGACGGGAGAGGGATGTGGGTTTGGGAACAGGTAGCTGGAGGGAGGACGGAAGAAGAAGGGACACTGACTGCTGGCAAGGAGGAGGCCAGAGCCTGAACTGATCTCTGCAGGCCAGACAAGGCACCCTGAATGCATTCCAGGAATGCAGTGGCCTGCTGCATATTGGATGACAGTCCCTGGATTGCATTCACAAAGGTTGTCTGCCCCACAGAGGTGGACCTAAGGAGCTCAATATCCTCCTCATTGAGGGCAGCAGGGCTGACTGGGGCAGGGGCAGAGGTGCCTGCAGCAAAGGAGATGCCCACCCTCCTGGGTGAGCGGGCACGGGCAACTTTATCAGGAGCTTCAGGGAGGGTGGTCCTGTAAGGCTAATGGTGGATAACGATCGTGCTGGGATAGACCCAGATGGGTATGCCACCACCAGGGAGTGTCCATTGAAGGAGGAATCTGAAGATGTCATCAATCCTGTCTCCCCTGTGGCACTCCCCTTACCCTCCTTCCCACTGGTCCCCTCTGCTCCGTGGTATCAGACTCCTGGATCCTGTGGGCTGCAGCATCCCCACTCGCCAGTGCCCCTTCTCCTTCGCCAGATGATGCTGATGCACACAAAGACAGAAGAGGACAGGGATGAAGGGTGATTGGGAGAGAGAGAGAGAGAGAGAGAGACAGGGTGTAATCGGTCAATGCTAGCACAACAGTCACACAGAGCAGCTACATCATCTTCTAATGCCATGCTATGACACGCCATGCCCTCTCCAAAACATGCTACAACAATGGAACACCATGGGGGTCACCACAGCAGTGCACATGTACAGCGCTGAAACTGATACAGATGCAATTGTGTACATGATGAGAGGCATACCCATCACACCTGCCCAGGACCTGCCCTCTTCAAATGCCCATAGATAGACACTATTCCTGGACTACAGAACCAACAAAATCCTGCATGGCTAGTTGGCATGCCAAGTAGGCCATAGTTAAATTGTACAGTGACATCTTGGCCCACCTTGCCACACTACACATACAGTGCCTGGCAGCAGATTGAGGACCCAACATTTACCCCTGGCACAGTGGTTGGCATCAACTGACTACAATGGCATGACACCACAAATGCTGTGATCCAGCTGGCTTGTGCTGACTAGCACATCTTGGAAGTAGCTGACAAAACAAATACCACATAGGAACTCACTGCCCCTCCATTCACTGACTGCATGGCCACACATCTATGATGCCAATCCTTCCCGGATGTACAATACCCATAGTGGACATGAATCCCCCTTGTACCCCTGCTTCAGCTTCCAATAGTGCACACCCAGAGCCACTATGGGAACACATATCGTAAGTAAGAGTGTGTACTCACCCCCTCGTGGTTGCTGTGCTACCCTCAAGCACCCATCCACCTCAGGGTAGGCCACTGCCAATATGCAGGCCATCAGGGGGGCCAGGGTTCAACGGCCAACCATCCCACATTGGGAGGACATTCCCAGCTGGGCCTCCACTGTCTTCCAGGCTCAGCGTCTCTGGTTGTCCCACCTCTTTCTGCAGTGGGTGCTCCACCAGGCATGGAACCCTGGGTCCACACTTGCCTGGCAATAGCACATCATATCCCATTCTTCTAATGGGCGCTGACCTGCATGGGTGACACAGAGAAAAGGGTAAAGTCATGTAGAGTGGCATCACAGGGACAACAGTGGACAGAACATCTCACAACCACATTCACATGTCATCAATCCACGTAGGCTCAGCCTCCTCATCCATGTACAAACTCCAGTCATTTTGATTTGCTCCAAGTCCCGAAAATTCACCATTCACAGACAGGACAGTCACATTGGCCTCACCTGCTGCTCTGGTGCCCCATTCAACTCTCCATACAGAGGTAGGACCCCCTCCACAAGCTTCTCTGGGTGAAGGCTGGGGCCCTATCTCCTGCAGGACGTGGCATCTTGGTTACCAGCGTCAGGACACAGCAGCACATGCAGTGGAGGTCTTCTGTGCATGACTGTTAGGAGTCAAGTGAGCAAGAGCACATGAAGTGGCGGTCACAGCCACTGTGGACATCACTGTCAATGTCTGAAGTGATCACCATAGGCTCCTGTCTCCCATAGACAACCATGTTAACCAATGAGGAGTTGCATAGTGGTTTAGACCGCCTACTGCCATGATGTGTTACGCCAGTGGGATGAGCACACTTCCATCTGTCCAGTGCATGCAGGACAGGCGGCTGCCATTTTACATGTCCAATGTGCATCGAGGGTGCATTTAAGGAGCATTATGGGGGACATTTTATGAACTGTGCACAGCTAAACTACTGCCGCGGCGCGTATGGGGAGACCAGATCGGGGCGCAGTTGGGGCCGCAGTGTATCTCCTCAGCTGCCGGGCATGCCACACCCCTTATTTCCGGCCTTCCCTCGCATGAGGCCCTAGATTGGGCATCGGGCCTTGGCGAGCTTGGGGCGCAGCACGGCCTGGGAATTAACGGTGGGACCCATTCCCCCCACTATCTCTTACCTGGTATTTTCTGATCTGTTTTGTTCTTTTCTTTTCTGTTTTGTTCTTTTCTTGCCTGCATCTTTTGGGTGGAGCCATGTTCTTCTTCTTCTCCCAGCATATCTTCCTCTTCCATGCATGCATCAGGATCCCTTTCCAACATGGTGTCTTCATCATATGGTAGTTTTCCCAATCCAACATGGTGTCTTTTTCCTTCCTTAATGTCACTTCCTGTTTTTGGGTATATAAGGAATGAGACTCTTGGCCTCATTGCACTGCAACACTTCCTTTGGTGGTGATCATGTTCCGGCCTTTCCAGCCTTTTCCTTGCCTTTTTCTGTTCCTTCCAGTTATATTTTTGTTATTAGAAGACTTATCTTTGCCTGTGCCCATTTTTTGTTCCCGGGAGTTCCAGCCATTGGGTTTTTCCACAGGGACTCCTTTTGGAGGACACGGACTGCCTTGACAGTCACTTGTCAGCAGCACCGTGGCTACCAGAAAGGGTCGCCCATATCTCGGTCAAGACAGGACCTACAAGAAACAAGACCATCCTGTTCCATCAGGTCCTCTCCGTAAGCGAGTCAACTGTGACAACTACATCCACACAGTCAATGCTGCACCTCATGATTTCTACTCCGTCCAATTTGCAGGTATGGTGGAAGGTTGAGGATGAGGAATGCTCCGGTGTACAGGCCCCTAGTTGATCTTGCCACCCTGGAGGAGTGACACATCCTACAGACCTATTGTCTAAACCTTCAGACCATCATGGAGCCAGATCTATTGCCTGCCATTTGTCATCCCAATGCCATCCCTCCCACAGTACAGGTGTTTTCAGTCCTCCACTTCCTTGCCTCTGGGTCCTTCCAGATGACAGTGGGTTTTGCAGCAGGGATGTCACAGCCCATGTTCAGCAACATCCTGAGGGACGTCCTATGTGCCCTGCTATACCATATGGGCAGCTACATGAGGTTTCCACATTGTGCTGATTTGCCGACTGTAAAAGCTGCCTTCTACGACCTGGCACATGAGGGCACCACTACAGAGGGACTGGGCCTGGCTCATTGGTATATATCCCTACATATGTGTGCTCCTCTGCTCTCAACACTCTTCACAACCTGTACTTCACTCTCCTGATCTTGACCTGGGTCTTACCTCTGTGCACACAGGTGACTGTGGCTATCCCAACCTTCCCTGGCTACTGAAACCTGTGAGGCATCTGACTAAAGCTGCAGAATACAGTTACAATGAGGCCCAAGGTATGACAAGATGGGTGGTTGAGAGGACCCTTGGCCTGCTGAAGGCCAGATTCCGGTGTCTGCACATCTCCGGAGATGCCCTACTCTACAGACCACAGAAAGTGTGCCAGATCATTGTTGTTTTCTGCATGTCACACAATCTGGCCCTAAGACGTCACATCCCATTGCTGGATGCAAAGGAGGTGGCAGATGTACCAGTGGCTGATGAACGGGATATGGGGAGTCATGATGAGGATGCAGCTGCCTCCAGAGAAGAGCCAATAAGACAATACTTCCACTGAGACACAGGTATGTGTCATATGTATTCTATATGTCCTGTTCCACCGTCTACCTTGTGCCATGCTACCACCTGCTGTGTGTAATAACAGGGGATATTGGAGCTCTGACTCAGAGTGGGTTGGGGAGGGTTTCATGTGGCCATGAGTTGGGTCCTTACTGTACACAGGTCAGTGATATCCTCATCCAGTTATTGTGTTGCTGCACTTGTGACATCTATGTGCAGGATCATAGTTCCCTGAACTGCCGGATCCACATCCACGTAGTGTTTTAGGGCATTTCCTGTTGCGCGTGCTAGGCCTACCCACACAGGTGAGGTACCATTTTTATCAGGAGACTTGGGGGAACACTGGGTGGAAGGAAATTTGTAGCCCCTCTCAGATTACAGAACTTTCTGTCACCGAAATGTGAGGAAAAAATGTATTTTTAGCCAAATTTTGAGGTTTGCAAAGGATTCTGGGTACCAGAACCTGGTGAGAGCCCCACAAGTCACCCCATATTGGATTCCCCTAGGTTTCTCGTTTTAAAAAATGTGCAGGTTTGGTAGGTTTCCCTAGGTGCCGGCTGAGGTAGAGGCCAAAATCCACAGCTAGGCACTTTGCAAAAAACATGTCAGATTTCAATGTAAAAATGTGATGTGTCCATGTGGTGTTTCCTGTCGCGAGCATTAGGACTACCCACATAAGTGAGGCACCATTTATATCGGGAGACTTGGGGGAACACAGAATAGCAAAACAAGTGTAATTGCCCCTTGTCTTTCTCTACATTTTTTCCTTCCAAATGTAGAGACGTGTAAAAAAGACGTCTATTTGAGAAATGCCCTGTGATTCGCATGCTAATATGGGCACCCCGGAATTCAGAGAAGTGCAAATAACCACTGCTTCTCAACACCTTATCTTGTGCCCATTTTGGAAATACAAAGGTTTTCTTGATACCTATTTTTCACTTTTTATATTTCAGCAAAGGAATTGTTGTATACCCGGTATAGAATGAAAACTATTGCAAGGTGCAGCACATTTATTGGCTCTGGGTACCTAGGGTTCTTGATGAACCTACAAGCCCTATATATCCCCGCAACCAAAAGAGTCCAGAAGACGTAACAGTATATTGCTTTAAAAAGTCTGACACTGCAAGAACAATTTACAGAGTAAAACGTGGGGAAAAATGGCTGTTTGTTTTAACTCAATTTCAACATTCTTTTATTTCATCTGTTATTGTCTGTGGGAAACACTTGTAGGATCTACAAAAATTACCCCTTGCTGAAGTCAGATTTTTCTCTACTTTTCAGAAATGTTTAGCTGTCTGGTATCCAGCACTGGTTTCACACCCATTTCTGTCACTAACTGGAAAGAGGCTGAAAGCACAATAAATAGTAAAAATGGGGTATGTCCCAGTAAAATGCCAAAATTGTGTTGAAAAATGCTTTTTTCTGATTCAAGTCTGCCTGTTCCTGAAAGTTGGGAGGGTGGTCATTTTAGCACCGCAAACCTTTTGTTGATGCCATTTTCAAGGAAAAAAAAACACAAGCCCTCTTCTGCAGCCCTTTTTTCCAATTGTTTTGAAAAAAAAAACTACATTTTTGCTGTATTTTAGGTAATTTCTTGGTCTCTGTCAGGGGAACCCAAAAGTATGGGTACCTCTAGAATTCCTAGGCTGTTTGAAAAAAAGGCCGCAAATTTGGCATGGGTAGCTTATGTGGAGAATAAGTAATGAGAGCCTAACCGTGAACTGCCCCTAATAGCCAAAAAAAGGCTTGGCACAGGAGGGGAAAAGGCCTGGCAGCGAAGGGGTGAATGAAGCAACTGCAACTTAGACAATAAAGGCCTGAGGTCTGCATAAGCAGCTGTAGCAAAGCATTCAGCAATCAGCATGCAGTCGTGGTCATCTGTCTGAAATCTCCCTCTAACCTGTATGGGACATATTAAAACAGTTGATGTTCTGAGAAAATGTCCCTACGTAGGGATGTGTATGTTTCTATAAATACCAGGGACAAAGCATTACCACGTTTACCGACAACCTAACTTACTGTAGCCTTGAGAGAAGCACAGAGTGAAAGAAATGACTTGTTTGAGAACACAGTGCTGGCCTAGGCAAACAGCTAGATAAAGAGAAATAAAACAATACCGCAAATGTGGATATTGTTCAAATATTAAACAAAGCTCAATAAAATATATCTAGGTTAAAGTGCACAGCTGCAGGCCTAGTCTTGCTGAAATAACATGCATGGAGCTATAACTGAAGTGGCTACACAACACTACCACTTTGGTTTGTAACATGTCACTGAGCCTCTAGTAACAAGTAAATGATGTGCCATGTCAACAGTCACCACAATCCAAGATTCACATTTTACTATCTCATTGCAGAGGATGATGCCTCACCTCCTGCCGACCCGCCTGTCCTGAATTTTACAGATGACATGGATGACCAGCTGCAGACCATCAATGAAGAGACTCTCCAGGATGTTCTAGGATCCCTCCAGATACCACCTCCTGTCACATGGAGGACACACAGCATTGCTGGGTCTCCACATGAACCACCCAGCTACCAAAACACAGCACAAGGCAGTACTGACACAGCCCTGGACTCCGAGGACCCAGACATCAGCTTCCAGAAGACAGTAGTAGGAGTCCAGTGGGAGCTGGCAGGGGTGGAGACCATGGCAGGCAGCCTAGAGGCAGTGCAGAGGTGCCTCAGTCCAATTAAGAACAACTCAGCTACCATCAGATGCACTCATTCCCCACTACATGGCGTCCAGCATTCCATGGCGGACATAGCTGCTGTCATGTGGCAGAGCTTTCAACAGTTACCGTCACAAAGTGGCAGCAGCATGATAGACAACAGGTTGAGGAATACCCTGAGGTCCATAAAGCGGGAAGTGGCCTCCCTCAGGGAAAACATGGCTGCCTACCACCGGGATGTTGAGAAATCAGCAGTTTCTACTTGCTGCAGTGATGCCTTATGTGTTCCCACAAATTGCAGCTGCCGGGACCTTTGACTCCACATGTCTATCTCCTGATGTATGTGGGGCCCCTTCAACAACAGCTCCACCGATGGCACAGGAGGCACCACACACATCAGAGGATGAAGATGTGAAAAGAAGAACATTCAGAAGGAAAACCACCTCATAGCACCAGCCTGTGCCACTTGGACAGTATTTCCTTAGTTCTGGGCTTAAGATCATGCCAGTGTTGTGATAGAAGAAATGTGCCTCACTAATGCACACTTCTCCTAACCACATCTCAAGACATCTCCCTCACCCCTGGATTCTGATTGTACGACAATTGGCTAAGATTCTCTCATGGTGTCTGTGAACTAGATATTGTATAGCATTTGAAATTACACTTGCACCTGCAAATAAAGCACCTTGTTCACATGTAACATTTCTACGTTTACTGTGATCTACCAATTCAGCTAAATAATTGAATTGTGTGAATCCATCATTACATGAGTGCATTACTGTAAGACCCAAAGCCATACACTTTGATCCCAACATGAGTAAGATGAAAGTTGGTGTTGTTGGCTACTACCGACTTACAAAGTATTCAATACATATTTTTAACAGAAATCCTTGGAAATTGACATACAGCATGTATGGCTCAGGACCAAGACAATGGTAATTTACTCAGATGGGAGTGCCAGTAAAACTAATATGTGTTGTACAGAAGAGGCTAACCTTATCAGTGATGGGAACCTGTTAGTGTTGCAGGATTCAGTCCCAAATTTGCTTGTTGTCATATGTGCCACACTTGGCAACAATGATACTGCAAAACCTCACCAATGACAGTTGAAGTTACATACTTAACTGTCCAAGATAACTTATCCATACACAATGTGAATGGCTGGAACTGTGGTTGGCAAATGTATGGAATAGTTGATGTCATTTAGCAGCTCCTTGATCATAGGGAATGCACACAGTAATCCATGGAAATCAAGACAGTAAGCATACCCTAAGCCATTCCTCCAACTTGGTCAGTGCACACATGAGAACACCCAGACACTCAATCAACATGGAGAAAAATAGTCTTATACAAACAGGATTTATTTAAAAATATTAAAAACTTGTACCTAAACCTATCCTAAAAACTACCTGACTCTAAACTAACCTAAACTAACTTAACTTAACTTACAACTACACACATCTAACCTATTCTAAACTAATCTTACACATGTAACACCACACTCTACACATTGTCTCCCCAGCCCCCTTAAGAAACAAGATACAAGTAGGACAACATAAACTAAGGCTACACATGTACTTACATAAACTATGTCCTAAACAAATATTCATTTTTTTGTTATTTTTTTAATACATATACACTCGATGATCACCTCCCACCCAACCCCCAATTAAAGAAAATTTACTAAAACCCACAACCCAACAATACTTTCTCTAACCTATGCCTACCCTACATTATTTCACTAACCTAATACTACCCATCTAAAACCCACACTAAAATAAATATCAACTGTATATCAAATCTAAAATAAAATCAACTGTAAAAGGGAGAGGAAAGGAACTTAGAGGTTGTGGCTCTGACACTCCACGTCTTCTTCAATTTCTTCTTAGTAACTTGTGGTTCTTATCACTCTCCTTCTCTAAATGTTCCAATATGGCCATCATGGTGGCCATGTCCCATCTCATATCACTTCCAAAGTTAGATGTGATGGCTACAGCAGGTGGCTGTATGGGTGCCTGGGTTGTGACAGGTGCAGCTGATGTGGAGGGAGTCAGATCCGCAGAGGCCCCCTGGACCCTTGATGTTTTCCCCAATGTGGCCTGCTTTTTTGTGTGGCTGCTGTGGAGGTCCCCCATGTGGGAAAGCATGCCATATCCCTGGCTATTCTATAAGCGTGTTGTGACATTGAAAGTTGGGGGTCCAACCATACTCCCAGACTTTTAATAAGGTCTTTAGGGTACGGGAGTACACAGACTCCTTTTATTATAGCGGGGTTTGTCAAGGGATTTTTTGGTTGCCCAAAAAACACCTCTCAATTTTTCCATCATTAAGCTTTAATTTAGTTTTCGTCATCCAGGCAGCAACTGCTTGTAGACAGGGTCCCAATGCTGTCCCAAGATCCAGTTGCTTATTGGAGAAGGAGACAATAGGTTGAGTATCATCTGCATATGACACCAAGGCCAGGTCCCGCGATTTTTCGCCGTTTTCCTCTTGCGCCTACCGCGCTTCCAGATTTGCACCGACAATTGAGACCATTGATGTCTGAAGTCTGTTACTATGTTTTGAATTGGCCTTGAGAAAGCCCCCGCTAACTCGCTTATGGGGTGAAACACGTGTTGGCTGTTTTTCATCGAACATTGTTCCTCATTCTTTTTCCATTTTTGACCAACTCTGCTTGTACGACAAAGCTGTCAATTCTGGGATTTATTTCTTTTTTCTTTTTTTCAACTTTAAGAAGTCCATTTATGTAATTGAAATAAAAAGCCTTGGAACTAACTTATACTGATTTTGTGAATAAATCACCATTGAAGCATTGTGCTCAGCATTTCAAATTTTTGGAAGTGGGAGCTCACCTCCAACTAAACTCAGTGCCATAGCCGAAAAGGCATCCAGTAGGGCACCAAATGACTAAAACTTCCTCATCAAATTCCATAAAAATGAACTAACACTTATTTGTGCCCATCCTCTAAAGAGTTTTCAAAGAAGCTGAGGACAATGGTTTTCTACAATCTGAATACAATAAGGTGATCATAAGCCTCATATTGAAACCTGACAAGGACCCCACTCTTTCCCCCAGCTATCAACCTATCTCCCTTCTTAAAGCAGATGTGAAAGTACTGGTTAAAGTCCTCTCTACTCAGTTGAAGAAGGTGATTATGAACCTAATACACTCTTCACAAGTGGGCTTTGTTCCAGGTCACTCATCCTATAAACAAATTCATCTCCTGAAAAATATTCTCTGGAATGTACAGAAGACCCTAATGATGAGTTTTTGACTTCTTTGGACATGGAGAAGGCCTTCAACTGGGTAGAATTGGAATATATGTTTTGCACAATGAACAGGTTCTGGTTAGGTCTTGGTTTTGTGGCCAAGGTCAGATAGGTTTTAGCTAACCTATCAGCACAAGTGGACTGCTGGTGCCATATGTCCCAGGTTTTTCCTAATAATAGAGGGACATGACAGGGTTGCCCTCTCCTTTCATTGTTCTTCTTATTGATTCTGGAGCCCCTGGCAGCTGCTTGTAGGAAAGCTAAGGGTATCAAAGGTGTGTAGATACCTGTGGGTTGTAATAAAATCATGCTATATGCCGATTATATCCTTCTAACCCTTAGTGACCCTAACTCTTGAATTCTGCACGTAATGACCCTTTCTGATGTCTTCTTACAATATTAATTGGTCAAAATGGAAGGCCCTGATGATGACTGCTGGTGCACCTAGATCTCCTTGTAACTGCTATGTTTTTTTGTGGAAAAGGCCTTGGCTGAAATATTTGGGGTTTCCTCTTAACAAGGTCCTTGCCAACATTGTCACAGATAACTAGTATCCTTTGATGATGAACATGGAGCATGATTTCTAGCATTGGTAAAGCACCAGCATATAATTACTTCTTTGGTATGCTGCCACTTCTGGTTCCTAAGCCTACTTTATGTGCCTTGAATGGGCGTATTAAGGTATTCATCTAGGCTGGTATGAACCCACTTCTTAAACAAGCCAGGCTCAATGCCAATACCTGAGCCGGAGATCTCCACCTTCCAGATAAGTACTTATACTACTTGGCACACCATCTCTGTTTTGGTACCCAATTTTGACCAACCGGCTTGAGTGTCCCTAGAACGTGCTGTTACAAGCATCACCAGACAATGGTATATTTTACGATTCTAGTGCTTTTCTGTCACACCATTGTGCACCCACTGTAAAGGTTATGTGGTCCGTTTGGAAACACTCTAAAAAACTCTTGCATATCAATGACTGTTCATAGGGACACCAAACTCTGGGTCTATGGTAGTATTATTATCGGTCACATGATTGTCTGGCAGCTACAGTGGGCAGGGAGGGGGAATCTGACTGTCAATTACCTTCTCGCCAATGACATGTTATGGTCTTTCGAGTCGCTACGATTGGATTTTAGTTAGTCTTGATCACAACTGTGGCATATTGGCAATTGCAGCACTCTCTTTGAGGCATATTGGGGAAGGGCCCGGTCTGTAGCCTAGACTCTTGTATCCGAGTATACATAAGGCACTGGGGACTCCTGAGGGGTTTGGTCTCTAACTTATATCAGATCCTTATTGACAGTCTGTATTCCCATAGTATGAGGAGGGTACTCGAGTTATCCAGGAAGGTGCAGTATGGTGTTACTTACTCTGATGAATACTGGGCTGTACTCCTGGCCAAGCACAAATGTCCCGAGGGAGACACGGGTGAAAATCACCCACTTTGAGATTCTGCACGACTGGTCCAGGCCCTTTATAAGTTACACAGGGCCAAATTATTAGTGCATAATTCTTGTTGGAGATGTGATGAGGAGGATAGACACATCCACTATATTTTGTAGTCCTGCTCTCACTTTGCACAATATTGGCAGGACATTTGGTGGACTTTTCACGATACTAGAGCCTTTTTCTTTCACCGCTTGTAAGACTTTTTGGACATAGATGGCACAACTTTACATTGGCGGAGGTGGATGGAAACCGCCCGTGTGGTTGGCAAGATCTGTATACTCCAACACCGGTGGTCTTCCCAGGTTCCAAAGCACCAGGAATGGTTCATTGAACTATACTGCGTGGCCACCTATGAAAGAAGTGTGAACCATCTCTAAGACCAGATATCCCCATTTCTGTGGGGTCCCTCTCTGTCAATAGGGGAAACATAGGATGGATTTTTGGACTGAATGCCATCTCATCCCTCATAGATTCTCTTTCTTTGTTCCTTACTTTACTTTGCTTTTCAGTCTACAGTATGCTGGGGAGTTGCTGTATGTGACTTTAGTATCCTCAATAGGGGTTCCTGGTTATACCTAGTAGGGGGCAAGGGACAGCCTTACGAGGCAATGTCAGACCTATTGGTTGGTTGCTTGTTGCTCCCTGATGTGGTAGTTTTTCTTTCTTAATCCTCAATTTGGTTGTCTTGGGGGTGGAAGTAGGCTTGTACCATGCTGTGGACCACATGTGGGATGTTGGGGAATTTAACTGCTGAGGGAACTGGACCTGGGACATTGCATTGTCTTATGTTCTTTTACATGATAATTTTTCATTGGTCAGTTGTTTTGTTTGTTTCATTTGTGGACCCTTCTTATTGGTCCTTCTTATTCTCCAGCATGTATTTGTACGTACTGTATTGGTCTTTATGTGATATTATGCTGTGTGTTGTTTTGTTTTCCCTTGTTTTTCTTCCCTATTCTCCCTTCTTTTGTCTTTATGCTTTTTATAATGGGCGCAGCTACCCAAAAGGGTTTCCGGGTGCAGGGTGGGTATAGGTAGAGAATACAAACCAGTTAATTTAGAAAAGCCAAGTCTTCAGGCCTTTGCAGAATGTCAATAGCAAATTAGAATTCCTTAGAGCTTCCAGCACAGCTTCTGGCAGAATGTTCCAAAGTTTGGGGCCCAAGTATGAGGAAGAATGTCCTTTCACAAGAGAAAGACGAAATCTCAATACTGTTAACAAAGATTGCTTTGAAGATCTTAGGGAAAATGTGCGCTGGTAGGACCCCATCAGTTCCTTAAAGTAGAGTTGATCCTGCTCCCTGTTTAGCATTAAACATGTAGCAGAGAGCCTTGAACTCAATCCGTTTGGAGATCCTGAGCCAATGTAATTACTGTATCAGGTGAGAAACTGAGGCCGATTTGGGTAGATAAAAAAACATTCTTGCAGTAGCATTCTGAACTATCTGTAAGTGGTGAATTGCTTTCTTATCAGTGCTAAAGTAGAGCATGTTTCCGTAATCCAGTCTAGATATAATTTGAGCTTGGGTTACGGTCCTCTGAAGCTCAGGAGGATTTATCCAGATGACCTTTTTTAGCCATTTAAGAACAGCAAAACAAGTGGCAGCGACTTTCGTCACCTGCAGTTTCAAGGTCAATTTACCATCTATAAGGAAACCAAGACTTTTCACATTTGAGGCCTGAGTAGGCAAGGTCCCTTAAGAAGCTGGCCAATGTCTCTGGTCCCAGAAAGTAGTATTCTTACTCAGAATCATGACCTCCATCTTATCCCCATTGAGTTTGCGGGAGTGTTTAGTTATCAAACCCGAGCCTGCAACTCTCTATTAGGTGTGCTAATGAACGGACATAGATGTTGAAAAGTAATAGGATCAGAATTGAACCTTGAAGAACTCTTGAGGTCAGGACCTGTGGCTTAGATTTCTCATCAGTGTGAAAAAAGCTGAAACACACAGTCTGTTACAAAAAGAAACAAGCCATCTTAAAGCTGGACTTTTAAGGCTGGGAGCCTCCAGTCTTTCTACCAGGATAGAGTGGGATACTGTGTCAAAAGCTGCACTCAAATCCAGAAGAATGAGTGCAGCTGTTACATCATCATCTAGGTGTTGTTTTAGATGCTCAGTGACTCATCAGGGCAGACTGAGTACTATGTCCCACCCTAATACCAGACTGAGCCAAACACAAAATGTTTTGGACCGCAACAGAAGTGGTGAGGTGGGCATTGTCATTCTTTTCCAATACTTTTGAAAAGACAGGTAGCAAAGAGATGGGCCAAAATGTTGACTAATTAGAGGAATCTTGGTTAGCTTTTTTCAACAGAGGAAGAACCATAGCATGTTTCCATCTCAAGGGCACATCTGGGATGTTTATGGAATATTTTTGTTCTACTGTGTTATTCAATGTTTGCATTGTCATATTTGAAAACTCAAGCCTTCTGACAACTCCCATTCTCTCCTCTTCAACTATGTCATTCAGAATCACAAACAATAGATACAAATGTATTAAGCACAATACACAAAAGACAGACCATATGTTAGATACATTTTCCAAATATATTATATCTGGGCAACCTTATTGTGTAATTTTCAACGATCGCAGTAATTGGGGGCATCTTAACAGCAGCCCACCCCGACAAATAATATACCAAAGGGCACCAGGTCGCATCGTACTTAGCGCTTGAATTGTTCAAGTGCCAGGTTTACGTCTTCATTTTCAGCATGGACATCAACTTGGTGGCCCACTCTGTATATTTGCTGTTTCCCATTTGCCAGCCTGAGGGGATCATATGCACAGCTATTTTCAAATCAGTTAGTTATAAAGGACTTGAGCCAACCATGATATAGGTACCACTTGGGTGGATAGGTTCTAATATGATTAACTGACAAGGTATGGATGCTAGAGATGGAAAATATGTGACAGGAAATCATAACTCTGCCTTTTATGAGTTACCACCCCACGCAAAAGATACCTTGGTGTAAATGGACTTTTTTCATAATTTGTATTATTGTGAATGTTACTATTTAAAATTACAATTACAGTAAATATGATTATATAAATAGATAATAATTATAATAGTAATCATGATTATATTTAGTGCACCAAGTAAAATTCATACATTTTTTATTAATTTATTTTTACAGAACTGGTGGTGAATGACCGTGCAGCATCATGAAGAAGACTGAAACAAGCTCATCCTGTCCATCTGTTCCCCAGTGTATAATTCAGTTATGGTCAAATGTCCAGCATTGAGTTACGTTGGCAAGCCTGCAGGACTACTTATCATGGAAAACTTTGTTAGAGGCAGCTCAAGCAAAGAATCACTTTCCACCGTGAGACATTACGAGAAAGGTGGAAAGCAACACGGTTCCCCAAGTATTTTACTACAGGAAGTTCAGGAGCCTTTTCACTATGAACAGATAGTTACAGACTATTAAGCAAGAAGGTGAAGCAAATGTCAATGATGATGTTGAATGAGTGCGTGCATGAGTAAAACTCAAACAGAAGAACACCATTAAAGTCAAACATGTATGCTGAAGAATGTATAATTTGTAGAAAGATAAAATGTTACAAGGGAGCACAAACGTGTGAGAAATTAATCAAGGCCATGGAGCTTAGAGTTGGAAAAAGGCTTCAAGAGTTTGCAATTATTAATTGTGATTCAAAGATCTTAGCAGTTTATAGTAGGGACATAGGGCCTCATTCTGAGGCCGGCGGGCGGCGGTCGCCGCCCGCCTGGCGGGAACCGCCATATGGCCGCTCTGCGGTCGAAAGACCGCGGAGGCCATTCTGGCTTTCCCGCTGGGCTGGCGGGCGACCGCCAGAAGGCCGCCCGCCAGCCCAGCGGGAAAACCCTTCCCACGAGGACGCCGGCTCCGAATGGAGCCGGCGGAGTGGGAAGGTGCGACAGGTGCAGTTGCACCCGTCGCGAATTTCAATGTCTGCTAAGCAGACACTGAAATTCTTTGTGGGGCCCCCAGGGGCCCCACAACACCCCATACCGCCATTCTGTTCCTGGCGGGCGAACCGCCAGGAACAGGATGGCGGTATGGGGTGTCGGAATCCCAGCGCCGCCATGGAGGATTCCTGAGGGCAGCGGAAAACCGGCGGGAGACCGCCGGTTTTCCCTTTCTGACTGCGGCCAAACCGCCGCGGTCAGAATGCCCTTGAGAGCACCTCCAGCCTGTTGGCGGTGCTCTCGTGGTCGTTGACCGCCAGGGTCAGAATGACCCCCATAGTGGCTGCAGAAGCCTATTACTATGCATCTTGCTATAGAAAGATCATGCATCTAGCATTCAAACCAATGATCACTACAAAAATATGAGAAATGAAGCATATGATTAACTATTTCAATACATTAGAACTGTTGTTATTTCTAACAAAGAGGTAATACGTGTGAGATGACTCTCACTGAAAGGCAAGAAACTCTCATGACACACAGAGGAATACAGGGAATAGACAAATCAATCAAGGAGCATATTAGAAGAAAATTGGACTCCAAGTTCCATGACAGCCTCCACATATTCCCAAACAACCACAGAAAAGTATTGGCCCAACCTGATAGTGTCGTTCTACAGGAAGTTGTAAGAGAAAAACAAGTTTGAAAAGAGAATTATCAGTTTTAAAGATTAAGAAAACAAGCATAAACAAGATCATTGATCAAACAGCATCGCACATAAGAACAATGATTAAAACAAACTTGACATCAACACCATGGCCGTATCATCCATTAGAGTTTGATAAAGATTCATTTACAGTCCCTGATTACCTTAAATGGTTCCTATTAGGACTTCTGACTGGTGATCCAGAAAACACAAAGTCGTCCTAAAGGGTCGGTTTACTTATGCAATCATTCAATCAGGACGTTATATATGCAGTCACAAATGGCCAACAGAAACCCTCCAAGCAAGCACATTACTGCTCCCATATGCGGTTTTCATACTCACAACTAAATAAAATGATACTGCCTTGTGTGTTCAGAAACCTACTACTACCTTAAATGCGCAAACTATTCTTAAAGCCGATATTTAGCCTCATGTCTTCACTAACTTATCATGGGATAACATTGATATGCTGGAAGAGACTCTTACTAGAAAAGGGCCAACTTGAGTCAGCGGTTTAGCTGTGCAGCCCCGGTTGTTTTGACCACTACCTTTTAAAGCACCTCTCCCAAGCATTGAGAAACAAAAACAGAGAACATTGACCAACACAAATACTGAATAATTGTTCATGTATGTTTCTGGTGAATGAGTTGGGCCTGAGCCATTGAAGACAAGTACCTATGTCATGCCAGAATGTTTTGCCCAATTGAAGCTTGTAGAAAATAAGAACATCATCTGGGTTATTACAAGATAAGAAGTGAGCCTTGCACAGATAATACCTTGTTTGACAGGATTTAACATCAGTACTAGAGATCTCGTTGGGGTACCACAGGACTTCATAGGATACTTGCCCACCATTAATGCCCCTATAACTGACTTGACAACTGTTTCTGAAATTTTGAACTGGTAAGTGAATCACTGTACTTGGTGAAAATTGTAGTGGTCGTGGGACACGCTTCTACTCACCTGGGTGCCGAGAGGAGGAGGCAGTGACGCTTCTTCAAGGGCAGGAGCCCTTTAAACCCGGACTAGTGCTCCCGCCTCGCGGGACGTGCTTCTACTCACCTGGGGGCCGAGAGGAGGAGGCAGTGATGCTTCTTCAAGGGCAGGAGCCCTTCAAATCTGTACTAGCGCTCCCGCCTTGCGGTACGCGCGCGGGTGAAGCCCGGGCCAAGGGCGGGCCCATCCTGAGCCCGTTGGAGACCGGAGGAGGCTGGGCCCCCCCTCTTTCATTCGTACTGCGGTAGCAGTAGGTTTGCCAGTGCCTGGTTAGTGCTTGGTGGGATTCCCAGTCCCAGGTTCCCTCGCTCTCTTTCTATACTTGGGAGATCCTCGTGGGCTGGGTCATCACTATTCAACTTCTCTTTTGTTCTCGTTTTTTGGGACCATAGTCCTTGGCCCGGATACGTTGTAGTGAATTATGGGGAACCGCAAGGCAGATCATGTCCCTGCGCCTTCCTCTGGTGCCAAAAAACACAAGAAACGAGCTGGTCGGAAAATTGACGACCCTCCTAATCCCATTAGGAATCAGTTTCAAGCTATTGACTCCCTGTTTGAAGAAGTGGAGGCAATATTGAGGAGTCCATCCATTACCGCTCCTTCCATCCCTGCTACTTCAACTATTAGGAAGATTCCAGATTTATTTATCAAGAAACTACAGTCACCTCCTTTGTCTGTGGAAGCGGACCTCCATCCCCCTCCTACATCTGAGGCTGCAATCTCTTCAACGTCAATGAGGCCTACTTTAAGTGTTGATATCAAATCAAATCAAATCATTAACATTTATAAAGCGCGCTACTCACCCGTGCGGGTCTCAAGGCGCTAGGGGGGAGAGGGGGGGTTATCGCTGCTCGAACAGCCAAGTCTTTAGGAGTCTCCGGAAAGCGGAGTGGTCCTGGGTGGTCCTGAGGCTGGTGGGGAGGGAGTTCCAGGTCTTGGCCGCCAGGAAGGAGGAAGATCTCCCACCCGCCGTGGAGCGGCGGGTGCGAGGGACGGCAGCAAGTGCGAGGCCAGCGGAGCGGAGGGGGCGGGTGGGGACGTAGAAGCTGAGGCGTCTGTTGAGGTATTCCGGTCCCTTGTTGTGGAGGGCTTTGTGTGCGTGGGTGAGAAGACGGAAGGTGATCCTTTTGCTGACTGGGAGCCAATGCAGGTGTCTCAGGTGTGCGGAGATGTGGCTGTTGCGGGGTACGTCGAGGATGAGGCGGGCCGAGGCGTTTTGGATGCGTTGCAGGCGGTTTTGGAGTTTGGCTGTGGTCCCGGCGTAGAGGGTGTTGCCGTAGTCCAGGCGGCTCGTGACGAGGGCGTGGGTCACGGTTTTTCTGGTGTCGGCGGGGATCCAGCGGAAGATCTTACGGAGCATGCGGAGAGTGAGGAAGCAGGCGGAGGACACGGCGTTGACTTGCTTGGTCATGGTGAGAAGAGGGTCCAAGATGAAGCCGAGGTTCCGGGCGTGGTCTGCGGGGGTCGGTGCGGTGCCGAGGGCCGTGGGCCACCAGGAGTCGTCCCAGGCAGACGGGGTGTTGCCGAGGATGAGGACTTCCGTTTTTTCAGAGTTCAGCTTTAGGCGGCTGAGCCTCATCCATTCTGCGACGTCCTTCATACCCTCTTGTAGGTTGGTCTTGGCGCTGGCGGGGTCCTTGGTGAGGGAGAGTACAAGTTGGGTGTCGTCGGCGTAGGAGGTGATGATGATGTCGTGCTTGCGTACGATGTCGGCGAGGGGGCTCATGTAGACATTGAAGAGTGTCGGGCTGAGCGATGAGCCTTGAGGTACGCCGCAGATGATCTTGGTGGGTTCTGAGCGAAACGGAGGGAGGTAAACTCTTTGGGAGCGGTTAGCGAGGAAGGAGGCGATCCAGTCCAGGGCCTGGCCTTGGATCCCGGTGGAGCGTAGGCGGGTGATTAGGGTGCGGTGACAGACGGTGTCAAAGGCAGCCGAGAGGTCGAGGAGAATGAGGGCGACTGTTTCACCGTTGTCCATCAGGGTTCTGATGTCGTCTGTGACTGAGATGAGGGCGGTTTCCGTGCTGTGGTTGGTTCGGAATCCGGTTTGTGAAGGGTCGAGCAGGTTGTTGTCTTCCAGGAAGGTGGTCAGCTGTTTGTTGACGGTCTTTTCTATTACCTTGGCTGGGAAAGGTAGAAGAGAGATGGGGCGGAAGTTTTTCAGGTCGCTTGGGTCAGCCGTAGGTTTCTTTAGTAGGGCGTTGACTTCAGCGTGCTTCGAGCATTCGGGGAAGGTAGCAGAAGAAAAAGAAGAGTTGATGACGGTCTGGAGGTGCGGGGCGATGATGTCGTCGGCTTTGTTAAAGATGAAGTGCGGGCAGGGGTCCGAAGGGGCGCCGGAGTGGATAGAGTTCATGATGGATTTGGTTTCTTCCGTGTTGATGTGGGTCCAGTTGTTGAGGGTGATGTCCGGGGAAGCGGGTTCAGTGGTGTATGGTTGGGTCTGGTGTCCGAAGCTGTCGTGGAGGTCGCTGATCTTGCGATGGAAGAAAGTGGCGAGGGATTCGCACAAATCCTGTGAGGGCGTGACGGCGTTGGCGCTGGCGCTGGGGTTGGAGAACTCTTTGACGATGCTGAAGAGTTCTCTGCTGTTGTGGCTGTTTTTGTCTAGTCTGTCGGTGAAAAAGTTCCTTTTGGCAGTGCGGATCAGGTGGTGGTGTTCGCGTGTAGCGTTCTTGAGGGCGGTCATGTTGTCAGCGGTGTGGTCCTTGCGCCAGGCCTTCTCAAGGGCACGACAAGTTTTCTTTGATTCTTTGAGGGTGTCAGAGAACCAGAGAGGTTTTTTGGTGTTGGTCTGTCGATGCGTGCGTTTGAGGGGAGCAAGGTTGTCAGCACAGTTGGAGATCCAGTTTGTGAGGTTGAGAGCTGCGTCGTTGGGGTCGGTGGTGAGGGTGGGTTGGTTGGCGGCGAGAGCGGAGAAGAGTTGCTCTTCAGGGATCTTGTTCCACTGTCGATGAGGGATGGGTTGAGTGCGGAGGTGGGAGGTCTCGCGTCGGAATGTGAAGTGGACGCAGCTGTGGTCGGTCCAGTGTAGGGCAGAGGTGTGGCTGAAGAAGACGTGTTTGCTGGCGGAGAAGATAGGGTCGAGCGTGTGTCCGGCGATGTGGGTGGCGGTGTTCACCAGTTGTTTGAGGCCGAGGTTGGCGAGGTTGTCGAGCAGGGTGGTGGTGTTGGGGTCGTTGTTTTGTTCCAGATGGAAGTTGAGGTCGCCTAGGAGGATGTAGTCCGGTGAGGCGAGGGCGTGCGGGGAGATGAAGTCGGCGATGGCGTTGCTGAAAGAGGCGCGAGGTCCGGGAGGACGGTAGACGAGGGATCCTCTGAGGGTGGTCCTTGGGTCGGTGCGAATCTGAAAATGGCAGATTGCAGGATGTAATCAACTTAGGGACTCCCTGCATTTGGGTTGCAAGTCTGTAGTTTCTAGTGATATTCCTTGTTCCAATAGATTTCAACTCCTATCCACTTCTAGCGAGAGCCCAGGTTGTTCTCCGCCCTTAACTTCCGTGGAACCTGATACAGAGGAATTGGTCTGGCAGGCTAAACGCAAGATGTCACTTGAACTGGAAATTGTTTCCCATAAACTGGACAATTTAAAATCCCTGGTATCGGTTATTCTGGACAAAATTTCTGGACTATCTGAGACGAAGGTACTGTGTAATTGTAAATCGCTTAGCACGAATGACCACCTTTTTGAGCCGATTGGAGGGCCTAATGCGCTAGCTACTTTAGACATTGGGGGCAATCTAGTTTCTCACCCCAAACGTCCAAAGCAGGGGGCTAAGTCTATGAGTGTGGCTACAAATAAAAAGGGGAGTTGCCTCTCTCTATCCGATGGTAATCCCTCCATCCCCGGTCGCATGTTTATCCCCGTTCCAACAAATAACGATCTACGTCCCTCCTGTATAAATCCCCTGTCTATGGGAGTCATGGTTGGGAAGGGTGTACGGGTGCCCGCAAGTCCTCCCAGAGTCTCATGCTCAGGTCCATCCAAATTCATTCATGCGACAGTTCCAAACGGGAGACACGATCTAAATAGGAAGGATGCTTACATCTATATGACAGGGGTTCCCAGGTTATCTGCTGGGCAGAGAGAGTCTCGTGATTCTCTCATTAATAAAGTTGTCTACTGGTTTCGTATCCAGAGGAAATGTCTGTCTGTTATCCGTTCTGATATTTGGGAGGCACGTAGATATGTTCAACCAGACTCAGATTTTGATTACAGTTCAATCCTTTTTTTTGATACCTCTATGGCTGATAACCTTTTGGCTTTCAACCTATGGACTCATTGTCTGACATCTGTGAGAAATATCAGAATTGGCCTCTACATGTATTCTCCAGGGGGAGAGTTACGAAGGACTGATAGATCTTCCAATACTCATGAGGGAAAGGCTCTGGTCCACTTAATAGCAATCGACCAGCTTTGACCAAGACCCGTTCCCCCCGGTTATCTGCTTTAGATTGACTAAACGACGTCTCTCCCTTAGCGTCCCACGCTTCAGTTGTTATGCCTCACAGATGCAAACGATCCAGGGCTCTGAATTCAACCATATCCCTGAGAGCTAGACCCACTCCCGTGCCCTCTGCACTTAATATCTTATCTTGGAATGTGGCTGGAATAAGGAAAAAGATGGGAGATCCAGGATGGTTTAACTTTATCTCTAAGCAAGACTTGTGCCTTTTTCAGGAAACCTGGGCGGAAGAGTTAATATATGTTGAGGGGTTCATAACTTATTTTTTCGCAGCTCAGCCTGCCTCTGGAGGCTTTGGTAGGCCTATGGGTGGGCTCATGAGTTTAGTGAATAAGAAACTACAATGCGACCATTCTGTATTTCCCCTTAACTCATTAGATCTCATGGGTGTCAGACTTATATTCCACCCTGGTTTCATAGTGACCTTGGTTAACGTGTATGCGAGGTCCGTCCCCCCCAACATGGAATCTAGGGTACTTGCCCAGCTAGTTGAGTATATGGAATCTTTGCATCCTTCTAACCATCTGGTGATAGGGGGCGATATAAACTGCTATTTTGTATCCCAGAAACTCGGAGGTAATTTAACAACTGAAGAAGACAACTCCTGGGGTATCCCCCAAACGAAGGACGATTCTCTTGGCACTGGTTCTTGTGCCGCTACACAGATGGCTTCCCTCTGCCTACGCTATGGACTCAGGGAATGTAATGGTCGGACTAGATCTGATCTAAACCGTGCCCCCACCTTCAAGCGGGGGTGGTCGTCCAGCACTATCGATTATTTTTTTGTTGACATCAGGCTTTGGTCATACATTCTGGACATGAAGGTCGTATCCCGTCACAACAGCGATCATTACCCTCTATGCCTTACTTTATTCAACAAAGCATTTGGGAGAACGCAACACCTAGAGATCACTGACGTCCCGATCCCTTCCCTAAATTCCAGGCAAACCCGTGTTAGTTGGCCAAAAGTTATATCTAATCCACTTTTCGTTAAACAAATTTATTCCTTTTTCTTACAGTCGTTCTCTGGTCTTGAAAATCAAGAGGTCGATAGCCTTCCAATCATGAAAATTCATGTTGAATTGATAAATTTTCTACAGAACGTTTTTTATAAAGAAACTACTGTGAGACATGCTCCAGATGCTATCCGATCCAGGGAATGGTTCAACAATGACTGCGACTTTGCTAGGCACAATCTTAAATTGGCCCTCCTCAAGCACTCACAGGAGGAGATTAGGACCGCTGGAGCTAGCTATACTAAGGCCCTGAATCTAGCGAAGAAAAACTGGGAATTTGAGATCTGGCAGAAGTTGCTGGAGGCAGTCGAAAATCGAGACAAGGGCTCTTTTTGGAGGTTGTTGACTCACAGGCAAAGAGAGGGTAGTGCTAGTCCTAATTTTTATATCCAACCTGAAAGATGGGTGGCTCATTTTTCAGAGATTTATGCGTCATCTGTGCAACAGCATCATGAGGCCTATATGGGTGGCAAATGGAGACCTCTTATTGAGGGTCTCATGGAGGGCATTGTTTTTACAATTGCTGAAACCACAGTAGCTATTAATTATTTGAAACCGGCTAAGGCTCCTGGTCCCGATAAGATACCGGGGGACCTGTTTAAGTCTGAACCTGCTATTTGGGCGTGGTACATTAATACCTTATCAAATGCCATTGCAGCAGGGAGCCCCATTCCGGACTCGTGGCTCGGAGCCAAGATCATCCCTATTCATAAAAAAGGAGATGTTGGACTGCCTGCTAATTACCGCCCAATTAGCCTCATTGATAATCTCCAAAAGATTTTTTGTAAGCAAGTCCTAGACAGGTTAATGGACTGGGTCCGAGCTAACCAAGCCCTATCTCCCCTCCAGGCTGGGTTCCGTTAAAAAATCAGCACTATGGACCAAGTCTTTAGATTCTTTTTGTTACTATGGAAATACGCTACCCTGGCCAAACAAAACTTGTATGTAGCTTTTGTTGACCTTAAGTCTGCGTTCGATCTTGTTCTAAGGCAGAAATTGTGGGAAGTCCTAAAGAAAATTGGTGTCCCGATGAACTTGGTGCATTTAATTCAAAGATTACACAAGGATACCGATGCACGAGTAAGATGGGGCAGCCAGGGGGAACTTACTGATCGTATTAATATCAGGCGGGGAGTACGCCAGGGCTGTGTCCTGGGACCTACTCTTTTCTCGTTGTTTATCAATGAAGTAGTGCAAGTTGTAACTGACTGCCAAAACGACGCCCCTTCCTTGAATAATTCAAAAGTTCCAATTCTCTTATTTGCTGATGACTCCCTCTTGATCTCTAAAACACCTATGGGCCTTCAGGTTCTCCTGGAGAGGTTTAGTGTGTTCTGTGCAGATCATGGATTGGAACTTAACTCTAGTAAAACAAAACTCATGATCTTTGGTCCTGGCAGCTCTAAAAGATGTAATATTTTGCATAATGGGGTTCCTTTGAGCAAGGTATGCTCTATTGATTATTTAGGGGTGAGGATCAGCAATGATATGAACTGGCCGGCCCAGATAAGGAAAAGCTCAGCCCTTCTAGCACACAGGTCAGGGGCAATTTTGCGTTTTCAAATGTCTAATATTGAGAAAGTTGTTTCCCAAGCTATTAAAATGTATCTAGCTAAGGCTCAGAGTGCCGCGGTCTACGGTGCTGAGGTCTGGGGTTGCTCTAAATTTAGCAAGTTATCTGTGGGGGAAAACAGCTTCGCAAGATCACTCGTGGCTTGCCCTCGTAGTACGCCCCTGGTCCCAGTGTTCTTGGACCTGGGGTTCCCTCACAGTTCTGATGTAATAGCTTTAAGGCCTTTAATTTTTTGGGTTCGTATCTGGACTACCCCTGAATTAGTCACCTACAGGGAATCTTTGCAAGACTTACTGTATAGACCAAACGTACTATCTATCCCTTAGTTTAAGCACATTTTAGAATGGTTCCATACCTTGGGACTTAGTCATTTTTGGAGCCAGCCCAATAATTTAAAGAGGGCTCATAAGGACCACCTGAAATCTGTTTACTGGTCCCATGTTAGGGAAAAACATTTGTTTTGTACCTCACATGGCAGGTTGACATCTCTTTTTCTTGATCATAAGTGATTTCCCCACTTTGAACCCTTCCTGGACTTAATTAATGCTCAATTAAGCAAAAGTTTGTATGTTTGTTTTAGGTATGGAAGCCTCCCTCTGAAGTCCTTTTCTAGCTCATGTAGCTCCACCCTGCCATCCGATAAATGCCCTTGCTGTAATGGTTCTGTGGAAACTGTAGTGCATTTTATGTTTATTTGTCCTGCCTATGGTACTGCTCAGCGGAAATGGCTTTGGCCCGCTTGAAGAACATGGGGTTGAGAATGTATAGAGACGCCCTTAGGTTGATGTTGATAGATTGTTCCTCTCTCCTAACTTGTGCGGTCATCAAGTTCCTTGCGTCCGCTTGGCACACACGTACATATTTTTAAAAAAAAGGATTATAGTGATCTGATATTAACCGATCCCTGATTTTACCCTATTTAACTCAAATTGTTTTATTCATTGAATTTCTCATAAATTACTGATGAGGAAGTTTAAAGCAGTTAACTAAAGGAACGTGCCCCTCACTTATAGGATGGGATGCATATGTGAAGTTTTATTTAATTGTTTTTCCTTCTGTACACTTGCAGATCCCTCATTTTATAGTATTTTTATCTTATTCTTATTATCTACTTTTTAGTCTTGTTGCTATATACTTATTATGTATAGATCATGATTTTATTGTTGTAAGTTATTGCTTTGATGGCTATTTAGACCGAATAAAGCTTGTGTGTGACTACTAGTGGTCGTGGATTAAGCACTATGCAAAAGCAACCTAGATTGTGTGGAAGCATAAAGCAACATACAACAGAATCTTTCACACCATTTACAATGCCATGTCCATGCTTGAAAAATGCTTTCAAGATACTGGCCCTCACAACCTTTGCATTGAAGCAGACATGATAGCAGAAGAATCAATGTCATGCTGTTCAAGTACACAAATGCGGGTATGAAGCTATGTTGAGACTGGCTTGGTTTGAATTTATCTCCTGGGTGGAGTGGAATTACAAAGAGAACATTCAAGTAGTCCACACTTCATTGAGAGTATAAGTCATTACACAAAGTCCAAAGGTTGTGAAGGTTGTCTTTATTCACCAACAGCTGACACCTTCCTCCTGGCTCATGTCCTGTGAACCAGCCGTCCCTTACACCCATACATTCCAGTCATTAAAAGCTATCCACATCACTCATAGAACATTAGCACTTTATGTCAAAGACAACCCATAACGCATCTTCCCCCAATAATAAAAAGACATTCTTAACTAACTTGGATCTAAAGGTAAAATTAGAATTTTTAACCAATGCTAAAAGTTTATCTAAACATTCTCACCCTAAAACGATATAAGGAAAAACAGTAAATAAAATTGAAAACTAAACTGGATACAATATCCGAATCGGTATAAGAGGTTATTACCACACAATTCATAATCTAGGAGATACAATGGAGTGAATCTTGTCTGAGAGATAAAGCATTGGGGTTGCTCACCAATATGAACATCACCATCTGAAACCTTTGTATGACCTACATGCACTTTTCTGGTATCACATTTCTCCAATTTCAACATGCTCCACACTCCTCCATCACAAACTACCACTACGTTCTGCTTCACCCGAATAATGTGCTTCAGACCCCAATACTTGGTTCTTCCTTTAGGTGTCCATCCTGGTTTCCTTATAAACACATAATCTACCTCACACCAGTCTCTTTTACATGCATGGTTCTTATTGTCAAATTGTATTTTGTATTAAGCTTGATGCTTTTCCAACACTTAAGAATCCAAAACCTTCATACCATTGCCCCCCTTCATCCAAATTGAGTTAAGCTTGGATCCTGCTAATCACCCCCTTAAACACTTGTGAGAAAGTAGCCTCTTTCTAGCCTTGTTACCCCCACTTTGGGCCTGTTTGTGAGTGTATGTCAGGGTGTTTTCACTGTCTCACTGGGATCCTACTAGCCAGGGCCCAGTGCTCATAGTGAAAACCCTATGTTTTCAGTATGTTTGTTATGTGCCACTGGGACCCAGCTAGTCAGGACCCCAGTGCTCATAAGTTTGTGACCTATATGTGTGTGTTCCCTGTGTGATGCCTAACTGTCTCACTGAGGCTCTGCTAACCAGAACCTCAATGGTTATGCTCTCTCTTTACAAATTGTCACTAACAGGCTAGTGACCAATTTCACCAATTCACATTGGCATACTGGAACACTCTTATAATTCCCCAGTATATGGCACTGAGGTACCCAGGGTATTGGCGTTCCAGGAAATCCCTATGGGCTGCAGCATTTCTTTTGCCACCCATAGGGAGCTCTGACAATTCTTACACAGGCCTGCCACTGCAGCCTGAGTGAAATAACGTCCACGTTATTTCACAGCCATTTACCACTGCACTTAAGTAACTTATAAGTCACCTATATGTTTAACCTTTACCTGGTAAAGGTTTGATGCTAAGTTACTTAGTGTGTGGGCACCCTGGCACTAGCCAAGGTGCCCCCACATTGTTCAGGGCAAATTCCCCGGACTTTGTGAGTGCGGGGACACCATTACACACGTGCACTGTACATAGGTCACTACCTATGTACAGCGTCACAATGGTAACTCCGAACATGGCCATGTAACATGTCTAAGATCATGGAATTGTCACCCCAATGCCATTCTGGCATTGGGGAGACAATTCTATGATCCCCCGAGTCTCTAGCACAGACCCGGGTACTGCCAAACAACCTTTCCCGGGGTTTCACTGCAGCTGCTGCTGCTGCCAACCCCTCAGACAGGTTTCTGCCCTCCTGGGGTCCAGCCAGGCTTGGCCCAGGAAGGCAGAACAAAGGACTTCCTCAGAGAGAGGGTGTTACACCCTCTCCCTTTGGAAAAAGGTGTCAGGGCTGGGGAGGAGTAGCCTCCCCCAGCCTCTGGAAATACTTTGATGGGCACAGATGGTGCCCATCTCTGTATAAGCCAGTCTACACCGGTTCAGGGATCCCCCAGCCCTGCTCTGGCGCGAAACTGGACAAAGGAAAGGGGAGAGACCACTCCCCTGACCTGCACCTCCCCTGGGAGGTGCCCAGAGCTCCTCCAGTGTGCTCCAGACCTCTGCCATCTTGGAAACAGAGGTGCTGCTGGCACACTGGACTGCTCTGAGTGGCCAGGGCCAGCAGGTGACGTCAGAGACTCCTTCTGATAGGCTCTTACCTGTGTTGCTAGCCTATCCTCCTTCCTAAGTAGCCAAACCTCCTTTTCTGGCTATTTAGGGTCTCTGCTTTGGGGAATTCTTTAGATAACGAATGTAAGAGCTCATCAGAGTTCCTCTGCATCTCTCTCTTCACCTTCTGCCCAGGAATCGACCGCTGACTGCTCTGGAAGCCTGCAAAACTGCTACAAAGTAGCAAAGATGACTACTGCAACCTTTTAACGCTGATCCAGCCGCCTTCTCGACTGTTTTCCTGGTGGTGCATGCTGTGGGGGTAGTCTGCCTCCTCTCTGCACTAGAAGCTCTGAAGAAATCTCCCGTGGGTCGACAGAATCTTCCCCCTGCAACTGCAGGCACCAAAAGACTGCATCACCGGTCCTCTGGGTCTCCTCTCAACACGGCGAGCGTGGTCCCTGGAACTCAGCAACTCTGTCCAAGTGACTCCAACAGTTCAGTGACTCTTCAGTCCAAGTTTGGTGGAGGTAAGTCCATGCCTTCCCATGCTAGACTGCATTGCTGGGTACCGCGTGATTTGCAGCTGCTCCGGCTCCTGTGCACTCTTCCAGGATTTCCTTTGTGCACATCCAAGCCTGGGTCCCTGACACTCTAACCTGCAGTGCACGACCTCCTGAGTTGTCCTCCGGCGTCGTGGGACCTTCCTTTGTGACTTCGGGTGAGCTCCGGTTCACTCTTCTTTGTAGTTCCTGTTCTGGTACTTCTGCGGGTGCTGCTTGCTTCTGAGTGGATTCTTTGTCTTGCTGGGTGCCCCCTCTGTCTCCTCACGCAATTGGCGACATCCTGGTCCCTCCTGGGCTACAACAGCATCCAAAAACACTAACCACAACCCTTGCAGCTAGCAAGGCTTGTTTGTGGTTTTTCTGCACGGAAACACCTCTGCAAGCTTCTTCACGACGTGGGACATCCATCCTCCAAAGGGGAAGTTCCTAGTCCTCTTCGTTCTTGTAGAATCCACAGCTTCTACCATCCAGTGGCAGCTTCTTTGCACCCACAGCTGGCATTTCCTGGGCATCTACCCACTCCCGACTTGATCGTGACTTTTGGACTTGGTCCCCTTGTTCCACAGGTACTCTCGTCCAGAAATCCATCGTTGTTGCATTGCTGGTGTTGGTCTTCCTTGCAGAATTCCCCTATCACGACTTCTGTGCTCTCTGGGGAACTTAGGTGCACTTTGCACCCACTTTTCAGGGTCTTGGGGTGGGCTATTTTTCTAACCCTCACTGTTTTCTTACAGTCCCAGCGACCCTCTACAAGGTCACATAGATATGGGGTCCATTCGTGGTTCGCATTCTACTTCTAGAGTATATGGTTTGTGTTGCCCCTGTACCTATGTGCTCTCATTGCAATCTATTGTGACTGTACATTGTTTGCATTGCTTTCTATTGCTATTGCTGCATATTTTTGGTATTGTGTACATATATCTTGTGTATATTTGCTATCCTCATACTGAGGGTACTCACTGAGATACTTTTGGCATATTGTCATAAAAATAAAGTACCTTTATTTTTAGTATATCTGTGTATTGTGTTTTCTTATGATATTGTGCATATGACACCAGTCGTATAGTAGGAGCTTCACACGTCTCCTAGTTCAGCCTAAGCTGCTCTGCTAAGCTACCTTTTCTATTAGCCTAAGCTGCTATACACCTCTTCTACACTAATAAGGGATAACTGGACCTGGTGCAGAGTGTAAGTACCCCTTGGTACCACTACAAACCAGGCCAGCCTCCTACAACACTGAAAAGGTGAATGGCCCTCATTTCGACCTCAGTGGTCTTTTGGAAAGACCGCCGAGGTAAGGCCATGCTGAAGACCGCCAGTGCAGATGGTTTTCCGCGCAGCGTATTATGACTGCTGGCAGCACTCTGTCCTTTTTCGGACGGAGAGCTGCCAGCAGCCATACTGGTGGTCGGTGGGGAAGTGGAGGCTGCTCCACCTCCACCACCACGTCACCAGAACACCGCCCACCGAATCACATCCCATGATTCGGTGTGGCGGTGTTCTGTTGACTGGGTGCTGGCGGCGGAGAAGCCCCCATGGATCCCGTTCCCTCCCGGAGGATTACCGGACCAGGTAAGGTGATCGACTGTTAGGGGAGGGGGGTGGGTGGGGTGTTGTGTGCTGTGTGCGTGAATGGGGGTCTGAGTATGAGTGTGTAGAGGGGGGGTGTGAGTGCGTGTCTGCATGCGGGGGGTGTTGTGTGTTTGGAAATGTGTGTGTGTCTGTCTTTAGGTTTGTCTGTGATTATGTGTGCATGTATGTGTGTATGACTGTGTGTGTCTGTTGGAATGTTTGTTAGTATGGGTGCAGGTATGTGTGGTGGTGGTGTCTGTGTGCATGAAGGGGGGGTGTCGATGTTAGGGGTGGGTGGGGAGGGCAGTCCTCCCACCTCTGGGGGGTGGTAGAGGGTTTGGGGGTGTGGGGGGAGGACGCGGGGTGGGGGAGGGGGGTGTTAGAGACCCATGTCAGTGCCAGGGAAGGAGTTCCCTGGCACTGATAGTGCCTACCGCCATGGATTTTGTGGCAGTACAAAACCCTACAAAATCCATGGTGGTATGCAGGGTCGTAATACCGCCGGCAGAGTAGTGACAGCCGCTGGTCTGGAGACCGAAGTCTCCAGCCCAGCGGTTGTTACCACCCTGGCGGTCAGAGTGGAGAAATGGCGGTTTAGCATGGCGGTCACCACCATGCTTGTAATGCAATTTTTGTTTTCTGCCGGCCTGTTGGCCTATATTGGGTGTGTTGCAGGGTTGCTGAGCACCACCTTTAGAGGAACTCTCCTTTCTATCCCACCTGGACTGCTGCTTTGACTATCTTGTTCATGGATTCCACCAAACCTTTAGCCTGTGGCAAGTAAAATGCTGTCCACATGTGGGGGATTCCCCGATTTTTCAAACATTCTCTCATCTCAGTGGAGGCAAACTGCACCTCATTGTCCATGATTATGGTTTTGGGTATGTCCTCTGAAGCAAATATATCCCTCAGAAAATCTAACACACTCTTGGTTGTTACATTATTTGCACAACACTCGGACACCCACTTAGAAGTATAATCTACAAGCACTAGCACAATTCTTTCATTTTGTAGTAACTGCTCCAAAGGTCCAACAATATCTAAATTTGGTCCATAGTTCTTCTGGAACTTCCATGGGTGCTAATGGTGCCATCCTAGTTACCCTGGATTTATAATTGGAGGCACACATGATACAGTCCTTCACAACCCCCTCAACTTGGCTGTCTAATCTCGGCCACAAGTACTTCTCTCTGACTCCAACCTTAGTCAAATTTCTACCTAAAAGGCCTTTGTGTGCAAGACTAATTATCCTATCCCTTAACCCTACTGGAGGAATTATACAATGTCCTCTAAAAAGGTTACCTTCTTCAATACACAGCTCCTGACAAGCATTCTAAAATGGCATGGCTTCTTTGTCAAGATATTTAAAATTAAGCCACCCTGCCACCACCAACTTCTTGAGGAATTCTCTTAACTCATCTTTAGCTGCTTTCACCTCCCACTCAGACTAAACAATTGCTGCTTCACACACCCACATCACTCATTCTATCTCTGACACTTCCTTGCATAATTTGTCTGAAGGCATCCTAGCCAAACAATCCACTGGAATATTGTTTATACCAGGAAGATATCTGACCTGATAATTAAGGCCTTCCACCTACTGCTTTATCTGAGGTGAAACAGTATCAAGGCTGCTTAACAACTGTATGAATGGTCTATGGTCTGCCCTAATTACAAGTGGTTACCCCCATAATTAGAACTAAAAGTGACCAATAGCCCATGAATAGGCTAATGTCTCACACTCCATTACCGAGTATCTCTCCTCCACCCCCTTAAGTGAGCGTGAGACAAAAGCTACCTTTTCAATCTCCTCATCTGTTTGGGACAACACTGCCCCCCAATCCTTTTAGACTTGCAACTGTCATAAGATGGGTTTGCTTAGTAACATTAAAATGACCAAGAGTGGGCATTTTCGCAATCTCGTTCTTTACAGACTTAAATGTACCTTGAGCCTCACAGAGCCACTCAAATGGCACACCTGTCTTCAGTAGTACTCTAATGTTAATGGCACATCCTTAATGGTAATGGCCAATTCAGTTTTGGATTGATTCCTTATCCTGAAATGGTGTGCCCAAGATAATTAACAGATCCTACAGCAAACTTGCATTTTTCCTTTTTCACGGTCAACCCTAAATCTCTACGGTACCTCCACCCCACCAGGTTATCTCCTCTTTGCGTTACATACATTTTCCCCCTTTTTTCCCTTCCTTTAAAAAGAATCGTCATGACTGTGTACCCCACCAATTCAATTTTCACACCCCCATATCGTTTTGGTGTTTTATCAGGAGTAAACAGCATGATTTTGTACTGCCCATATACCTTTTGCCACATTTTGTCACCCAACATTATGAAAGGAGATTTTGAGTCTGCCAACACGAGGTATTTCCCCCAAATTTCCACTTCACACTTGGGCATTGATATATGACCACAACCCACGTTCATAGAAGATGGTCTCACTTGCAATATAACATTTTCAGATTCCTGAGACACATCTTGTTTGTCATTAACTTTCTTACTCCTACAGACTTGGGCAAAATCCCTTTTTTCCCATAATTGTGACACATAGCATTTCGGATTGTTAGACAAATGGAATGAACTTCTACATTTGAAACACTTATTTTTGGAGTCTTTTCTGTCACTGCTCACATTGCTAGCAGTTGGATTATCAGTTTCAATGGCTCTACAAGAAACACCTTTTCAATTTGTGCTAGGAGTTTTCTCAGATACTTTGTTATACTTATCAGTAGTTATCTTGTCTGGATTAGTCACTCTGTCCACCACACAGGATTTGTTACTTTTCATTGCTTTAACCCACCCATATGCACTTTCCATAATTTCCATGATTTCCAAATCTTGTTTCAGTGAAAAGTTTTTTTGCCAACAACTGCTCTTGAACTTTTTGGTCATTGGTGAACCTGACCAATTGATCTTTGATCAAAGAATCCTCAAATTCACAAGTTTGAGTAGGTAGCTCAAAGCAGCTACATAGTTCGTGACACCTTCATCTTTTGCTTGCACCCTTAACATGAATTTGTGCATCTCCATAACAACATTTAACCATGGCCCAAAATGTATTTCCAGCATAATAACAGATATTTCATATACATCCCTTGGCTCACCCTCTGCATGGCCTCATTCAATTATATCTAAACTTTCATAAATATTACGACCCTCTACTCCCAAATTATGAAGTAACACAGCTTGCTTCCTCGCTGCAGAAAATGTCTCCCCTCCAATTGTGAATAAATATGATTATTTTCAAGGTAATATAGGTTCGCCTGACTCTGTTAGAAATTAAGAAGGGTTGAGCTTTTTTTGTTACTGACAATTGTGTCTCCTGTACTGTAACTTAACAAAATAAATTTAAATACTTAAGTGGCACAACAGACTAAAATAATCAACCAAAAGAATTATCTATAACAAATAATTAAAATAACTAAAATTCTAAGAGCCAGAGAATAATGATGTGTCATGAATTCACCACAATGTAGCTGCAGAAGATGGTAATAAATTGCTGAGCCAAGGACTCTAAGGATAGTTTTCCTGAATTACAACAGATTAGTTTGTTCCTTCCATGTGAAGTCAAGTTGTTATGCCCCAAGGGCCTCAGAGAGAAGTAAGGTATGTGAGATCTTCTCACATCTCTCTTGCTGTCAGCCTCCCAGATTCTGCAACCTCGCCATATTCTAAATCATCAAGTATGGGTTGACAGACGCAGGCCCATATTTATATTTTTTTAGCACCGCATTTGCACTGTTTTTTTATCGCAAAATCGGCGCAAACTTACAAAATACAATTGTCTTTTGTAAGTTTGTGCCCGCTTTTGCGTCAAAAAATGACGCAAATGCGAAGCTAAAAAAGTATAAATATGGGCCGCAGTGTCTGAATGCGGGAGGCATACTGTTGCAGTGACAACTGAGCAAGGATGCAGTGCACTTATCCTTCATGTGTCACCTGAAGACTTTCCAGCTCTTATGCTGAGATTCGAGGTGAGAGGTGTCACAAGCACAGATGCAGCATGTGTCTTTCTCTTGTGTGTCCCGAAGACCTTCCAGTTTGCTCACTGACAATCGAGGTGATAGGCGTTACAAGCAAGGATGCAGCACATATGTTTCTCTCTCACATTCCAAACTCAAACAAAGATTAGTACAGGCAACGCTCCACCTGATGCATGATAGCATTAATTTCTAACATTTATGCACCTGAAATACTGCTGCTGAGCCACAACAAGTGCTCTACTCGATGTCTGATAGTCTTACCTGAATAATTTATGCATGTGAAACAGTGCCGCTGGGCTTCAATGATCTGCAAAGCCATTTTTGTGCAAATAAATCTTCTTTCCCTTCCACGATCATTATGTTGGAAAGGAAATGGATTTCTCGCTGGCTTAGAGTTTAAATTCCACTGATTAAGAGTCTAGAAATAATGCTAAGACTTACCTACTCTGTTGACAATTCTTCTTAGCGCGGAGTAACATAAGCTCGCTTGACATGTGGTGAAGATAGAGGGGTGTTAATGAAAGAAGACTTCCCCTTGCAAGCCTATCATTGCTGTTGTTAAGTTATTACACAAAGTATAAAGTTGTGTTTAGGTTGTCTTTATTCACCAACAGCTGACATCTTCCTCCTGGCTCCTGACCTCTGACCCAACCGTCACTTCCATGCCTACATTACAGTTGTTTCAGGGTAACCACATCACTCATAAAACAGGCTATGTCAAAGACAACCCAATACAGGATGTTAATGACTTCACGAAAGACCTATGCCAACAGAGACTAGGCGACCTCTTGCAGAATGCTGTCTTTGCCGCAGTAAAACAGCTTTGGGATGTATTCCTGGTACATCTTCATCATAACAATGAAGATCTCTCTGCATTTTGGGTATTGTATGTGTATATTGCTGAAAGTGTCTTGCTGGCTCTACTGGTTGCTGCTAAAAAAGGAAATTAGCATTTACACCTTACTGTCATGCGCTCTGTGATCCTATGGTGTTTTGCGTATGACAGGAAGAACTACACTGGATATCTTCCTGTATACTACGGCAAAAGTATATCAATTGCAGTGAAACATCTAAAGGTACACCACAACTTCATCAATGGATGCTTTTCAGTTCAACTGTCAGATGTTAATCCTTTTAACCGAATTCCAGTCGATCAAGTGATAGAGGTAACAGTCGACAAAGACTCCAGGTGGTATGACAAGGTCCAACCTCAAGATGGGTGCTGTGAAAAGGTATTATATGACAGCTGAACCACAGAAGACCCTTTTGCATCAGATAAGGGAAATGGTTTTTAACAACAGATCAGACCTTACTCAGACAGACCTACATAAGTCACAAATTGAAAAAGACAAAGATACTGTTACAAGAGTTGTTAGTCTGGGTCATACCTGGATGAACCCATTTAATGGGCCACATTATCTCATTAGTCTCTCCACTGGAAAAAAGGCATCTCAAGACACAGTATCCGGCATAATGAAGGCACATGAAATAGGTGGAGTGAAACTGTTCAAACTATGCACATAATCTATATCAATATGTGAAGCAAACACTGAAGTTTTATTGTTATTATTTTAAGGACTACACTATTATTACAATTAAAAATCATAATTATTTTTAAATGATATTGAATTTATCCAATTTGGTGGAAGTATATTTATTTTTCCACATATTATGATGAATGTGTATGCTATCTATCAACAACATAAAAACCATTATTTCTTTGCCTATGGTTGATAATCCAATAATATCAGACAATGGCAAAGAGTGATGACTTGCTATCACATATTTTCCATCTCTAGGTGTCCATACCTTGCAAAAAAATCATATTAGAACTCAGTATGATTATGGCCGGGTCTGCTCGATTCTGAAACCCAATTCACGTTTTACATGGCTCAAAATCTCCTTTCAGAACAATGTCAATCATAAGCATGTCTACCAGATGTGCACTTCACCTCCTTCCATTCCGCACTTTTTCCAGCATAAACAAGAGGCATTATTGTATATATGTTTTATTTTCATGGGAGTTATATGCCATAAAACCCAATCGAGAATTAGTTTTCAGATAACTAACGTTTTGAAGATGTTTATCAATGAAATACCACAATACCGCACTAATAATGAAAATACGCTAGTGTCTTTAGTATAGGGAAAACAGACCTATATTCGATCCCTGGGCAAGAATTGTGGGAAGTTGTTGCTCTCAATATTGTGCTGAAATATTGTTACACAAATAACAAGTCATTGTTTAGCAGAAATCATTAACGCATTTGAGATTACATTATTTATCTGTAATCTCAATAAAAGGCTTCTATGTTGCCAATATTTAAATAAAAGTTAAATAAGAATACATAAACATTGTAAGAACAACAAACATTTATTCTCAGTGCAAAAACTTCCGTCCTCGGTGTTCTCGTTCCCTGATGGAGTTCTGGTGACATTCCATAAGCCTTCAAAAATATTATTTTTCACCATTATTCTGAGATGGTAATATCGCCCTGGAGCATGCAACTTCTCTCTACATTTTTTATAGTAACTGATGGTCATTGAAGGCATTAAGTGCACCGTATTTTTCAGTTTGACTCCCAATGGTAAACGATGGACTGTGTTGCAGGCCGCTTATGCCATCCCATAGTATATTCAGGATTGCAAGTTCCCTAGAAATTGTACGTGTAAGGCAACAGTTCAAACACATTTCACGTGAATTTCTGGGATGTTTTACGGAATACTTTTGTTCTACTTTGTTTATTTCAATGTTGGCATTGTAATATTAGAAACCTCAATACCTTTGACAACTCCCCCACCCATTCAGAATCACAAACAATAGATACAAATGTATTAAACTCAATATGCAAAATGATAGGCATATTTTCTGAATGTATCATATCTGAGCAACCTAATTGTCATGTTCAACTATCGCAATAATTGGGGGCATCTTAACAGTAGCCCAAGTCGACAAATAATATGCCCAAGGGCACCAGGTGGCACCGTACTTAGCGCTTGAATTGGTCAAGTGCCAGGTGTACGTCTTTATTTTCAGCATTGGCATTACCTTGGTGCCTCTCTCTGTATATTCGTTGTTTTCCATTTGCCGGTCGGTAATTGTATAGATGAGAGGATCATGTTCGCAGCTATTCTCCAATCAGTTAGTTATAGGGAATTCATCTTGGTGGGTCAACCCCTAGTACGATTATGTCTGGGTCTGCTATAGTCGGATACCCAATACACGGTTTAAGTGGCTCAAAATCTCATTCCAGAACACTGTCAATCATAGACATGCCCACCAGACGTGCACCTCATTTCCGTTCATTCTGCAGTTTCTCCAGCATAAACAAGAGGCATTATTGTACATATGTTTTATTTTCATAGGAGTAATTTTACATAACATCACGTTTGTAGAAAGATATTCTACCTTGAACACTTTTGCATAATCTAGGTATTTCAACCCACAGGTTTTCCATTGACAATGATTCCTTTAGACTTTCAGCAGCTATTGCACTTCATCATGTAGGACCATTGGATATTAGGGTCCATATTTATACTTTTTTTGCGGCGCATTTGCGTCATTTTTTGATGCAAAACAGGCGCAAACTTACCAACTACAATTGTATTTTGTAAGTTTACGCCACTTTAGCGTAAAGAAATGATGCAAATGCGGCGCTTAAAAAGTATAAATATGGGCCTAGATCCCTTATCTACCAGGGCGGTGTTGTATTTGAGGTCAGTCCTTTCGATGGTAAATACATGACAAATAACGATTCGCATTAATTGAAGAGTCTGCATGCTGCCTTCCTATTGTTACACAGCCCAATGTCTTAGGTGAAAACATTAAAGACAGTCTCTCTCTTGCAGCTTGAATTAATGTTTACACGTATCGAACAATTTGATCGTCCATCCTGCAAACAAATAATAAGCATTCTACAGCCCGCCTTCGACCCTTCCACCCCAGAGAGAAATCAGAATTGAAAGTAAGGAGTGTGTAGTGAGATGGAAGAAGCAAGGGGCATATTTATACTCCATTTGCGCTGAATTTGCATAATTTTGTTTGATGGAAAGTCTGCGCAAAACTAACTCCATATTTATATTTTGACATTAGACCCGTCTAACATCAAAATATTGGAATTTGCATAATTTTTTAGATGCGTGAACCTACCTTGTGTCAATGAGATGCAAGGTAGGCGTTCCCATCTAAATAATGGTGCTATCTCCATAGCTCTACATTAATCTCCAGTGCTAAAATGATGCACGAGTGGGAGGAGGGGCTAAATAATTGTCCAAAGCTTGCTTTGCACCATTTTTTGACACCTGTGTCAGACCAGGAGTCAGGGGACCTGTGGACCCATTTCCAGGGTCAGACACCATGGAATGGCTCCACAGGTGCCGTCCCCAAGTCCCAGGAACACCCCCACCAGAGCGACATCGGAGGATGGGGGACCCCATCCCAGGTAAGTAGGGTAAGTAGTCGTAAGTATCTTAAAAAAAAAATTAATATGTCATCTGGGGCCCATCTTGGGCCCCCCTGCATGGCAGAGAGTGCAATGGCCATACCCAGTGCTGGCCATTGGGGTGGTGGGCATGACTCCTGTCTTTTGTGTTTTTGGTGGTTGGGTGCCAGGAAATGGCACTAGTCTGGTTAGAAGCATTTTGTTTGCCTCAAACCAGGCTAGCAACATTTCCTGGTGCACAACCCCATCTTTCCCTAATGCCACCCCCACCCAGCTAGCGTCTTCTTCTAAGACGCTAGCACAAGCTTAGTGCCGGCTGGCACCATTCCATATACATGGCACTCAGCTGACGCTGTGGAATGGCGCATTCCGGTGCTATCCTTTTGCTGCAAAACTGTGTTTGCACAGTTCTGCAGCAAAAAGTCTAAATATGTGCCCAAGAGTCTTTACCTTTGTAACCAAGTTCCACATCTCCAGATTGGTGTGAGGACTCTCCAATACATAACATACTTTAGGCCTTGAATGTTTCACCATCCAGGGAAAAGCCCAGGAAGCTCGTCCCATGACTACCGCATTGATGTGGATCCTGTGTTTTTTATCTTAAAACAAGACCACTCAGAGTATCCCAAGCATGGTGGCTCAAAAATAACTTTTTATGTCCGGCATTCCCAGACATCTCAACTGTTGATGCACTCTCAGTACCCTCTGTGACAGTCCTGCACCTCTTGGCCACCCAGATAAAATTGACGGCTGGTTCAAGAGGTTTCTGATCTTCTTCTGGGATTTTAACTGACAGTGCATAAAATATATAAAGTAGCCTGGGTACGATTTTTTGTTGAACTGCTGCTACTCTTCCCTTTACATATACATATTGTTAGAAATGGGGTTTTTGGTTGGCAGTCAGGTTACCCTCTGTCCAAGCAAAAGCCCTCACTCTAGTCAGGGTAAGTCACACACAATCCAAAATCAGCCTGTGCTCACCCTCCGGTAGCTTGGCACGAGCAGTCAGGCTTAACTTAGAAGGCAATGTGTAAAGCATTTGTGCAATAAATCATACAACACCATAGCATAACACCACAAAAATACACCACACAGTGTTCAGAAAAATATATAATATTTATCTGGGTATCTTCAGGTCAAAACCATCAAAGTTGCAATATGAATTTGTAAAGATATCACTGAAAAGTGATATAAAGTGTCTTAAGTCTTTAGAAAGTAAACAGAGTCTCTTTCAAACACAAAGTACCTGGTTTCTGGTGGGAAATCTCCTCAGAGGGCCACAAAGGAAGAGATGCGTGGAAAAAGGGTGTGTGCGTCGATTTCTCCCCAGCACACACGGACTTGCGTCGTTATTTTCCACGCGGGGAAGTCGAGCGTCGTTTTCCGGCGCGCGGACAGTCTCTTTCTGTGGGTCGCGGGGATTACCAGATGTCCTGGGTCTGTGCGTGGATTTTCCTGCTTGTTTTCCGGCTGCGCGTCGTTCTGCGGGGCTGTGCGTCGAAGTTTCGATCTCACGGCAGGCCTTGCGTCGATTTCTCCGGCGGAGTCGGGCGGCGTTGTCCTTGCGAGCCCGTGCGTCAAAGTTTTGATCTCACGGCAGGCGTTGCGTCGATTTCTCCTGGAAAGTCGGGCGGCGTTGTCCTTGCGAGGCCGTGCGTCAAAGTTTCGATCTCACGGCAGGCGTCGTGTCGATTTCTCCTGCGGAGTCGGGCGGCGTTGTCCTTGCGAGGCCTTGTGTCAAAGTTTTGATCTCACGGCAGGCGTCGCGTCGATTTCTCCCGGGAAGTCGGGCGGCGTTGTCCTTGCGAGGCCGTGCGTCAAAGTTTCGTTCGTCCCGAAGACGTCGCGTTGATCAGCGTCGGTGTGCGGCGTTTTTCTTGCCGCGGAACAAGCTGTGCGTCGAGAAGTTCGGCGCACGGAGCGTCCAAGAGGAAGGGAGAAGTCTTTTTGGTTCTGAGACTTCAGGGAACAGGAGGCAAGCTCTATCCAAGCCCTTGGAGAGCACTTTTACAGCCAGACAAGAGTTCAGCAAGGCAGCAAGCCAACAGCAAGGCAGCAGTCCTTTGTAGAAAAGCAGACAGGTGAGTCCTTTTGAGCAGCCAGTCAGTTCTTCTTGGCAGGATGTAGATTCTGGTTCAGGTTTCTTCTCAGGCAAGTGTCTGATGAGGTAGGGCAGAGGCCCTGTTTTATACTAAGTTATGCCTTTGAAGTGGGGGTGACTTCAAAGAGTCTCTAAGAAATGCACCAAGCCCCCTTTCAGTTCAATCCTGTCTGCCAGAGTCCCAGTAGGGGGTGTGGCAGTTCTTTGTGTGAGGGCAGGCCCTCCACCCTCCCAGCCCAGGAAGACCCATTCAAAATGCAGATGTATGCAAGTGAGGCTGAGTACCCTGTGTTTGGGGTGTGTCTGAGTGAATGCACAAGGAGCTGTCAACTAAACCTAGCCAGACGTGGATTGAAGGGCACAACAAGATTTTAGTGCAAAGAAATGCTCACTTTCTAAAAGTGGCATTTCTAGAATAGTAATATTAAATCCGACTTCACCAGTCAGTAGGATTTTGTATTACCATTCTGGCCATACTAAATATGACCTTCCTGCTCGTTTCAGATCTGCAGCTGCCACTCACAGTAGTGTAAAAACGAATTTAGGAGTTTTACACTACTAGGACATATAACTACCCAGGTACATGTCCTGCCTTTTACCTACACAGCACCCTGCTCTAGGGGTTACCTAGGGCACACATTAGGGATGACTTACATGTAGTAAAAGGGGAGTTCTAGGCTTGGCAGGTACTTTTAAATGCCAAGTCGAAGTGGCAGTGAAACTGCACACACAGGCCTTGCAATGGCAGGCCTGAGACAGGGTTAAGGGGCTACTGAGGTGGGTGGCACAACCAGTGCTGCAGGCCCACTAGTAGCATTTAATCTACCTGCCCTAGGCACATGTAGTGCACTCTACCAGGGACTTACAAGTAAATTAAATAGTCAATCATGGATAAACCAATCAGTAGTACAATTTACCCAGAGAGCATATGCACTTTAGCACTGGTTAGCAGTGGTAAAGTGCCCAGAGGTCAAAAGCCAACAACAACAGGTCAGAAAAAATAGGAGGAAGGAGGCAAAAAGTTTGGGGATGTCCCTGTCAAAAAGCCAGGTCCAACACATATGCAGAGTCCTCACCACCTATGTAGATCCTGAGTGAGGGTCTGGAACTATTTAGGATTATTCACCTGGTACAGTGTGTGCATTTTCGGAGTAATATAGGTTTCAAGATCTTTGATGTTCTGTTTGGCCCATCGGATATGTGACAGTCCAGAGATTTGATCTTTTGTTGAGTTGACAAGGCCCACATTAAGTAGTTTGGATTTACTAAGATTGACTTTAAAGCCTGAGCAGTAGCCATAAGGATCAATAGCCTTCAGAGCATTGGAGGTGAATATTGGTCGGTCCATGAGTGTTAACCCCAGAAGACATTCCCTCAGTGCTAGGATGTTGCTGAATGCACACAGCTACAGGTCCAATAGCCAGTGCTAAAAGTAGAGGTAATGGATATCCTTGTAGTATTGATGGATAGTTACTTTTTATCACCGTTGACCAATATTCCTGCCGTAGGGTCTAGATAATTGGCTATAATCCAAGTCAGAATATGAAGTCCTTTGCCAATTACCTCCAACACTTGAAGCAGATAAACCCAATTAATGTGGTTGAACCCGTTTAACACTTTGAGTGGCAGGGCCACCATTGGGTTAGCCCTCTCTGTGGGGTATTGTACCCATATGATATTGTCTGCTGACTGATCCTGTTGAATAAGATATGGTAGGTGAGATAAGTCTATAAGCCCAACTTTTAGTGAATATTAGTGCATCTGTAATTAGTAACACTATTGGTCTGTATGTATTTCTCTGATTTTAAGGCTTGCCTGCTTTATGAGTAAGTGTAATGTTTGCCAGGTGGGGTTTGCCTTGTTAGTGTGCAAGAAGGAAATGTAGAGGTCCATCTGCTTGGGTACGAATTCAGATTTAAAGTGTTTATAGAAATTATTGGTAAACCCACCCCTTCCAGGGTCTTATTTGGATGGAGGTCAGCTATAGCTTGCATCACTTATTACGTCATTGTGAGGGCATCAAGGAAGCCCTATTAGCTTTTGAAAATACGGGAAGAGAGGTTTTCCATAGAAAGGTGTCTACCTCCACTAATCAACTTGTCTGCATATACAGCCATGCATCACATGGTGAAAGCTCATCTTTTGTCCATCTTACCATTAAATCTGGAATCATCCTTCTCTTTTATGACAACATCCTTTTAAGCAGTGCTTGAAGTCATAACCTTCAAGCCAAGAAGAAATCTGTTTTATTCAACTGCTCATGCAATGTCTGTTTTAAACATACTAAGTTTTTTTCCAAATTCTATGTCGCTTGGAGGTTAAGCTGTCTCTTTAACATAAAAACTTTTCATTGGACTTTTAGTGATTTTGGCTCTTTGTGTACCTGTTCCTCCAGCCTAAGCTCAGTCTCCAATGAGTCTTTAAGTGCTTCCTGCAGTCGATTCTTTTTTTGCACTCAATGACACACTAATCCCTAATAAATGCCCTTAGGGTATGCCATGCAGTATCCAGAGCAATCTCTCTGGTGCCATTCTGTTAGAAGTAGTGCTGTATGGCTTCCTGTAATGATTTTGCCAATATGTTCATCTCTGAGTATCATCTGATCAATTTGGCCAGTTGATGTATTTTATCTATCCTTCCTCTCAAGAACAAAATAGCACTACCTGAGACTGTGATTGTACCACTGGAGATCATTCACGTAATATTGGCAATAGTCTAGGAACCCCCTCCCCACATCAGGTCAATATTTGAATAGGACGTGTAAACATGTGAGAACTTTGGCCCTCATCATAAACTTGGCGGCAATCACCGCCGACCGCTGTGCTGAAGATGAACAAAAGATCGCCAGTGACAGTGAACTGAATACCGCCGTATAATGATGCCAAAAAGACAAACCTCAAAAAATCTTGCAACCTCCACCCACCGCCAAGGCCAGTGCTGGTGGAAAGGCAGTACACCTCACCTCGCCAACCCCATGCAGACAAGTCCCCTGCCACTAAATAATGATGCACAAATCAGCTCGGCAGACAGTGAATGTGGAACGACCATTGGCAGTACAGACCGCCACGGCCAGAAATGGGACCCGCCAACAACATTGGCAAATTTAAAAAGCACACACCTGACACACATCCCCAACACTTTAAAACACACATACACACCCCACAATCCTTTGCAACACCAATAGCACAACAGATATTGACAACACGCATACACTGAACTCACCATCACACAAGTCACACACACAAATATACCACCAAAACACATACATTGCATGCAAATCCAACGACATTCAATCAAGAAATTATAAGATCTAGGCTTGACTCCATTAACATGTGTTTATCTCAGCAGTCTAACCATGACCATATAGTTCATGAATTTGAACTATTAAGTAATGCTATTTCGCACGCCCTTGTGGTGGACAGGCCTACCATGGGTTTGCCCTCACACAGATGGTTTGATTTTGCGTGTTCAACTGCTCACAAAAAACTAAAAGACGCCCTTAAGTCAGTTCCTACTTCCCGCTATTTAATTAAATTAGCTAGGGCTGAGTATAAGGCCACCTTGGAAAAAAGGAAATCAGAGATAAGGTCTAAGGCGTTGGAAGAGCTACAGGCTGCGTCCTATCTGAAGGACACTTCAAAATTTTGGAAGGTGGTGAATCATTCTTATTTCTCGGACAGTAACACTAAGGTTGACGATGGCCTTATCGCAGAAGAAGTTTGGTTGAACCACTTTAGTAAAGTTTTTGACCCAGATAACGACTTTCTGACTAAGGAAGAAAATAATACCAACCCCAACATAAATGCCCTTGATATTTCTTTTGATTTACATGAGATCCTTGGAGCCATTAAGCCGTTCAAAACAAGGGAAGGCTCCTGGCCCAGATTGTGTTCCCATCGATATTTTTAAATCTATGCCTAATCTTTGGAGTCCCTTAGTTACAAATGTCCTAAGGAGTGTTGTTAAAGGAAACATACCTCCTTCCTGGAAACTGGCAATTATTATTCCTATTTTTAAAAAGGGTAATAGACAAGATCCTTTCTGTTACAGACCAATATCTTTGATCAATTCCACGGCCAAGATCCTGGGCAGTGTGATTTTGTCCCGCCTGGAGGATTGGGTGCTACAGACACAGATTTTATCTCCAATTCAATTTGGTTTCAGACCCGGTTTTGTCACAGTTGAGCAAGTATTAAACTTGAATCTTATTCTTAGCAAATATGTAACTGCCAAAAGGGAGTCAATTCATAAGGTTTTTATTGACTTATCCAGCGCATTTGACTTGGTAAGCAGGGAGAAGTTGTGGCAAATCATGGAAACCCTGGGGTGTGACATGACTCTACTGGAACTTATAAAGCGCCTTCATATAGACTTAAAGGTTTCAGTTCAGTTTGGCCCATTGGGACAGAGAACTGCCCCCATACCCTCTTTTAGGGGAGTAAGACAGAGATGTATTTTGCCCCCCTTTCTTTTTGTAATATATATAAATGGGTTTTATGACTTTTTGATAAAGAATGGGAAGGATATGCCAAAGATGGGCCAGAGATTGCTCCCAGTTTTGTTATATGCAGATGATGCTGTACTTATTGCACGCACTGCTAACGGTTTACAAGGCTTGTTGGACCTTTTTCTGAACTTTATGCTGGACCTTGCTTTGAAAGTCAATTACTCCAAGACATTTGTTATGATATGTATCCTCCAAAATACAAAATCTAAACAATTTATTATGGGGGGCAATAATATTAATAAGGTGAGTGATTTCTGTTACCTAGGTATGCATTTAAGTTCCTCTATGCTTTGGAATACCCACCTTAAATTTAAGACTCAACAAATGGCAAGAAATATGGAAGCGATTTTTCAATTTGCTCGTAAACTGGGTCATAGACCATCTCCTCAGATTATGACGCTATATAATTCTAAGTGTGCCTCAGCAGCTCTATATGGGGCTGGTGTCTGGGGCCACATCAAAGTACCTATTCTCCAACGTATCTAGAATACATTTATGTGCAGACTGTTGATGGTACCTAAGTGTATAGCAAACATCATTATCCACAAGGAGTTGGGCCAATGTTTTTTAGAGGTCACAGTTTCTATTGCCCCTCTTTTGTTGTGGATTAGATGTTGGACAAATCCAGCGGCGAATCTTGTACAGGAATGTATTACTGAATGTATACAGCTGGCCAATTCGAACAGGATTCCCTGGCTTTCATATTTGCGATCGTCTTTTGATAAGCTGGGGCTTAAGTATATGTTTGATGAACCACAACTGCTAACCACAACTGCTAGGTTTTTGCTGAAATCACGATACTCTGAGCATACCTTAGACATAAGACTTCATAGCTGTCTGAAACAGAAATCTTTAGATTCTTATACCCAGATTGTTACGGCCTTATTGTGAGAAGGAAGCCTCTTTCTAGCCTTGTTACCCCCACTTTTGGCCTGTTTGTGAGTGTATGTCAGGGTGTTTGTCACTGTTTTCACTGTCTCACTGGGATCCTGATAGCCAGGCCTCAGTGCTCATAGTGAAAACACCATGTTTTCAGTATGGTTGTTATGTGTCACTGGGATCCTGCTGGTCAGGACCCCAGTGCTCATAGGTTTATGGCCTATATGTATGTGTCACTGGGACCCTGTCACACAGGGCCCCAGTGCTCATAGGTGTGCATGTGTATGTTCCCTGTGTGGTGCCTAACTGTCTCACTGAGGCTCTGCTAACCAGAACCTCAGTGGTTATGCTCTCTCATTACTTTCAAATTGTCACTAACAGGCTAGTGACCAATTTTACCAATTTACATTGGCTTACTGGAACACCCTTATAATTCCCTAGTATATGGTACTGAGGTACCCAGGGTATTGGGGTTCCAGGAGATCCCTATGGGCTGCAGCATTTCTTTTGCCACCCATAGGGAGCTCTGACAATTCTTACACAGGCCTGCCACTGCAGCCTGAGTGAAATAACGTCCACGTTATTTCACAGCCATTTTACACTGCACTTAAGTAACTTATAAGTCACCTATATGTCTAACCTTTACCTGGTAAAGGTTAGGTGCAAAGTTACTTAGTGTGAGGGCACCCTGGCACTAGCCAAGGTGCCCCCACATTGTTCAGAGGCAATTCACTGAACTTTGTGAGTGCGGGGACACCATTACACGCGTGCACTACATATAGGTCACTACCTATATGTAACAAACAGCTGTCAGAGCACTCACAAGAGTAAAATTTAAGAGTATGGTGATGTAATAAATCCTCTGTGTGAAGGGCAATCACGCCAGGCTCTGGTTCAGGATAAATTTATTTCTTGAAGTAGTTCAATCATGATAGGAAAATGTCCTTGAAATCATATACAATTAGCCTCCACAGCCAACACGTGTTTCGTCCAATGAGAGATCCCTCTCACGGACTTCATCAGGGCTGTAAAATTGAGAACACATTTGTATCTAAGTACATGTCATCTCAGACAGACAAGTTAAGAGCAGAAATTATCATGAGTTTTGTGCAAGTCAAAACATGCTATATGTGACTTAATCTCCCAAGATTTGGACAATAGAAATTGTGCTGCAATCCATTTATAAAAGGTCAAACATTTTGAGTCAAGTTCTCATAAGTAGTCAATGTTCTACCATATAGGAGTTATATCACCAAGTGATGATGTGTGAGAAGAGTTATAAATAAATACGAACGTCACCAGAGTAAGGACTGTCGAACAGAGCATATGTATATATAGAGTGAGAGAAAAAAGGAAAGAAAGAGAAAACCTATTATCCCACAGATATGTATTATCAAAGTGTCAGGAAGATCAACAAATAAACATAAATAGATAGAGATATAAAGTACCAGTCCTATAATAATAGATAACCCGATCTGATATTGCGCGAAAATGTGTCTAAACCTATGATAATATCGGAACTGTGAACCCCATCAGAGTTGAGACATACCTTAAAATCAGGTACTGCCTGTGTTTAACGGTACACTTATCGTGATCTAAGAAATCTGTAAAGGCAAGGAGTGCGAGTAATTATTGTGATGACTATTAATAATATGATGTCTAATAGAATTGTTCGTGCCACCACATCTAATAATAACCAGTCCGGTCTAACACTGACCTCGTGTGATGAACGCAGTTAATTATCGCATCCCGGTATAGTACTGCAGAAATCCTAATATGTGAAATGGAAACGAAATGGAGGAAACGAATACCATCATTTCGAGTATGATAAAGAACAACTCAATAAAAAAAACTACTCAACGTTGAGCTCGAGTAGTTGAGTACATAACACCCCTCAGCAACGCTCACCTAAATCAAATATGCTAGTATCTTGATGGGAACATCGTAACCGTGGACAGATCATTGCACGGCGTTCCTTGTGACCGATATCTATCTTCGTAGAACGAGCGTCTGAGAACCGGCGCTTTTATTTATGATCACGTTCCTGATGATAACATAGAGGAGGGACTACAGTCCGCGCACTGGTGAAAGAACAGGCGCCATCTTGAAAGGGAGTTGATATAAAGTAAATATATAAATTATATATAAGGGAACAACTAAAAACTATTTCTGAGCCCAAAATTTGTATCTAACACTTACAGAATAGTGAAGATACGACCTTTATAAATGCGCACCAGCAAATAACTATAAACAATATAGAGGAAGAGAGACTACCTACTAAAACAATGCTAATCTATTTAGGACAACCTTAACGTTGAAGCACACTGAAACTAAACCAATTAGAGCAGGCTCCGGGTTTGCATAGCCTTAAAAACGACTCGTAGTGACTACAGTCCAATAACTAGCCTAGACATAAAAAGAAAGTGTGATGATATAATAACCACTACCAAATATGGCACTAGAAAAATGAAGGAAAGACAGAGACAGAATATTGTAACAGGTAAATGAAATGTCCAAAATCGTTGGCTGTAAGGGACACACAATAATCAAGAAACACAAGGTGTATAGCCTAAAAGTGCAAATTCTAAGAGAATAAGTTACTAGTAGTCAATATATAACAGTATAATTGATAAACTACTATGATAAATCCAAATTAGTTCATAGTGTGACCCTAAAGAGAAGTTTACATATTGTTCATAGTCAAATTGATGAAACATCATATATACACAATGTGCCGCGTTGGGCAAGATACAACATTTTTTCAATAAATATGGACATAGTTCAGCATAAAAGAAAATTAGTGAGGAAATCAACATAAAAAGAACAAAATTGGGAAATATGATATACAGAACAGTGAATAAATATGCATGTGTACAACTTTATTCATATCCTATTCACCTAGAAAATACTCCATTTCAAAATTTGTGTTCAGTCCATCTTCTTCCGCTCTGAGTTTTAAGATCCATTGGCATTCCGTTTTTCTGAGGGTTAACTCTCTGTTGCCTCCTCTAGGATCTTTATTAATACGGTCAAAACCAAAAAATTCAAAACTACATATATCATTCTGTTTATGGCAATGCCGAATATGGCTTACTATAGGGTATCTCTCGTCTTCATGTCGTAAAGCTCTGAAATGTTCACTTGCCCTAATTCGCAGAGGTCTGATGGTGCTACCTATATAATAAAGCCCACATTTGCAGATGATCATGTAGATGACAAAATTAGTGTCACATGTGATATTATAGTCAATGTTGTATTGTACCCCAGTAGAGCTTGTGAATGTGGTGATCCCAGACCTGGTCCATCTACACATTCCACAATGGCCACATTTGAAGAAACCTTTACCGCGGCTAATAAGCCAATTAGTTGGATTGGGTTTATTGCGATAATTGTAACATAGAAAGTTCTTGAGAGTTCTGCCCCTTCTGTAAGTGAACACCGGGGTATCCGGCACCACTCTTCTGAGAGTAGGGTCTGCTGTTAAGATGTACCAATGTCTATTCATACATTTACGTAACAGATTGGCAGTTTTCGTGTAGCTGGTGACACAGCGGATTGTAGAGTCTCTAGTTCTAGATTTTTTATCTAATGTATCAGACCTCTTTATATGCTTGGCTCTAGTGCGGGCTCTGTCAATCACTCGGGTGGAGTAACCCCGTACTTTAAATCTCATGGCCATGTCTTCTATACATGCGTCAAAATCCTCATCTAGACTACAATTCCGTCTGGCTCTTATCATTTCGCCAAACGGTATAGAGTTGATTTGATGGACTGGATGTGCACTCCTTGCATGTAAGATAGAATTGCAAGAGGTACTTTTTCTGTAAAGTCTACTCTCAATCTTGTTGTTGGAAATAAAAAGTTCCACGTCTAAGAATGAAATGCTGGAATCACTATGTTCTGAAGTGAATCGAATATTGTAGTCATTGTTGTTGAGATAGTATATGAAGTTATCCAGTTCTTGTAGATCACCTGTCCAGATCATAAGGCAGTCATCGATGTATCTACCCCAATATAGTATATCTGAGACCCATTTACTCCCTTCGGTGCTCCAGATCTTTTTATGTTCAAAAAATCCCATAAATAAATTAGCGTAGGATGGTGCAAATTTAGATCCCATGGCTACACCACGTTTTTGGCGGTACCAGTCATTTTTAAAAAGGAAAAAATTATTATTTAAGATCAAATCAACCATATCAATCAACATTTGTGTATGGCCATATAGAACTGCTGATCTCTTGTAAAGAAAATGGCGTAGCGCTTCTTTGCCTTGTTCATGAATAATGCTAGTATATAAGGAGGTTACATCAAGTGTAACTAGAATCATACCTGGCTCCCAGGTAACGTCTGTTAGTATGCCAAGAATATGTTTCGTATCCCTAATATATGATGGTAAGTTCCCCACAATAGTTTGTAAAAAAATGTCGACATATTCTGACAATTTTTCAGTTGGTCCACCAATCCCTGATACAATAGGTCTCCCTGGGGGGGAAGTGGGATTTTTATGAATTTTGGGTAATATGTATATACAGGGATTTCTGGGTCTGTGTACCCGTAAGTACAAGTATTCCTCTTCTTTGAGCAGTGATCGATCCAAACCATCGTGTATAAGTTTGTTGATTTTATTAGCGAGAGTAGGGATAGGGTCAATTGATATCCTTTCATAGCAGGAAGCATCTGTGAGTTGGGTATATATTTCTTGGTCATAGTCTGCGGTGTTCATAATCACAATATTGCCTCCTTTGTCTGCCTCTCTGATGGTAATTTCCTCATTACTCTGTAAAGATTTTAAGTACTGCATTTCTGTCTGAGTGAGATTTTGATGCCAAACATGTTGGCGAGATTTATTGTGTAACTCTAGTTTATTTAGATCATGCCAGACCAATTTGAAGAAAGTATCCACACAGTTGTCCTTATTTAATGTCGGTATCCAATCTGATTTCCTCCTCAAACCACTCTGGAGTGAGTCAGATGGGATATCCAGATCTGATAGAATACGTGTTATAGTGTAAGGATCTTGTTCACTATCCGCAATAGACAGGAGAGTGGCCATATCTTGTACATCCATAATGGACAAATGTTGGTCATCATTATGACTAACAAAGACGGTGCTAGTGTCTGTCCGATCAGGGTGATTAGCAAAAAACTTTCTCAGTTTGAGACGTCGAATAAACTTGAAAAAGTCAATTTTAGTTCTCTGGAAATCACCAAAGTCTCCTGGGCAAAAACCTAATCCTTTACTGAGAAGTGATAGACCATCGGTTGTGAGTATCAGATTAGAAAGATTAATCACATTGATGGAGTCTCTATTGTGTACCCCTATTTCCCCCTGTTCCAAGACCTTGTTCTCATTCCTTTCGTTGAGTCTGTATGCTCTACCTCTGCCCCCCCGTCTAGTTTTTCTGGTTCTGCTCTGTGTCGACTTCCTTCCCATTGTCCCTGTCTTATTCGTTGGACCTCCGCTAAAAAAGAGGGAGTGCCGTGTTGTTCTATCCTGTCCTGTCTAGAGATGTTCGAATTAGAACTTATGTCACTAATGTTGGTAGATACACTGTTTAGTGAAGATGAGGAGCCCGCATCATAGTTTTTTGGAGGTTCACATTTTTTAACTAGGTGATCATATTTCCGGGAAAATGTAAAAATCCTTCCATTTTTATAATCTAACTCATCCCGCTTTAGTTTGCGTGCTTTTCTTTGTGTGATCTCATTTTGATGAAGTTCAATAATCTCATGTAAAATTCTATAGTTTTTGGCAGTTGGTTCTTCCAAGTTCATATTTTTAATTTCTAGTTCTAAAGCCGAGATATCTGTTTGTAATCTAGTCACTTTTCTCTCCGAGTTTTCTATATTATATACCCAACTCACAGATGCTTCCTGCTATGAAAGGATATCAATTGACCCTATCCCTACTCTCGCTAATAAAATCAACAAACTTATACACGATGGTTTGGATCGATCACTGCTCAAAGAAGAGGAATACTTGTACTTACGGGTACACAGACCCAGAAATCCCTGTATATACATATTACCCAAAATTCATAAAAATCCCACTTCCCCCCCAGGGAGACCTATTGTATCAGGGATTGGTGGACCAACTGAAAAATTGTCAGAATATGTCGACATTTTTTTACAAACTATTGTGGGGAACTTACCATCATATATTAGGGATACGAAACATATTCTTGGCATACTAACAGACGTTACCTGGGAGCCAGGTATGATTCTAGTTACACTTGATGTAACCTCCTTATATACTAGCATTATTCGTGAACAAGGCAAAGAAACGCTACGCCATTTTCTTTACAAGAGATCAGCAGTTCTATATGGCCATACACAAATGTTGATTGATATGGTTGATTTGATCTTAAATAATAATTTTTTCCTTTTTAAAAATGACTGGTACCGCCAAAAACGTGGTGTAGCCATGGGATCTAAATTTGCACCATCCTACGCTAATTTATTTATGGGATTTTTTGAACATAAAAAGATCTGGAGCACCGAAGGGAGTAAATGGGTCTCAGATATACTATATTGGGGTAGATACATCGATGACTGCCTTATGATCTGGACAGGTGATCTACAAGAACTGGATAACTTCATAAACTATCTCAACAACAATGACTACAATATTCGATTCACTTCAGAACATAGTGATTCCAGCATTTCATTCTTAGACGTGGAACTTTTTATTTCCAACAACAAGATTGAGAGTAGACTTTACAGAAAAAGTACCTCTTGCAATTCTATCTTACATGCAAGGAGTGCACATCCAGTCCATCAAATCAACTCTATACCGTTTGGCGAAATGATAAGAGCCAGATGGAATTGTAGTCTAGATGAGGATTTTGACGCATGTATAGAAGACATGGCCATGAGATTTAAAGTACGGGGTTACTCCACCCGAGTGATTGACAGAGCCCGCACTAGAGCCAAGCATATAAAGAGGTCTGATACATTAGATAAAAAATCTAGAACTAGAGACTCTACAATCCGCTGTGTCACCAGCTACACGAAAACTGCCAATCTGTTACGTAAATGTATGAATAGACATTGGTACATCTTAACAGCAGACCCTACTCTCAGAAGAGTGGTGCCGGATACCCCGGTGTTCACTTACAGAAGGGGCAGAACTCTCAAGAACTTTCTATGTTACAATTATCGCAATAAACCCAATCCAACTAATTGGCTTATTAGCCGCGGTAAAGGTTTCTTCAAATGTGGCCATTGTGGAATGTGTAGATGGACCAGGTCTGGGATCACCACATTCACAAGCTCTACTGGGGTACAATACAACATTGACTATAATATCACATGTGACACTAATTTTGTCATCTACATGATCATCTGCAAATGTGGGCTTTATTATATAGGTAGCACCATCAGACCTCTGCGAATTAGGGCAAGTGAACATTTCAGAGCTTTACGACATGAAGACGAGAGATACCCTATAGTAAGCCATATTCGGCATTGCCATAAACAGAATGATATATGTAGTTTTGAATTTTTTGGTTTTGACCGTATTAATAAAGATCCTAGAGGAGGCAACAGAGAGTTAGCCCTCAGAAAAAGGGAATGCCAATGGATCTTAAAACTCAGAGCGGTAGAAGATGGACTGAACACAAATTTTGAAATGGAGTATTTTCTAGGTGAATAGGATATGAATAAAGTTGTACACATGCATATTTATTCACTGTTCTGTATATCATATTTCCCAATTTTGTTCTTTTTATGTTGATTTCCTCACTAATTTTCTTTTATGCTGAACTATGTCCATATTTATTGAAAAAATGTTGTATCTTGCCCAACGCGGCACATTGTGTATATATGATGTTTCATCAATTTGACTATGAACAATATGTAAACTTCTCTTTAGGGTCACACTATGAACTAATTTGGATTTATCATAGTAGTTTATCAATTATACTGTTATATATTGACTACTAGTAACTTATTCTCTTAGAATTTGCACTTTTAGGCTATACACCTTGTGTTTCTTGATTATTGTGTGTCCCTTACAACCAACGATTTTGGACATTTCATTTACCTGTTACAATATTCTGTCTCTGTCTTTCCTTCATTTTTCTAGTGCCATATTTGGTAGTGGTTATTATATCATCACACTTTCTTTTTATGTCTAGGCTAGTTATTGGACTGTAGTCACTACGAGTCGTTTTTAAGGCTATGCAAACCCGGAGCCTGCTCTAATTGGTTTAGTTTCAGTGTGCTTCAACGTTAAGGTTGTCCTAAATAGATTAGCATTGTTTTAGTAGGTAGTCTCTCTTCCTCTATATTGTTTATAGTTATTTGCTGGTGCGCATTTATAAAGGTCGTATCTTCACTATTCTGTAAGTGTTAGATACAAATTTTGGGCTCAGAAATAGTTTTTAGTTGTTCCCTTATATATAATTTATATATTTACTTTATATCAACTCCCTTTCAAGATGGCGCCTATTCTTTCACCAGTGCGCGGACTGTAGTCCCTCCTCTATGTTATCATCAAGAACGTGATCATAAATAAAAGCGCCGGTTCTCAGACGCTCGTTCTACGAAGATAGATATCGGTCACAAGGAACGCCGTGCAATGATCTGTCCACGGTTACGATGTTCCCATCAAGATACTAGCATATTTGATTTAGGTGAGCGTTGCTGAGGGGTGTTATGTACTCAACTTCTCGAGCTCAACGTTGAGTAGTTTTTTTTATTGAGTTGTTCTTTATCATACTCGAAATGATGGTATTCGTTTCCTCCATTTCGTTTCCATTTCACATATTAGGATTTCTGCAGTACTATACCGGGATGCGATAATTAACTGCGTTCATCACACGAGGTCAGTGTTAGACCGGACTGGTTATTATTAGATGTGGTGGCACGAACAATTCTATTAGACATCATATTATTAATAGTCATCACAATAATTACTCGCACTCCTTGCCTTTACAGATTTCTTAGATCACGATAAGTGTACCGTTAAACACAGGCAGTACCTGATTTTAAGGTATGTCTCAACTCTGATGGGGTTCACAGTTCCGATATTATCATAGGTTTAGACACATTTTCGCGCAATATCAGATCGGGTTATCTATTATTATAGGACTGGTACTTTATATCTCTATCTATTTATGTTTATTTGTTGATCTTCCTGACACTTTGATAATACATATCTGTGGGATAATAGGTTTTCTCTTTCTTTCCTTTTTTCTCTCACTCTATATATACATATGCTCTGTTCGACAGTCCTTACTCTGGTGACGTTCGTATTTATTTATAACTCTTCTCACACATCATCACTTGGTGATTTAACTCCTATATGGTAGAACATTGACTACTTATGAGAACTTGACTCAAAATGTTTGACCCTTTATAAATGGATTGCAGCACAATTTCTATTGTCCAAATCTTGGGAGATTAAGTCACATATAGCATGTTTTGACTTGCACAAAACTCATGATAATTTCTGCTCTTAACTTGTCTGTCTGAGATGACATGTACTTAGATACAAATGTGTTCTCAATTTTACAGCCCTGATGAAGTCCGTGAGAGGGATCTCTCATTGGACGAAACACGTGTTGGCTGTGGAGGCTAATTGTATATGATTTCAAGGACATTTTCCTATCATGATTGAACTACTTCAAGAAATAAATTTATCCTGAACCAGAGCCTGGCGTGATTGCCCTTCACACAGAGGATTTATTACATCACCATACTCTTAAATTTTACTCTTGTGAGTGCTCTGACAGCTGTTTGTTGCTACTGTCAGTTTCCTTTGAAACATTGGAGGAGTCAGGAAGATCCTCCTGTCATGAGCACCATGACAAAAAACACTCTGTGAACTTGACTGTATGGACTTACTGTGAGCGCCCGTTTCCTATGTCCTTCTTCCTAGCGGTTTTTTTCTAATTTTGTGTTCTTGCACATAGGGGTGCTGCTCCAGACCATTTGTACTATTATACTGTTTGTAGTGTGTGTTTGTAACTGATATTGTAAACATGGATCGGGATAAATTAGCTGCAGATATTTTTGGCAGTTTAGAGCAGACAGGAACTATACCTAAGTCACACTCATTAGGTGCCCAACAATCGAAGAAAGAGGGACTCCGTAACAAATTTTTCAAACTAGAAAAACTAATGAAGCAAGAAGTATCTAAATGGTGGGATGGGGCCACCTTGAAACAATATGTAAAACTTAACAGGATACCGAGAGGACTACGTTCACATATTTTTCCCACTTTTGACGACCTTGACCCAGATTTACTGGACAGCTGGGAACAGGAACTGTTGTCTAGTTCACTTAGACTAATGAACATCCTTATAGAAAACTCGGAGAGAAAAGTGACTAGATTACAAACAGATATCTCGGCTTTAGAACTAGAAATTAAAAATATGAACTTGGAAGAACCAACTGCCAAAAACTATAGAATTTTACATGAGATTATTGAACTTCATCAAAATGAGATCACACAAAGAAAAGCACGCAAACTAAAGCGGGATGAGTTAGATTATAAAAATGGAAGGATTTTTACATTTTCCCGGAAATATGATCACCTAGTTAAAAAATGTGAACCTCCAAAAAACTATGATGCGGGCTCCTCATCTTCACTAAACAGTGTATCTACCAACATTAGTGACATAAGTTCTAATTCGAACATCTCTAGACAGGACAGGATAGAACAACACGGCACTCCCTCTTTTTTAGCGGAGGTCCAACGAATAAGACAGGGACAATGGGAAGGAAGTCGACACAGAGCAGAACCAGAAAAACTAGACGGGGGCAGAGGTAGAGCATACAGACTCAACGAAAGGAATGAGAACAAGGTCTTGGAACAGGGGGAAATAGGGGTACACAATAGAGACTCCATCAATGTGATTAATCTTTCTAATCTGATACTCACAACCGATGGTCTATCACTTCTCAGTAAAGGATTAGGTTTTTGCCCAGGAGACTTTGGTGATTTCCAGAGAACTAAAATTGACTTTTTCAAGTTTATTCGACGTCTCAAACTGAGAAAGTTTTTTGCTAATCACCCTGATCGGACAGACACTAGCACCGTCTTTGTTAGTCATAATGATGACCAACATTTGTCCATTATGGATGTACAAGATATGGCCACTCTCCTGTCTATTGCGGATAGTGAACAAGATCCTTACACTATAACACGTATTCTATCAGATCTGGATATCCCATCTGACTCACTCCAGAGTGGTTTGAGGAGGAAATCAGATTGGATACCGACATTAAATAAGGACAACTGTGTGGATACTTTCTTCAAATTGGTCTGGCATGATCTAAATAAACTAGAGTTACACAATAAATCTCGCCAACATGTTTGGCATCAAAATCTCACTCAGACAGAAATGCAGTACTTAAAATCTTTACAGAGTAATGAGGAAATTACCATCAGAGAGGCAGACAAAGGAGGCAATATTGTGATTATGAACACCGCAGACTATGACCAAGAAATATATACCCAACTCACAGATGCTTCCTGCTATGAAAGGATATCAATTGACCCTATCCCTAATCTCGCTAATAAAATCAACAAACTTATACACGATGGTTTGGATCGATCACTGCTCAAAGAAGAGGAATACTTGTACTTACGGGTACACAGACCCAGAAATCCCTGTATATACATATTACCCAAAATTCATAAAAATCCCACTTCCCCCCCAGGGAGACCTATTGTATCAGGGATTGGTGGACCAACTGAAAAATTGTCAGAATATGTCGACATTTTTTTACAAACTATTGTGGGGAACTTACCATCATATATTAGGGATACGAAACATATTCTTGGCATACTAACAGACGTTACCTGGGTGCCAGGTATGATTCTAGTTACACTTGATGTAACCTCCTTATATACTAGCATTATTCATGAACAAGGCAAAGAAGCGCTACGCCATTTTCTTTACAAGAGATCAGCAGTTCTATATGGCCATACACAAATGTTGATTGATATGGTTGATTTGATCTTAAATAATAATTTTTTCCTTTTTAAAAATGACTGGTACCGCCAAAAACGTGGTGTAGCCATGGGATCTAAATTTGCACCATCCTACGCTAATTTATTTATGGGATTTTTTGAACATAAAAAGATCTGGAGCACCGAAGGGAGTAAATGGGTCTCAGATATACTATATTGGGGTAGATACATCGATGACTGCCTTATGATCTGGACAGGTGATCTACAAGAACTGGATAACTTCATAAACTATCTCAACAACAATGACTACAATATTCGATTCACTTCAGAACATAGTGATTCCAGCATTTCATTCTTAGACGTGGAACTTTTTATTTCCAACAACAAGATTGAGAGTAGACTTTACAGAAAAAGTACCTCTTGCAATTCTATCTTACATGCAAGGAGTGCACATCCAGTCCATCAAATCAACTCTATACCGTTTGGCGAAATGATAAGAGCCAGACGGAATTGTAGTCTAGATGAGGATTTTGACGCATGTATAGAAGACATGGCCATGAGATTTAAAGTACGGGGTTACTCCACCCGAGTGATTGACAGAGCCCGCACTAGAGCCAAGCATATAAAGAGGTCTGATACATTAGATAAAAAATCTAGAACTAGAGACTCTACAATCCGCTGTGTCACCAGCTACACGAAAACTGCCAATCTGTTACGTAAATGTATGAATAGACATTGGTACATCTTAACAGCAGACCCTACTCTCAGAAGAGTGGTGCCGGATACCCCGGTGTTCACTTACAGAAGGGGCAGAACTCTCAAGAACTTTCTATGTTACAATTATCGCAATAAACCCAATCCAACTAATTGGCTTATTAGCCGCGGTAAAGGTTTCTTCAAATGTGGCCATTGTGGAATGTGTAGATGGACCAGGTCTGGGATCACCACATTCACAAGCTCTACTGGGGTACAATACAACATTGACTATAATATCACATGTGACACTAATTTTGTCATCTACATGATCATCTGCAAATGTGGGCTTTATTATATAGGTAGCACCATCAGACCTCTGCGAATTAGGGCAAGTGAACATTTCAGAGCTTTACGACATGAAGACGAGAGATACCCTATAGTAAGCCATATTCGGCATTGCCATAAACAGAATGATATATGTAGTTTTGAATTTTTTGGTTTTGACCGTATTAATAAAGATCCTAGAGGAGGCAACAGAGAGTTAGCCCTCAGAAAAAGGGAATGCCAATGGATCTTAAAACTCAGAGCGGTAGAAGATGGACTGAACACAAATTTTGAAATGGAGTATTTTCTAGGTGAATAGGATATGAATAAAGTTGTACACATGCATATTTATTCACTGTTCTGTATATCATATTTCCCAATTTTGTTCTTTTTATGTTGATTTCCTCACTAATTTTCTTTTATGCTGAACTATGTCCATATTTATTGAAAAAATGTTGTATCTTGCCCAACGCGGCACATTGTGTATATATGATGTTTCATCAATTTGACTATGAACAATATGTAAACTTCTCTTTAGGGTCACACTATGAACTAATTTGGATTTATCATAGTAGTTTATCAATTATACTGTTATATATTGACTACTAGTAACTTATTCTCTTAGAATTTGCACTTTTAGGCTATACACCTTGTGTTTCTTGATTATTGTGTGTCCCTTACAACCAACGATTTTGGACATTTCATTTACCTGTTACAATATTCTGTCTCTGTCTTTCCTTCATTTTTCTAGTGCCATATTTGGTAGTGGTTATTATATCATCACACTTTCTTTTTATGTCTAGGCTAGTTATTGGACTGTAGTCACTACGAGTCGTTTTTAAGGCTATGCAAACCCGGAGCCTGCTCTAATTGGTTTAGTTTCAGTGTGCTTCAACGTTAAGGTTGTCCTAAATAGATTAGCATTGTTTTAGTAGGTAGTCTCTCTTCCTCTATATTGTTTATAGTTATTTGCTGGTGCGCATTTATAAAGGTCGTATCTTCACTATTCTGTAAGTGTTAGATACAAATTTTGGGCTCAGAAATAGTTTTTAGTTGTTCCCTTATATATAATTTATATATTTACTTTATATCAACTCCCTTTCAAGATGGCGCCTGTTCTTTCACCAGTGCGCGGACTGTAGTCCCTCCTCTATGTTATCATCAAGAACGTGATCATAAATAAAAGCGCCGGTTCTCAGACGCTCGTTCTACGAAGATAGATATCGGTCACAAGGAACGCCGTGCAATGATCTGTCCACGGTTACGATGTTCCCATCAAGATACTAGCATATTTGATTTAGGTGAGCGTTGCTGAGGGGTGTTATGTACTCAACTACTCGAGCTCAACGTTGAGTAGTTTTTTTTATTGAGTTGTTCTTTATCATACTCGAAATGATGGTATTCGTTTCCTCCATTTCGTTTCCATTTCACATATTAGGATTTCTGCAGTACTATACCGGGATGCGATAATTAACTGCGTTCATCACACGAGGTCAGTGTTAGACCGGACTGGTTATTATTAGATGTGGTGGCACGAACAATTCTATTAGACATCATATTATTAATAGTCATCACAATAATTACTCGCACTCCTTGCCTTTACAGATTTCTTAGATCACGATAAGTGTACCGTTAAACACAGGCAGTACCTGATTTTAAGGTATGTCTCAACTCTGATGGGGTTCACAGTTCCGATATTATCATAGGTTTAGACACATTTTCGCGCAATATCAGATCGGGTTATCTATTATTATAGGACTGGTACTTTATATCTCTATCTATTTATGTTTATTTGTTGATCTTCCTGACACTTTGATAATACATATCTGTGGGATAATAGGTTTTCTCTTTCTTTCCTTTTTTCTCTCACTCTATATATACATATGCTCTGTTCGACAGTCCTTACTCTGGTGACGTTCGTATTTATTTATAACTCTTCTCACACATCATCACTTGGTGATATAACTCCTATATGGTAGAACATTGACTACTTATGAGAACTTGACTCAAAATGTTTGACCCTTTATAAATGGATTGCAGCACAATTTCTATTGTCCAAATCTTGGGAGATTAAGTCACATATAGCATGTTTTGACTTGCACAAAACTCATGATAATTTCTGCTCTTAACTTGTCTGTCTGAGATGACATGTACTTAGATACAAATGTGTTCTCAATTTTACAGCCCTGATGAAGTCCGTGAGAGGGATCTCTCATTGGACGAAACACGTGTTGGCTGTGGAGGCTAATTGTATATGATTTCAAGGACATTTTCCTATCATGATTGAACTACTTCAAGAAATAAATTTATCCTGAACCAGAGCCTGGCGTGATTGCCCTTCACACAGAGGATTTATTACATCACCATACTCTTAAATTTTACTCTTGTGAGTGCTCTGACAGCTGTTTGTTGCTACTGTCAGTTTCCTTTGAAACATTGGAGGAGTCAGGAAGATCCTCCTGTCATGAGCACCATGACAAAAAACACTCTGTGAACTTGACTGTATGGACTTACTGTGAGCGCCCGTTTCCTATGTCCTTCTTCCTAGCGGTTTTTTTCTAATTTTGTGTTCTTGCACATAGGGGTGCTGCTCCAGACCATTTGTACTATTATACTGTTTGTAGTGTGTGTTTGTAACTGATATTGTAAACATGGATCGGGATAAATTAGCTGCAGATATTTTTGGCAGTTTAGAGCAGACAGGAACTATACCTAAGTCACACTCATTAGGTGCCCAACAATCGAAGAAAGAGGGACTCCGTAACAAATTTTTCAAACTAGAAAAACTAATGAAGCAAGAAGTATCTAAATGGTGGGATGGGGCCACCTTGAAACAATATGTAAAACTTAACAGGATACCGAGAGGACTACGTTCACATATTTTTCCCACTTTTGACGACCTTGACCCAGATTTACTGGACAGCTGGGAACAGGAACTGTTGTCTAGTTCACTTAGACTAATGAACATCCTTATAGAAAACTCGGAGAGAAAAGTGACTAGATTACAAACAGATATCTCGGCTTTAGAACTAGAAATTAAAAATATGAACTTGGAAGAACCAACTGCCAAAAACTATAGAATTTTACATGAGATTATTGAACTTCATCAAAATGAGATCACACAAAGAAAAGCACGCAAACTAAAGCGGGATGAGTTAGATTATAAAAATGGAAGGATTTTTACATTTTCCCGGAAATATGATCACCTAGTTAAAAAATGTGAACCTCCAAAAAACTATGATGCGGGCTCCTCATCTTCACTAAACAGTGTATCTACCAACATTAGTGACATAAGTTCTAATTCGAACATCTCTAGACAGGACAGGATAGAACAACACGGCACTCCCTCTTTTTTAGCGGAGGTCCAACGAATAAGACAGGGACAATGGGAAGGAAGTCGACACAGAGCAGAACCAGAAAAACTAGACGGGGGGGCAGAGGTAGAGCATACAGACTCAACGAAAGGAATGAGAACAAGGTCTTGGAACAGGGGGAAATAGGGGTACACAATAGAGACTCCATCAATGTGATTAATCTTTCTAATCTGATACTCACAACCGATGGTCTATCACTTCTCAGTAAAGGATTAGGTTTTTGCCCAGGAGACTTTGGTGATTTCCAGAGAACTAAAATTGACTTTTTCAAGTTTATTCGACGTCTCAAACTGAGAAAGTTTTTTGCTAATCACCCTGATCGGACAGACACTAGCACCGTCTTTGTTAGTCATAATGATGACCAACATTTGTCCATTATGGATGTACAAGATATGGCCACTCTCCTGTCTATTGCGGATAGTGAACAAGATCCTTACACTATAACACGTATTCTATCAGATCTGGATATCCCATCTGACTCACTCCAGAGTGGTTTGAGGAGGAAATCAGATTGGATACCGACATTAAATAAGGACAACTGTGTGGATACTTTCTTCAAATTGGTCTGGCATGATCTAAATAAACTAGAGTTACACAATAAATCTCGCCAACATGTTTGGCATCAAAATCTCACTCAGACAGAAATGCAGTACTTAAAATCTTTACAGAGTAATGAGGAAATTACCATCAGAGAGGCAGACAAAGGAGGCAATATTGTGATTATGAACACCGCAGACTATGACCAAGAAATATATACCCAACTCACAGATGCTTCCTGCTATGAAAGGATATCAATTGACCCTATCCCTACTCTCGCTAATAAAATCAACAAACTTATACACGATGGTTTGGATCGATCACTGCTCAAAGAAGAGGAATACTTGTACTTACGGGTACACAGACCCAGAAATCCCTGTATATACATATTACCCAAAATTCATAAAAATCCCACTTCCCCCCCAGGGAGACCTATTGTATCAGGGATTGGTGGACCAACTGAAAAATTGTCAGAATATGTCGACATTTTTTTACAAACTATTGTGGGGAACTTACCATCATATATTAGGGATACGAAACATATTCTTGGCATACTAACAGACGTTACCTGGGAGCCAGGTATGATTCTAGTTACACTTGATGTAACCTCCTTATATACTAGCATTATTCATGAACAAGGCAAAGAAGCGCTACGCCATTTTCTTTACAAGAGATCAGCAGTTCTATATGGCCATACACAAATGTTGATTGATATGGTTGATTTGATCTTAAATAATAATTTTTTCCTTTTTAAAAATGACTGGTACCGCCAAAAACGTGGTGTAGCCATGGGATCTAAATTTGCACCATCCTACGCTAATTTATTTATGGGATTTTTTGAACATAAAAAGATCTGGAGCACCGAAGGGAGTAAATGGGTCTCAGATATACTATATTGGGGTAGATACATCGATGACTGCCTTATGATCTGGACAGGTGATCTACAAGAACTGGATAACTTCATAAACTATCTCAACAACAATGACTACAATATTCGATTCACTTCAGAACATAGTGATTCCAGCATTTCATTCTTAGACGTGGAACTTTTTATTTCCAACAACAAGATTGAGAGTAGACTTTACAGAAAAAGTACCTCTTGCAATTCTATCTTACATGCAAGGAGTGCACATCCAGTCCATCAAATCAACTCTATACCGTTTGGCGAAATGATAAGAGCCAGACGGAATTGTAGTCTAGATGAGGATTTTGACGCATGTATAGAAGACATGGCCATGAGATTTAAAGTACGGGGTTACTCCACCCGAGTGATTGACAGAGCCCGCACTAGAGCCAAGCATATAAAGAGGTCTGATACATTAGATAAAAAATCTAGAACTAGAGACTCTACAATCCGCTGTGTCACCAGCTACACGAAAACTGCCAATCTGTTACGTAAATGTATGAATAGACATTGGTACATCTTAACAGCAGACCCTACTCTCAGAAGAGTGGTGCCGGATACCCCGGTGTTCACTTACAGAAGGGGCAGAACTCTCAAGAACTTTCTATGTTACAATTATCGCAATAAACCCAATCCAACTAATTGGCTTATTAGCCGCGGTAAAGGTTTCTTCAAATGTGGCCATTGTGGAATGTGTAGATGGACCAGGTCTGGGATCACCACATTCACAAGCTCTACTGGGGTACAATACAACATTGACTATAATATCACATGTGACACTAATTTTGTCATCTACATGATCATCTGCAAATGTGGGCTTTATTATATAGGTAGCACCATCAGACCTCTGCGAATTAGGGCAAGTGAACATTTCAGAGCTTTACGACATGAAGACGAGAGATACCCTATAGTAAGCCATATTCGGCATTGCCATAAACAGAATGATATATGTAGTTTTGAATTTTTTGGTTTTGACCGTATTAATAAAGATCCTAGAGGAGGCAACAGAGAGTTAGCCCTCAGAAAAAGGGAATGCCAATGGATCTTAAAACTCAGAGCGGTAGAAGATGGACTGAACACAAATTTTGAAATGGAGTATTTTCTAGGTGAATAGGATATGAATAAAGTTGTACACATGCATATTTATTCACTGTTCTGTATATCATATTTCCCAATTTTGTTCTTTTTATGTTGATTTCCTCACTAATTTTCTTTTATGCTGAACTATGTCCATATTTATTGAAAAAATGTTGTATCTTGCCCAACGCGGCACATTGTGTATATATGATGTTTCATCAATTTTACTATGAACAATATGTAAACTTCTCTTTAGGGTCACACTATGAACTAATTTGGATTTATCATAGTAGTTTATCAATTATACTGTTATATATTGACTACTAGTAACTTATTCTCTTAGAATTTGCACTTTTAGGCTATACACCTTGTGTTTCTTGATTATTGTGTGTCCCTTACAACCAACGATTTTGGACATTTCATTTACCTGTTACAATATTCTGTCTCTGTCTTTCCTTCATTTTTCTAGTGCCATATTTGGTAGTGGTTATTATATCATCACACTTTCTTTTTATGTCTAGGCTAGTTATTGGACTGTAGTCACTACGAGTCGTTTTTAAGGCTATGCAAACCCGGAGCCTGCTCTAATTGGTTTAGTTTCAGTGTGCTTCAACGTTAAGGTTGTCCTAAATAGATTAGCATTGTTTTAGTAGGTAGTCTCTCTTCCTCTATATTGTTTATAGTTATTTGCTGGTGCGCATTTATAAAGGTCGTATCTTCACTATTCTGTAAGTGTTAGATACAAATTTTGGGCTCAGAAATAGTTTTTAGTTGTTCCCTTATATATAATTTATATATTTACTTTATATCAACTCCCTTTCAAGATGGCGCCTGTTCTTTCACCAGTGCGCGGACTGTAGTCCCTCCTCTATGTTATCATCAAGAACGTGATCATAAATAAAAGCGCCGGTTCTCAGACGCTCGTTCTACGAAGATAGATATCGGTCACAAGGAACGCCGTGCAATGATCTGTCCACGGTTACGATGTTCCCATCAAGATACTAGCATATTTGATTTAGGTGAGCGTTGCTGAGGGGTGTTATGTACTCAACTACTCGAGCTCAACGTTGAGTAGTTTTTTTTATTGAGTTGTTCTTTATCATACTCGAAATGATGGTATTCGTTTCCTCCATTTCGTTTCCATTTCACATATTAGGATTTCTGCAGTACTATACCGGGATGCGATAATTAACTGCGTTCATCACACGAGGTCAGTGTTAGACCGGACTGGTTATTATTAGATGTGGTGGCACGAACAATTCTATTAGACATCATATTATTAATAGTCATCACAATAATTACTTGCACTCCTTGCCTTTACAGATTTCTTAGATCACGATAAGTGTACCGTTAAACACAGGCAGTACCTGATTTTAAGGTATGTCTCAACTCTGATGGGGTTCACAGTTCCGATATTATCATAGGTTTAGACACATTTTCGCGCAATATCAGATCGGGTTATCTATTATTATAGGACTGGTACTTTATATCTCTATCTATTTATGTTTATTTGTTGATCTTCCTGACACTTTGATAATACATATCTGTGGGATAATAGGTTTTCTCTTTCTTTCCTTTTTTCTCTCACTCTATATATACATATGCTCTGTTCGACAGTCCTTACTCTGGTGACGTTCGTATTTATTTATAACTCTTCTCACACATCATCACTTGGTGATATAACTCCTATATGGTAGAACATTGACTACTTATGAGAACTTGACTCAAAATGTTTGACCCTTTATAAATGGATTGCAGCACAATTTCTATTGTCCAAATCTTGGGAGATTAAGTCACATATAGCATGTTTTGACTTGCACAAAACTCATGATAATTTCTGCTCTTAACTTGTCTGTCTGAGATGACATGTACTTAGATACAAATGTGTTCTCAATTTTACAGCCCTGATGAAGTCCGTGAGAGGGATCTCTCATTGGACGAAACACGTGTTGGCTGTGGAGGCTAATTGTATATGATTTCAAGGACATTTTCCTATCATGATTGAACTACTTCAAGAAATAAATTTATCCTGAACCAGAGCCTGGCGTGATTGCCCTTCACACAGAGGATTTATTACATCACCATACTCTTAAATTTTACTCTTGTGAGTGCTCTGACAGCTGTTTGTTGCTACTGTCAGTTTCCTTTGAAACATTGGAGGAGTCAGGAAGATCCTCCTGTCATGAGCACCATGACAAAAAACACTCTGTGAACTTGACTGTATGGACTTACTGTGAGCGCCCGTTTCCTATGTCCTTCTTCCTAGCGGTTTTTCACTACCTATATGTAGCTTCACCATGGTAACTCCGAATATGGCCATGTAACATGTCTATGATCATGGAATTGCCCCCTCTATACCATCCTGGCGTAGTTGGCACAATCCCATGATCCCAGTGGTCTGTAGCACAGACCCTGGTACTGCCAAACTGCCCTTCCTGGGGTTTCACTGCAGCTGCTGCTGCTGCCAATCCCTCAGACAGGCAGCTGCCCTCCTGGGGTCCAGCCAGGCCTGGCCCAGGATGGCAGAACAAAGAACTTCCTCTGAGAGAGGGTGTGACACCCTCTCCCTTTGGAAAATGGTGTGAAGGCAGGGGAGGAGTAGCCTCCCCCAGCCTCTGGAAATGCTTTGTTGGGCACAGATGTGCCCAATTCTGCATAAGCCAGTCTACACCGGTTCAGGGACCCCTTAGCCCCTGCTCTGGCGCGAAACTGGACAAAGGAAAGGGGAGTGACCACTCCCCTGACCTGCACCTCCCCTGGGAGGTGTCCAGAGCTCCTCCAGTGTGCTCCAGACCTCTGCCATCTTGGAAACAGAGGTGCTGCTGGCACACTGGACTGCTCTGAGTGGTCAGTGCCACCAGGTGACGTCAGAGACTCCTTGTGATAGGCTCCTTCAGGTGTTAGTAGCCTTTCCTCTCTCCTAGGTAGCCAAACCCTCTTTTCTGGCTATATAGGGTCTCTGTCTCTGGGGAAACTTCAGATAACGAATGCAAGAGCTCATCCGAGTTCCTCTGCATCTCTCTCTTCACCTTCTGATAAGGAAACGACCACTGACCGCGCTGGAAGCCTGCAAACCTGCAACATAGTAGCAAAGACGACTACTGCAACTCTGTAACGCTGATCCTGTCGCCTTCTCAACTGTTTTCCTGCTTGTGCATGCTGTGGGGGTAGCCTGCCTCCTCTCTGCACCAGAAGCTCCGAAGAAATCTCCCGTGGGTCGACGGAATCTTCCCCCTGCAACCGCAGGCACCAAAAAGCTGCATCACCGGTCCCTTGGGTCTCCTCTCAGCACGACGAGCGAGGTCCCTCGAATCCAGCGACTCTGTCCAAGTGACCCCCACAGTCCAGTGACTCTTCAGCCCAAGTTTGGTGGAGGTAAGTCCTTGCCTCACCTCGCTGGGCTGCATTGCTGGGAACCGCGACTTTGCAGCTACTCCGGCCCCTGTGCACTTCTGGTGGAAATCCTTCGTGCACAGCCAAGCCTGGGTCCACGGCACTCTAACCTGCATTGCACGACTTTCTAAGTTGGTCTCCGGCGACGTGGGACTCCTTTGTGCAACTTCGGCGAGCACCGTTTCACGCATCCTCGTAGTGCCTGTTTCTGGCACCTCTGTGGGTGCTACCTGCTTTAGTGAGGGCTCTTTGTCTTGCTCAACGTCCCCTCTCTCTGCAGGTCCAATTTGCGACCTCCTGGTCCCTCCTGGGCCCCAGCAGCGTCCAAAAACGCCAAACTCACGATTTGCGTGTAGCAAGGCTTGTTGGCGTCCTTCTGGCGGGAAAACACTTCTGCACGACTCTCCAAGGCGAGAAGGATTCGTCCACCAAAGGGGAAGTCTCTAGGCCTTTTCGTTCCTGCAGAAACCTCAGCTTCTTCTGTCCAGTCGAAGCTTCTTTGCACCCGCAGCTGGCATTTCCTGGGCATCTGCCCATCTCCGACTTGCTTGTGACTTTTGGACTTGGTCCCCTTGTTCCACAGGTACCCTAGATTGGAAATCCACAGTTGTTGCATTGCTGGTTTGTGTCTTTCCTGCATTATTCCTCTAACACGACTCTTTTGTCCTTAGGGGAACTTTAGTGCACTTTGCACTCACTTTTCAGGGTCTTGGGGAGGGTTATTTTTCTAACTCTCACTATTTTCTAATAGTCCCAGCGACCCTCTACAAGGTCACATAGGTTTGGGGTCCATTCGTGGTTCGCATTCCACTTTTGGAGTATATGGTTTGTGTTGCCCCTATCCCTATGTTTCCCCATTGCATCCTATTGTAACTATACATTGTTTGCACTGTTTTCTAAGACTATACTGCATATTTTTGCTATTGTGTATATATATCTTGTGTATATTTCCTATCCTCTCACTGAGGGTACACTCTAAGATACTTTGGCATATTGTCATAAAAATAAAGTACCTTTATTTTTAGTATAACTGTGTATTGTGTTTTCTTATGATATTGTGCATATGACACTAAGTGGTACTGTAGTAGCTTCACACGTCTCCTAGTTCAGCCTAAGCTGCTCTGCTAAGCTACCATTATCTATCAGCCTAAGCTGCTAGACACCCTATACACTAATAAGGGATAACTGGGCCTGGTGCAAGGTGCAAGTACCCCTTGGTACTCACTACAAGCCAGTCCAGCCTCCTACACTTATAAATAGAACCCTATCTGACCTGGTTTTCATGTCCAAAAATGTATTCTCTGTTAATCTTTTTTAGACTGAATTTGATCCATTTTAAGGTGGCCTTTCCGAATCTGTGTATTTGGCAAAAAGATTTACCACCCTGTCCCTGTGATGCTAGTTCAAAGCAAAGTACTTCCCACTTTTTTCTTTTTTGTTCTTTTTATGCCACCCGAGGAATGCATTTATCTTACCTATTTTACGTACATTAAGACCGATCCATTATCAGGAAGCTTTGATACACCTTCAGAAATTATCAAATGACAAAATTTGTTTTCAGGTATTAAATTTTATCAGATCATCTATTGTTATTAGGAATCGTTACTAATAATTTTTGTGATTTATTAATCTATTTATGCGGACTCTTAGAACTTATTTCTGTTTCAAAATCTTTGATTTGATATTTGATATAGTATAGATTCTCCCACAGGGAGAAAGGTTTTTTAGTATATTTTAGGGTAGCTAAAAAGTTTTTTTTGGTTTTATATTGTATGATCTTAGTTAATGTTCTGACAAGAATACTGGAATATTCTGCGAACGAGGAACTTGGTCTAGATCACTTTGCTCTTTTTTGTATAATATATGTAAGATATGATGTTATGAGCTGTTGTCTTAATCCCTTTTGTTTGTTTGTTTACTTGGATATGTGATTTGTATTTGTACTTTTATGGCAAATGCCGAATAAAGATCTTTGACTGACTGACTGACTGACATACATTGCTCAACCACAATCACAAGCCACACACCTAACCACACAACAGCACCATCACCAATACACCTACAACACCCCCCCCACAACACACACCATGGCAACCCCTAAGCACCCCCGCTTCACAGAAAGGGAGCTAAGGACCAGGGTAGACGAAATACTCAGGGTGGAGCCACACCTACTCGGGGCACAAGTGCAACAACCACCCTTGGCCAGGAAGATGGAGCTATGGCAGAGGATAGTCAACAAGGTCAACGCAGTTGGAAACCATCCACGCACAAGGTTTGACATAAGGAAGAGATGGAATGATTTGCGGTGGAAGGTGCGTTCCATGGCATCCAGGCACAATATCGCTGTACAGAAGACTGGTAGTGTCCCCCCATCTCCTCCCCCCGAATAACTGGGAGGAGAAGATCCTGGCTATCCTGCAGCCAGAGGGCCTCACTGGACTCACTGGAGGACTGGTCTCGAGTAAGTCAACTAGAATACCTCAACAGTCACCACACCTATAATGCATGTATCACCCAATCCCTCTCACTACCACCAGGACACCATGCCCTACCCAGTCCACAATACCCACACACTCACATCCAAGTCACCTGCATTCCCACAATCCCCCATACAAATACCCATCCAGACCCCTGTGCACAGTCACCAACCTATGCATGGAATCCCATTAGTACTACAACACCCACAATGCACTCAATAAATGCATCGAAATGGACACGAAGGGACTTTGCATACCACTACATGGGAATTCAACCACCAATCACTACTGACCAGTGATGCAATTGACAAGAAAGTGCAGGACACCCATATCTCTATTCTCTCACACACAGGCACCACCACCCATACAACCCGGACGAAGACGTCAAGGAGTGCCAGAGGGATGTCTGGACAGGGGAAATCCCTGGCCCAACCCACAGCCCTGGACAGTCACCCTCCATAAGCCCCACTCAGAACACCACTGACAACCCTACCACTCAGCCACCGCCATCAGCTCTGGCAAAACGACCCCATTCAAGTGTCACCAGGCCGCGGACTGTCTGCCAACACGTACAGAGGCTAGAGTCTCCACCCACCACCAGGCAGGATGATGAAGGGCCCAGTGCAAGTGGGACTGCCAGACCTGTGCAGGGGACACAGGCACTGGGTGCTGGGCTAGTGGGAGGGCATCAGTGGCCCAGGGGTGCGGCCCAAGGAGGGATTTTGCTGCCCAGGAGGTGATTACTGAGGTTCTGGGAGCATACCACCATTCCCAGGACAGGATGGGCCAGATCTTTGCTACCTTGGAGCAGAATCAGAGGCTGCAGGTAGCAAACCACCAGGAGGCCATGGAGCAATAGAAACAGCTCAATGCCACCATGGCTTCCATTGCAGAGGTACTGCAGTGCCGGACAAACATCCAGCCTGAGTACTCTACCTACCTGCAAGCCCTTACCACTAGCCAGGACACTGCCCTGCCATCTACATCTGCAGCATGCACTGGACTGTTGGCACTGCCAGAGGACTCACAGGACACCAGCACCCCTACCCCTGCAGCCCATCTTCACCTTCGCAAACGTGCCCTCAGACATCCCACTGAAACACCAGCTGAGACCAAGCCCAGCACCAGGAAGTTACTTTACCCTGAATGGTCTCCCTTGTATGCCACTGAGCTACCTCGTTGACATGCCACTGCCATCTCACCATCTTCCAATGCCCCCATGGACGATACCCCTGTGCAACCAACAGCTGAGCATTTGTACCTGAGAATGTTGTTCACCATGTGCCCACTACCTTCCACTGTCCCAACACTCATAGATGTTTTGACTTGGAATAAATACACCTGAGCACTCAAAATATCTCTCCTGAATCACTATGAGCTATCAATTGTGAATGTGAATGCATTAGCCAGTTACCATCATAATGCCGCTTTTATTGCAGGAGAGGGTCTAACAGACTGTAGTGTTTGAAGTATGTCACACTGTACATTCCATTGTGTGCACTGGCATCTGCCACTTCAGTCATGATTTTGCCTTATCATTGGTAAAGGACACCACTGTACTTACTACATGAGTCAGCTTCAAACAATGCAGTGAAGCCATCAGCATCATAGGAAATGTGCCTGGGAGTCACTAGAAGTATAGACAGATTAGCTGGGTCCTGCAGTTGATATCTTCCCCCTCTTCTTCGCCATCACTCTCATTCCTCCTGTGAGGTGGCAAGTTTGGTTGGACAGTATCCTCCTCTTCCAGAAGTGGGATAGATTTCCTCATAGCCAAGTTGTGCAGCATGCAGCAGGCCACCACTATCTTACAGACCTTGTCAGGGACATAGCACAGAGATCCTCCAGCGAGATGGAGGCAATCAAATTTAGCTTACAGAAGTCCTATGATGCGCTCAATCACCCTCCTAGTACGACCATGGGCCTCATTATAATTCCTCTCTGCATCTGTCCGGGGATGCCTCACAGGTGTCAGAAGCCATTGGATGTAGGGGTAGCCAGAATCCCCTGCATAAGTGGGTGAAAGAGGGCTGAAACACACATTTTACTTGCATACAGCCTGGCTGGCATCTATGTAAATGATACAATGTCATACACACTCACCTATAAGCCAGGCTCTGCCCCCCTTTAGTAGTCTCATCATGTGTGGCACACAGCTGTTTCTCAGGACAAATGAATCATGGACTGATCCTGAGATCTTTGCATTGACATGTGAAATGTACTGATCAGCAGTACACACCAATTGCACATTCATGGAGTGATAGTTTTTGTGATTCCGATACACCTGTTGGTTCACTCTTGGGGGTCTGAGGGCTATGTGGGTACCATCAATGCCACCTATCACATGGGGGATATTTGCAAAGGCATACAATCCTGATTTGATGGCAGTGAGATCAGCCCTTTGTTGAAACTGGACATTACTTTGCAAGTGTTGAACGAATGCATTCAGGAAATTGGGCAGGATGTGGCTGAACATTGGCTGAGATACCCCTGCAGCCATGCCCACTGTCACTTGAAATGAGCCTGTGGCCAAAAAACGGAGCACAGATAGTACCTGCATAGTTGTAGGTATGGCATGGTGATTCCTATTAGCCGGCTTCAGAACAGGATCCATTTCTGCACAAAGGTCAAGGATTGTAGCTCAATTAAGTCCGTAAGTTATGATGATGTGATGTTCCTACATGGTGGCCAGATCTACTATGGGTCTGTAAACAGATGGGACGCTCCCTTGCCATCTGGGTCTGTACCTATGGGTGATGAAGGACTACATCTTGAGTTTGGACATACACTTGCATCACATGGTGACACAATTCTTGTTTTCAATGCAATGCATATGTAATATGCACAAACAAAGAGAATGAGTCTAACGTGTGGTGAGGTGTCTCAGTCATAATGGCATCACTGTGTAGACACACTTACAACCATGATTACATGTGGGGGACCAGTACTCATGTCAGTACTCGACAAAGGGGTGAGGGAATAGGGCCATGGATGAGGCCCCCGGCCAGGCTATGGCGACGTGGTGTGTGCAAAATGGCAGTTTCCACCTGATCATTGGATTACATGGTTGTTAATGAGGAACCTGGGCCTATCATGATTGCCACCGGCGGTGACAGTGCACACCGCTACAGTATCTGCCGCCATTTTGACAGGCCCTTGACACTTGACTCCTGCACTACGAGAAGGGAAGAACTCCACTGCCTGAGCTGCTGTGTCCTGACTCTGGTCCCTGAGATGGCTTGTGTTACAGGGGAACAGGCCCCGGCCTTCACCGCTGAAGAGCTGGAGAAGCTGGTGGACGGGGCCCTACCCCTGTATGCCAAGTTGTATGGGCGATCAGAGGATCAGGTGAGTTGCTATTTGTTCTCCTTAGATGTGTGTGAATGTGTTGGATGTCTGTAGGCATTTTTGTTCACTGTGTGACTGCTCACCCGTAGTGTGTCTGACAGTTTTTGGCTTGAAATTTGTCTATATGCTTGTCTCCATCAGCCATGTCAGTCTGAACGGGTATGGCATTTGTGTACGGGGCACCCACACTGACGTCTGTTTACTAAATCTGTATGTCACATGCAGGTCAGCGCCCATCAGAAGAGGGGGCTGTGGCAAGCCATCGCCAAGGAAGTGCGGACCCAGGGGGTCTACAACCAGTGGCGCACCCACTTCAGGAAGTGTTGGGAGGACCTGAGATGCTGTGCCAGGAAGACCAGAGAGGCCCAGCTGGGGAAGGCCTCCCAACGAGGGATCGGTGCCCGTCGGACCCTGACCCCCCTAATGGCCCGCATTCTGGCCATGGCCTATCTGGATTTGGATGGACGCTTGAAGGCAGCACAGCAGCCACAAGGGGGTGAGTGCCAACACTGTTGTGATTCCACTATGATGAGTATAGTTAGATGCTAAGGGGTGCATGCATAGTAGTGCCAGGGACATAGACAGGTGTGTCCCTGCAGTCTGCCCCCCTCCACGTCCGTGACATGGTGTCATAGCTAGTTTTGGCAGGGTATGTAGGCCTGTGAGGGGTCGCTTGTTTGGACTATTGTATTCAAATTAGCCTCATGAACTTGTAGATGTGTTGGCTTGGCATTGTCTCTCATTGGTTCACTCCACAAAGTGTATCAGAGTAGTGGGTCAGGATGGGAATGTAGTGTATTGTGGGGTCATGCCTATTAGTCAGGGGAACATTCATAACATGTGTTGTGTCTGCTGAGGGTTTGTGCCTGAGCTGGGGGGCAGTGTATGTGTCACAACATGCTCATATTTCCTGGAATTGACATACTTCTTTCTTGGTTTGTTTCCCCACCCCTGTGCTCTTGTGTCCCTGTGTACATTAGCATCCTCTGGCGAGGGAGCTGTGACACCGGCAAGTGGGGATACTGCAGCCCACGGTTCCCAGGAGGCAGAGTCAACCAACACCTAGGGGACCAGTGTGTTGGAGCACCAAGGGAGTGCCACAGGGAGGCAAGTACCACTGGAGGTAGTGACTCTGATTCCTCCTCTGATGGCAGCTCCATGGTGATGGGGGACCCTACTGGGCCCACCCATTCTTTGTCATCTTCCACCACCCCCGTACCATCACCGCCCTCCCAGTTGCTCCCCACCACGTTGCCTGTGCCTGCTCACCCAGGAGGGTGGGTGTCTCCTTCTTCCCAGGCATCTCATTCTCTGCCCCTGTCAGCCCTGCTGCTCTCACAGAGGAGCTTATTGGCCTCCTGGGAACCATCTCTGTAGGGCAGACAACCATTGTGAATGCCATCCCATATGCAGTACTGCACCTTCCGTCACTGCTGCTGCCCCCATTCTTGCAGTCACCACAACAGCTTACATCCAGTCATGCACCCATACACCACACCTGCAATCACCATGATTACATTCACATACACTTGCAGCACACTCACCAGACCTGCAGACACCCACACAGCATCCATATACACTGGCAGCCTGTCTCCTCCAACTGTGTCCACCCCCTCCTCCCAAAACACTCAAACGCTCACACTCATCCACACCGCACACATCCACCATACATAAGCAGACCAAACTTGCACCTGCATCCACGTACAGCACACGTACATCTTGTACCACCATTCCCTCAAACTCCACTCCCAGACCTGGCTCCAAATCCCCTCCAATTGCACCTAAGAAGCTTTTCCTCTTTCGTGTTTACCTGTTTGGACTCTCTGGCCCACTCCGCCTTGTCCCTAAACGTTTGCATGCCCTAGCTCAGTCCAGTCCTTCCTCGTCAAAGTCCACCCCAGTCCACCCTTCCCATTCCTGTGCCCCTTCCCCAGGGCGGAGGAAGACCTTCTTGATCCAGGTGCCTCTGCCACTACCTGGTCCAGGCCCACTCCCCTCCATCCAAGGGCAAGCCCAAATCCTCTCCACCTCCTAAACCTATGCCCAAGACCCCCCTTCAAGACCTGACTCACCACCCTTGCCACTCCTTCCCCTGTTCCCTGAGGTGCCTGGCTGCCCCATTGATGCCCCTTCTCAGTGGAGGTTCCTTTTCCATCGTAGGAGTCAAGTGTATCCTATATTTTCCCTTACGGGTCTCATTTATGGACTGGCCTATGGCCTTGTTTGGACATTGTTTACAATTTCTTGTTGAGCTGTTGGTGCTATATGAGCCTTTGTGCAGAGTTTCACTGCGGGGGTGTGGTGTGCACAGGTCAGTGCATTGGTGCTGGTATTTGTTGGCTTGTGTCTGGTAAGAACATCTTGGTATGGTAGGTATGGCTTGAGATGGTGGGAGGGGTTGGGAGTGTGTTGCGTTGCGGTGTGGGAGGGGTGGGTGTGTAACTGTGCCCTTTCTTCTCATGTGTTCTAGGCTGCGGTACTTGCAGTCATCGTCTTTGTCATTGGTCACGGTCCTGGAGAAATATGGCAAGGAGAAGTACTGGGATTATTTCCAACTCTCGCTCCATGTCTGCATCGGTGTGTTCTGTGTGCCTCTGGTGAGTGTTTCCCTTTACACCGTTTGTTTCTGTGGTTCCCACCCCGGAACTGATGGCGTTGTGGTGTTTCATAATTTGGTGGGCGGGTAGGGCCTTTCGGCCAGGCTGAGGGTGATCTCCCCCGTCGTTGGCGGGACTACAAAAATGGCAGTGGGTGGATGGCCCGCTGCTTGCTTCTCATGTGCTTCATTATTTGGTGGACCGGACCGCCAGTCTGTTGGCGGAAGTTACCGCCACCGCCGGCGGTGTGGGGTTTCCCGCCATGTTCATAATTACCACCAATGTGTTTTCCAGACTGAATGGAGAATTGTCCCTCCGATTATCAACCACACCAACCTTACATAATTCAGCTTTCAAAGCTTGTGACATACAGCCATGACCATGCATCATGGCCATGATTATGCAGGTGCCTGTCCAGGGTGGCCTGGGGAGCATACTGAAGTCTTCCAACCAAAACAGTTGAACAGTCTCCCACTCTCTAATGTTGATTATCATTTCCCTAAAAAAGAGATCCTGTCCCTGGTTTGGGGTACATATGTTAAACAAGCTTAACACACGTCCCTGGCATTCCTCTTCCAGAAACTCATACTTATGGTAATTCCTATACAATGTGACCATGAGCTCTTGCTGTAAATTCGCAATGGGACATAGCCTATGTTTCTCCAATTATATATAAGATTTTTGCAAGTGGGTTTCTCATGGACATAAGGTGTTAAGCAACACATCCTCAAACCTCCCTTTAAATCTTGTTTCATTTGACAATGGGAATTCAAGCCCCATATGTTCCATAACAGTTTTTTTTACATGTGTTCAACTGTGATGTTGAGTTCCAGTTGTGTGACAGTATCTGTCAGCTTTAGTGTGCTTAAAAGTATGAAACTGAATGTTTGTGGTTTTATTGCAACATGTAACAATACCCCATGCCCTTTTTTACAAAACATCTATAATAAAAAAATAAAAATAAACATTTCTCCTCTCTCATCCACAACTCCCATCAAGAAAGCACCTCAGAGATGGGATTAGAAATCTCCCAACATGGATGTGAGATGTGCCATGGTCTGGTGTTCTTCCCCCTCCACCCTCTGACCACAAACACCCCTCTTTGGGAGACATTCATCAATGACACTTAACAACACACTTTCCCAAGTGGTGGAGATGTCTCCATTGTAGTATCTGGGAGTCCACCCCAGAGTCTCCTGAATCAGCCTCACAATTTAGTAATGTTATTTTGTAGGCTCAGTCCTGGTAGGCAGGACCATTGTATGTCCCTCCACCTTTAAACAGTCTTGTTGCCTATCAGTTCATATGTTACTAGCGGATGTAATTAATGCTTCACTTTCAAAGATAAGTACAACCTCCATTTTGGGTGTCTTTAGTTCATATATCTCTGTTTGAAGCACCTTGAGGCTGGTACCTTTTGCCACTTCTCTTTGGGCTATCCTAATGCTGATCCTCATTACATTTCTGTTTGGTAGGTTTCTGAGGGCTCTCTCTAGTCGGACCTAGAATGTCTTGAGCTTCTTCCACAAAACAAACTACGTGAGCTTGTGAATCCATCTGAAACCACAGGGAAAAAAATGTCCATTGGTAGCATATTTGCTGATGTCATAGTTCTGAAGTAATTGATCAGAGTGATCTCCTTTTCTGCCTTGTTGTCTGTGATGCATCCTGTAAAAGATCTGTGAGTTCAGTCCAAAATGTGACCTCACCTATCATACTTTCATCTCTCAAGATGATGTCCTTTAATTGTGACACTGTCGTTACTTTCACTATTTCCTCCATTGATGGCCGCTGAGATGGATCTTTTGACCAGCATCATGTCATTAAGCTCTCAATGGGTTTAGGTACATTTTTGATCAATTGCGGTCGCGTACCATTGTGCAGGGCCCACATGATGCGAAAAGCAGGACCACCAATCTCATCAAAGGTCTTTCTTCGGGTTATCACCTCCCAAAGGATAATTCCCCAGCTAATTAATTGTGAGGAGTCTATTTTCACAATTTCACTCTCTCACTGTGCCTACATGTTGAGTCCAGATGATAGGGACCTAAAATATCTGGGACGCTTCTAGAATGTGACAAAACAGGGTCTGGCAAAAGTCCACAATATCAGTTCTCCCTTCATTTCAGATTTGGATATTGTCTCTCAGGTATCTGTCATTGCGGTCTTTACCTCTGTCCCAAAGCTCTTTAATTTCCTCTTCCAGCATCTTGTGTTTTCTCAAGCTCCTTGCTTGTCATCACAGTATCATCTTCATAAATGGTTACACGCTCCCCCATCACCTGTAGCTCTTAGGTCATATCTGAGGAGGCGGAGTCCCTGTCCAGTTCTAGTATTAAGGGCCGTATTTATACTCCGTTTGCGCCGAATTTGCGTCGTTTTTTTCGACGCAAATTCGACGCTAAACTAACGCCAACTAACGCCATATTTATACTATGGCGTTAGAGGCGTATAGCGCCAAAGTTCCCGGAATGTGCGTCATTTTTTAGCGTGAACCCCTTCCTTGCGTTAATGATATGCAAGGGAGGCGTTCCCGTCTAAAAAATGACTCCCAGGCCTTTACGTGGTATTTATACTCCCGGGCAAAAGAGACGCCCGGGAGTGGGCGTGGCTAAAAACGGCGCATTTGCGCCGCTTTTTAACGCCTGGGTCAGGCATGGCGTTAAGGGACAAGTGGGCTCAAAATTAGCCCAGAGTGCCCTCCCCTGCCCCCAGGGACCCCCCCTGCCACCCTTGCCCACCCCAGGAGGACACCCAAGGCTGGAGGGACCCACCCCAGGGACATTCAGGTAAGTTCAGGTAAGTATTTTTTTATTTTTTTTTAATAATTTTTTTTGGCATAGGGGGGCCTGATTTGTGCCCCCCTACATGCCACTATGCCCAATGACCATGCCCAGGGGACAGAAGTCCCCTGGGCATGGCCATTGGGCAAGGGGGCATGACTCCTATCTTTACAATGATAGGAGTCATGTTGATGGGGGATGGGCGTCGTTAAAAAATGGCGCAAGTCGGGTTAAGACGATTTTTTTGCCTCAACCTGACTTGCCCCATTTTAAGACGCCCTAACGTCATTTTTGCCCAACGCCGGCGCTGCCTGGTCTACGTGGTTTTTTTCCACGCACACCAGGCAGCGCCGGTCTGCTTGCGCCGGCTAACGCCATTCCATAAATACGGCGCCCGCATGGCGCTTCAGAATGGCGTTAGACGGCGCAAAATTTTTTGACGCTAAACTGCGTTAGCGCAGTTTAGCGTCAAAAAGTATAAATATGGGCCTTAGTTCTTGGTGGTCACCATTTTCTCTACTTTATCATGGAGGTCACTGAGGGAGGCCTGAAAGTATTTTTTAGTTACTGGGTTTGCTCCATCTCCCTTCCTAGACACCATAATGTGGATCCAACTGTCACAGGTGCCATGATGCAGAGGGAGTCAGTCAAAGTCTCCGCCTCCTTACAGCAAATTTTTGATTCTCTTCTGAGTGGTCCTTTTTAAGTGCTTTGGCAACAGATCAGAACATCTTATTGTGGAGGGCACAAACACTGCACACCATTTGAGGGGCCGTAAGGGATTGACCTTTTGCCCTCTGGCTGTATGCAGTGTACCTCAGCATCAGCCACTGCTTGCTTCTCATTGGCCCAAAGCACAATGATCCTACCTTTTTATCAGGTTCAATAGCTTCCTAGCACAGCAAGTATACAGTCTGCAGTTCTACATCCAAGTGGAGTGAGAAGGGCAGGGCCCACATTCACTTTCCCAAAGGGATCAAACATATCGATTGTGGGGCGCTAAACCAGCACAAGGTAAGACTCCACCAAGTCCATTATGGGCAGGAGGGGGAGGAAGGGGTAGCGTGTTCCATTCCAAGCACTGCCCTGTCCTCCATATAACCTAAGTCAACATGAAAGGCATTCAGTGCAATTCACTTTGCCTTGACCAAACTAATGAGCTGTCCCTGCTTCCGAGCTCTCCCCCCAAGTCAAGCAGAGGATTCTGATTCAACCAATGGAGTCATTGACGTCTTGTCAGGCAACTCCATGGAATGTGCCTTGCCCGGTCACTACTCACCTCATATTCTTTTCCACCTTCACGTTCCCACTAAAGGCTGCAAAACGGCATCCCCACTATAGTTGAGTTTGACACCTCTCCAGCACTTTCGATCAGTGATAACTCCTTTGAGTCTACATTGGTGGTGCTCTGCCACTGACACAGGCCATTGGCTATCAGCAGTGGCCACTGTGGTCAGAAGAGACATGTTTTATTCACTGGTTTACCTCAGTGAGTGAGGACCGGGTCCGGAGCTCAGCAGAGGGACACCGTTCACATTCCATTGCAGACCTCATCCTCATTATGGATTTTTTTAATTGTACAACCAATGCAAAACAGTAGATTACCTTTAGAATAAATAAAAATTGCTTCACAGAGGATAGCTGTGGCTGCCATGAGGTCTTTACGAAATTATGATTTTCATGGTTTTGCCTTATCAGTCTCTCAGAGTAAGAGTGTCACACACTGCCAAGTGACTCTGATGAACAGCAGAACGGTTCACAGGATGCTGGTATGGTGAGTGGGGGACAGAAAGAGTTATTTAGAACCATACACTTGGGTGTGAGACAATAGGAGGGCTGTAATGATAATAAATCTATAACCAAAGGGATTTTTCTGTGACCTTGCACTAGGCCAGGTGGCTTCAATGAACTTATAGGGCATATTCCAGCTGTATTGCTCCCTGACCCCTAAATCATATTGGTATATAAAAGTGTGTGTAGGCATGTACATGGTTGAACACTTACTTGGAATCCAAATCTGGATCTTCCACTGCTTGAGGTAAGGATGACTGTTACCGAAAGCGTTAATGTCACCACACATCTACACATTGAAATATGCAGCAGCAAGTGCCCTCAAGAATCTGCTACCTTCTCCAGAGGAAATATCCAAAGGCATAAAAAAATCTCCTTGTGGGTGAAGACTTTGCAGGGATTGGGAAAACTAGGAGTTAGGAATCAAGGCTAAGAATTCCCAAGTGCAAAGAGACAGGATCTGTAAGTAGACGAAGCGAAGTGACACAGCTTTGTTTCGATACACCTTCCAATCAGACTGGGGCCTTTAAAAAGTAAAAGAACAGGAAGAGAAAATGTTTCAAACACCACTTGGTAGGAAACATAGTGGATTAGGAAAGTTTGGAAGAAGCTAAGGGAGGAACAGACATAATACAAAGGGAAAAGAAAAGAGAATGAAATCCTGAAGTGAACTAGCTGCTGGCTCACCTTAAAAGGCAGCTGCACAACATCAGGTAGTTGATTGTCAGTTTTGAGTTAAAGAGGGAAGAAGCAGGAGCACAGGAAGAGTGGGAACAGGCACAGGCAAGGTACTTTCCAAGCCTGCAGCTGGGAGCTTTGTATGGTGACTTCTGAGTCCCAAGAACAGTGGGACCTTGCAAAGTACTCAGATTTTTGGCACAGAGGAAGCTAAAAAACACCATGGACAGAACAAAGCATAAAACCACAGGAACCTCTGCCAGCAACAAAGAAAGGTAAGAGAGGGTGCACAAAAATAGGGGTAGGGCTTACAGAGAGCGATGGTGCCACAGAATGTGCTTTCTCCTGCTAGGCAAAGGGAAGTCACCAACCCTTGTTTTTAGACAGCACCACTGAGTAGCTAAGTAGCACATAACAGTATAGCATCAGATAAACACAAAAGTCAATAGAATGCAGTTAGTCAATATTAATACAGCTCAAACAATACATATGGTAAGATGTAAGGAATCACAGCACAGGATCAAAATAGGCTTAATAGTCTTACATACTGTGAATCATCTAGAGCTGAATAATAGAAGACAAAAGGGTTAAAGATGTAAAAACATAAGGGTCTACTATGAACCTAAGAAATGCAAGATGTGGAACACAAGTGGTAAAGTAGTAGAAAAAAACAAGGAAAGAAATTCACCTTTAATCTCAAACTTAAAATTTAGAAAGAGTGACCGATCTAACACAATGAAGACAAGTGAAGGAGCTTAAAGGCTAAGGAGAAAGAAGGACAAAAGCTTTGGAAACATAATGAGAAAGTGGCATTTCAAATGATATGGAGAAATAAGGTACTTAGTAGGGTAGACTAAGGGTTTTCATGAGAATTGTACTTGTCTAAAGACCAACTGTTGAGTTTGTAAATGGGATTTCAATTAAATGCCATATTTATATTCTGGTAGATGGCCAATTGCTTTGCCAGGTCAATGGAGTAAATTACTCTGTCACTTTGATGGAGGTACCATTCACTGGATTAAAAAATGACCACCAACCAGGAGGCTATTTCTTAAAGATTGTCAGGAACCGCTATAAGGATGGTTCCTGGCAATGTGTTTTGCAGTTTAGTGAAGGGCTTCATCAGCATGATGGAGCCCTGCTCAAAAATGTTTTCTTTTTTCTTTTTGAAAAGAAATTCCTGAAGTGGGATATAAATTGGGTACTAAGATATAACAAATTCACATTTTCTGCATCAACACCCCAGACCTTTAACCTTTTTCTGAACTCTATTTATTCTGGTATTAGGACTCTGTGCCCTGTCATTTACTGTTCATCAGTGCCCCAGTGCATGTGCCCTTCCCCTAAATTGGTAGTGTTAAAAATAGTTTCTTCTATTTGGCCTATTTAAATATCCTCTCAGCCTCTCAGACCAGGGTTCTGCAAAGTCGGTCCTGGAGAGCCGGGTCCATGCCAGATTTTCAGCATATCCACATTTAGAAAAATGTAGATTTCTGAAACATCTTTTTTCTCAATATGGATATGCTAAAAATCTGGCATGGACCTGGCATTCCAAGACCGACTTTGCAGAACCCTTTCTCAGACCATTTTAGATGACACAAAAATATGTGATACATGTGCTGCAGTGTGTGTATACTAGGGGTAGCTGGAACTCATGGAGTTTCACTCAGTGTGATTCTGTGAGATTCTGTGGAATTCTGCCGATTGGTAGAAAATACGTAGCTCATGGTGCAATACAGCAACAATAGCATGAGCAGCGCTGAAAAATCAGCATTAATAGTACCATGGGGGTCATTACAACCCTGGAGGACGGTGTTAAAGTGGCGGTAAGACCGCCAACAGGCTGGCGGTCTTTTTTTTAGTATTATGACCATGGCGGTTACCGCCATGGTCATCCGACGCTTTCCCGTTCCGCCCGCTGGCCTGGAGACCTGGGTCTCCAGCCCAGCGACCGTGACAATACCGCCGCCGGTATTGTGACCCTGCTTACCACCGTGGATTTCCAGTGGTAGGAACTGCCATTAAATCCATGGCGGTAAGCACTATCAGCGCCAGGGAATTCCTTCCCTGGCACTGATAGGGGTCTCCCCCACCTCCCACCACCACCCTGACTCCCTCCCCTACACCCCCACCACCCCTGCCACCCCCTAAGGTGGCAGGGCCCCCCTCCCCACCTCGAACCCCAACATAACATTACTGACACACACCCGACACGCACGCAGGCACCACCAACACACATACACGCACACACACCGACATACATGCCAACATCCACACACACACTCAGACACGTACACCCACATTCACACATTCACGCACACATCCATACAGACATACATACAGACAGACACGCACACATTTCCCAAACAGGCAACACCCCCGCAAGCATACACGCACTCACACACACCCCCTACATACACAGACGCACACCCCCATGCACCCACACAACACACAACACCCCTCAACCCTCTCCCCTAACGGACGATCGACTTACCTGTTCCGTCGATCCTCCGGGAGGGGACAGGAGCCATGGGGGCAGCTCCGCCAACACCACACCCCCAACAGAACACCGCCGCGCAGAATCACAGGACGTGATTAGCTCGGCGGTGTTCTGTTGGCGTGGAGGTGGAGCAACCTCCACTTCCCCGCCGCCCACAAATATGGCTGTTGGCGGCTCTCCGTCGGAAAAACGACGGAGGGCAGCCAACGGTCATAATACGCTGAGCGGCAAACCGCCACTACTGGTGGTCGTCCGCACGGCGGTCCCTCAGCGGTCTTCTTAAAAGACCGCCGAGGTTGTAATGACCACCCATGTGTTGTGCAAGAACTTGTGGCCATTTGAGTTGATTTTACTGCTGCTCTAATAGAAAATCTACTCTAGCATCAGCAAATCTACTCAAATGGCAGCCCTCTGACTGTGACCACTGGTGACTGTCTACGTTAGGAATTTTACTAGAGGATGTCACATCTTGCTTGTAAGCTTGCATTGCTTGGAGCCTCACAGGTGAGAAATTGCCATGCAGCAATTGGCAGAATTTGGCTGGAACTCCTCATTAAAGCGTAACACAGAGTGAGCGAAATTCCACTGATTCACTACTAATATTTACACCACTTACATATATGACAAAATATTCCCAACAGGAGCACCATTCTGGCCCTGACTGGGCTGCAATGGAAATGCATGGCAGTAACACCTGCCAGGGAAAAGTGCCTTTGCCATGTAGGAATAGCCTATTTTTATATTTTCTTGTCATCCCTAAAGTGTACCTTATAGCTCACAGGACAGGGTGCAAATATATAAAAGTAGGCCATACTACATTTTGGGGGTTAGTGTACTCTCAAACTAAGTTAAAAGCCAAACTCTACTTAACTGTATAGGCTTTACAAGACCTTTCCCTGAGCAGGTCTAGATGGGATTATAATTTCTATTTTCTATCTCTTCTTGGGAAAATGCTAGAGAAATATTTCAAATATATCTCCAATCTGGTAAAATATGATTTTTGATACTTTATGTGGAAAATTAGTTTTGCAAAAACATACTTTAGTTTGACAAAGACAGAACTAGCCTACAACCAGTTCTGACACCCAGACCTGAAATAGAAATCCTTGGCTATGAAAGTTAATGACTCAGGATCAGAGGACAATAACCTGACACTGAGACGTTGGAGAGCAAATGGATGACAACTATTGGCCACCGAGCAGAGATTATCTATCTAGGAGTGGACAGGAACAGTTGGTAGAACAAAAGGGCAACCTTAGCACTAATTCATTTGACTACAGATATCTGTGAATGATTCAATTTATTCTCTGGACCCTTGCCTGACAGGAAGGCTCCAAGCACAGTTGGGGAGATAACTAGTTTTAACTAACTAGGTGGCAAGAGAGTTGCTAAGGATCTGCAGATAGGCATGCCTAGAGGCAGCTGCATTATACCATTTTGAAACAGAGGCACCAGGGTAAATGTCCAGTAAGGCCAGAGAGGAAATGCTACAAAAGAAGGTGAAAGGGCTGTGGAAAAGGAAGCTAGAATTCAGTTGTAAAAGATTTTCCATTTAATAGCTAGGATTAATCTGATAGCTTAGCTACCACTATAATAATATTCTTGGACATAGGAAGTCTCCACCTCAAAAAGAAGGTCCTCCTGAAAGAACACTCCTGTTGAAAGAAGAAAACTCACTTAAGGAGTCATACACTCAAGGACTCCTAAAGCCCGCTTACATGCAGGGATTGGAACTGCTCTGTAAGGTTCAAGTGGTTTCCCTTCCTTTTATCTACTTAATGGACACAATAGGCAAAAGTAGTCCTGACTCCAAGAAGGCCCAGCTGGCCACAAAGAAGTGGACCCTGCAGATGTCCTTGCTGGAGATAGAGCTAGTACCTTGTAGCCAGTCTTTAGGATCTAATGGCTGCAAGACTGGCCGGGGGGATAATTTTACTGAACTCTGAAAAAGTTGTGACTTGGTCTTTTTTCCACCTTTAGAGGACTGGGACAAGGTACTGAGGCTTGTCTATGGAGGTTGTCCATAGGTAAGAAAACCACGGTTGTTCCACTTACAGCATTTTGCCACTCTTAAAACAAGTAGAGCAGGATCTTGTAGTTAAGATATCCTGCTTCAAGAAGGATTTTTGACTTAAAAAAAGTGACTGAACCCACAGGTAAAATCTTGGTTTGGGGAAGCAGCCAACCTATATGACTCACAAAGCAACCTCAGTGGCTATGAAATCAAGGATTCTACCATTCAGAGCTTTTGGCTCAAAAGCCAATGGCTTTAGTGAGAGCTCAATAAAGATGTATCTGACTTCTAGGGATCCGCTTTGGTTACATCCTCAGACAGTGCCATACTGGAATATTTTGACTTGTGCTTCTGAGACTAACTTCAAGTTAAAAACATGAAAAAATATTAACTGTTTGGTGTATCTGCCCCCAGCCCCATTGCGGTTAGTCTGAAATTGTGTCTAGTTCACAGTCAACTGTGATCAGTGATGTTTGATTGACACTGCCTTAAAATCAGACATCCCTCCAGTACCTCTTGATCTCTTTCTATGATTTGAATATTTCTGCTCATTACACTTTTCACTGTTTTTCTAAATTGGATTAATGAATTTTCCTGTGTTGTGCTCTTTACTTTAAATAGTTGGAATTGCTAAAACTAAAAAGCATTTACATGGGAATTGGCTGCTTCTTGTGCCATAACTGCCTCTCAGATTTTCTCTCAGAATTGTGTTTTGACCTTAAGCGAGTAGATTCATTAAGCCAGTAAGGGTGCCCTCCTCACAAATGTATAATCTCATTCCAGTCAAGTAGCAGGCTGGAAGGAAATTACTGACTCTAGAAGTCTTGAAAGAAAAGTCTGATCAGATTAGAACCATGTTTTGTGTATATTTCTTAATGAACACAAATCTGATGGCATATTTGAATGAGCCACCAGACAACAGCTGATTTGATCAAGCTGTAATGTTTAAGAGTAGGTAAAGATAGACAGGTAAAAACCAGAAATCAAGATGAGGGTGAAAGTGGAGGCTGTGGGATTTAACTAGAAAGAACATCACATCAAATTCATCAAGCAGGAAGAGGATGGTGGTATATAAAGTCTTCCAGACAATTTAAGGTTCACTAATGAATGAAAACCCATAGGCTAAGGTTCATTAACGTTTGTTATTTGTGTCAGCATTTTTTGCATCAAAACGGTTGACTGATGAATTGAGTCTATGGGGGTTATTACAACGGATATACCACCAGCCGTATTACGAGTCCATTATATCCTATGGAACTCGTAATACGGCTGGTGGTATATCCGTCACTTTACCGTCACTTTTGGGATGGATTAACACCTCCTCCAAAGTTGTAATAACCCCCAATGTATCTCTTTGTTCAAGACAGGAGCCCTACTTTTAGTATGATCAACACGAGGCAGGGTTAAAAAACAAATTATGAAAATATATTAAAATTATGAAGACAACACAGAAGTTAAAGGTCATTAATTGTGCATTCAAATTCAAAATATGCAAAATGCATACAAATGTATAATATTATTGGCAGCGGAAACTGAACACTAATCTAATCAAAAGCCAGAACCAAATTAAATCTTGCAAAAGGCAAATGGGAATCAATGAGCAGTTGTCATATGGACTGTTCAATAAGCTACGAGAGAAGGAACATGGAACAATATTCTGAATTCAGGGCTTCGTTTACATGGAGCTTATGCTGCCGTAGCATCATTTTCCTGATGTGCCAGTGGCGCAGTCAGTGTTCCAAGCTGCTCCATATCTACAAACTGATGCATTGGGCCCAATGTATCAGTTTGTATCGGCCTGGGTCACATTATACCAGTGCCAAGTATAATTTAGGCCTTCCGATGTTAAAAGCCATGCAGAACTTATACAGTGAAATTTACAACTTTTTACTGCATCACTCTCGACGTGACTGTGTCAAAATTCTTATCCCTGCTTAGACCAGGTTTAAGGATTGATGCAGTGCTTTTAACATAGGACTCTCCGCTGTGTTCTGATGCATTATTAGAGTTGCAAGATGCAACTACAGCAATGAGTTACTTTAGCGCCAACAGATGCACCAGAATTTCTGATGCATCCATGAAAACTTGTGCCGCAGAGCTCTGTAATGTAAATACAGTGCATCCATGGCCTTGTTAGGGCATTATGCAGCACGTACAAGAAATTTGATGCATTGATGACGCATCAGATTCTTATAAATGAGGCCCTCAGAGTGATAGACAGACCACCATGTGGTCTGGTCTCGAAAGGCCTAATTTCTGAGAAGTTTACGCTGCTGTTGAGTCATATTGTTATACAGCGTTGGTGCAATCAGAGCTCTACACTACTTCATATCCACAAACTGATGCATTGGGCCAAACGCGTCACTTTGTAGAGGCCTGCATCACATTATATCTGTGCCAGGTATAATGTATGCCGGGTAGGTGTTCTCACGTTAAAAGCTCCCTAGAACTGATGAAGTGTAATTGACAACTATTCACTGCGTCACTCTGGGACTTGACTGGTTCAAAATTCTTACTCCTGCTCAGACCAGGTGTAAGGATTGATGCAGGGCTTTTAACTTAGGATTCTCCACTGTCTTCTGATGCATTACTGGAGTTGCGTCACTTTTACAATGCAACTCCAGCAATGCTTAACTTTAGGGCGAATCAATGCGCCAGAATTTCTGACGCATCTGTGAAAACGTATGCAATGGAGCGCAATACTGTAAATACAGTGCATCCATGACGTTGTTAGGGGACTTGTGATAGGCGTAAGAAATCCAATGCATCAATGCTGATGTGTCAGATTCTTGTAAATGAGACCCTCAGAGTGATAGACAGACCAACATGCGGTCTGCTCTCCAAAAGACTCATTTACAAGAAACTTGTGCTGCTGTTATGTAATTTTTTTATGCATGGGTGGCGCGATCAGTGCTCCACACTGCTCTATATTGACAAACTGATGTATTGGGCCCAATCCATCAGTTCGTAGAGGCTACATCACATTATACCAGCACCAGGCATAATGTATGCAGGGTGGGTGATCCCACATTAAAAGCCACACAGAACTGATGCAACTTTTCACTGCGTCACTCTGCGACTTAACTGCATCAAAAGTCTTAAGCCTGCTCAGACCAGGCATAAGGATTGATGCCGCTGTGCTCTGACACATTACTGGAGTTGCGCCAGTTTTACAACACAACTTCAGCCATGTGTCACTTTAGCGCCAACAAATGCATCAGAATTTATGACGCACCCATGAAAACGTGCCCCATGGAGCTCTGTAGTATAAATACAGAGCATCCATGGCTTCGTTAAGGCATTGGCGGCAGGCGCAAGAAATCTAACACATTGATGCGGATGCGTCAGATTCTTGTAAATGAGGCCCTAAGTGGGTTAGAGGAAAACTGTGGGTCATTTCCAAAATGGTTAAACTGTGCAGTCAGTATGGTGTGACTAAAAAGTTACATATAACAACAAGGAGGGAAACAGAAAACACATTGCATAGTAATATTGATATTTACCCTACCTCTAATGGATGTTCCCCTCTATGCCTTACACAAAAAACAATACTGCATTCAAAACATAAACAGCACCTCTGCTTGGCTGAGGAAATGGCCTTCATTTGTATAAAGCTTTAAATATGTATGCTGAAGGAACACAATACATTACAGTTTATATATGTGGCAAAGCAAGCAAGACTATAAAACTAACTGAATTTCATACTATTAAAAAAAATGAAGGTTTCATCCGAGCTCTGTGGTGCACAGACAAAGAAGAGAAGGAGAGTTAGTGTAAAGCACTGACACTGAAAATGTACTGTGAAAGTAGGAGTAGGTCAAGATCTACTAATGTCAAGCTAAAATGATTTCATTATATTACACACTGTAAAACCATTTCATTTGGAACTATCTATGTTAATGAAAAAGATGCAGAATCGTTTATTGCAGAATCTGCTTCCTTATGTGCTGCATTAGAACATCTTACCTGAAAGTAAGTGATAAGTGCATCAAATAGTAAACTGTGGAGCATTTAGAGAAGAATAAATAATGAATCATCATGTAAACAGGGTTTGTGTCCATTGATGCATAAACAGTGAATGATTATGACAAGAGATATATTTGGATGAAAAAACACACTATTTTGCATTAGCAAGGCCATGTCTTCTTTTGCTTGGATTAACGGGAGACAGTTTATTTGTGAAATGTGTGTTTAATTACTTGTCTTCTGTTTATTGTTCTGTGGTTTCATTGGTTTCAAACTAATTCACTCTGCTGCCAATACTCCATATACACATCAAGATGTTATTGAGCACAATGTTTACATTTCCATCACATAATTATTTTTACATCTAGTCTTTGGCTGTATGTATCTCTTGAATTAGTGCTAGTGAATGTTTAAACTTCACATAAGGTACAATTCTTTAGCTATTGCAATGAATCTTCATACATCAAATGCCCTTTGTTAATATTTTAAGCTCTGCTGCTATGTTTCTAATGATTCAGCTGCACTATCAGTACTCACATATGTGATTCATCTAATAATACCATTGATGCCTGTCTTCCCTGAATGTAGGGTCCTCATTTTTTGTATGTTTGGAATTCACATTCTCCAAAACAGTGGTTCCCAAACTTTTGACTTCTGAGGACCCCCACTTTATCATTACTGGAACCCTGGGACCCCCACTGAATCATTATTGGAATCCAGGGACCCCCAGTGAGTCATTACTGGAGGCTGGGGACCCAGACTTAAACAGCGTTGGTAATTTGAACCTCAAAACAATACACAAAAAATAAAGAAACACGCATTCATCAAACACGTACATAAATAATAACAAACTGTATTTAACTTGCAAACAAATGCAATTTAAAAATATATATATATTTTAGTAGAAAAGTTGGAGCTTTTCTAAATTCATTGAAGCCATACATAGTCCATACTGTATTCTTTTGGATGCACTTGCACTGCTCTCACAAATCAATCTAACGATACTAATTTAAGTTTTTAGCCTCCAATTGAGAATTCCTTGATGTTTACAGTATGTTTTAACATTTTCAATTTGATATTTAACCACTTTATTTATAAACGCTTCATTAATAGGTTGATTTTTGTCAATTTACTAAGCAGTCGCAGACCCCCTGAGAAGGCTTTGCATACCACTGGGGGTACTAGTACCACAGGTTGGGAACCACTGCTCTAAAATATTGTGACAATGTCTTCAGCATTTTAATCGTAACAAACTAAATGGTGTACTATGAAATAGCTCATAAGCAGCTTTGAAACTCAATGGTCTAAATTCCCATCTGCAGGGATTCTTGTATCTCAGTTTTCTGGTGTATTCAATATATAACCTCCACCACTGGTCATATTTACCTTAGTTCACCAACAAGGAGAATTAAGAAAGAGCAATCATTCACATCAAACGCCATGACCATTGATGGCTATTTGGTACGTTGCAAGAATTACTAGAGAGAAAATGGTGTGAGTTGATGCATTGTATTAACACATTATTTCCACTCTAGTTATTTATTAGAACATTTTAAGTTTTAGTCATCATCATTACAGATTCAAATAATCCATATTACTTAGTATAACCAATGACGTATGGAAAATACAACAAGTGCATTCCATAAAGGAATTCCCTAACCCAAATTAATATATTTAGGCATAAAAATGGTAGTTACTTCAATGGGCAAACAAAGATGTTAGTTCAGAAACCCAAATGAAGAGTTCTGATAAGAGAAAAGAAATGTGCAGGCATAAATCCTTCACATTTAAGCAATAGAGAATTTTCAAAGCTGGAAAGTATTCTTAGCTATATATCAGCAGACATCTCTCGGTGAGAAAGAGAAGAGTTCAGAGGGGTCTTGTCTAAAAAGAATTCCAAACCTGCTTTAGGAACTCACACTTATGTAAATCTGCTAAATCATAATTGCAACAATTGATGCATTCCCTGTACCCAACATCTAATCAGTTCTCAGCAAATCATGGGAGCAGGTGAACTCCCGATTTCTCACATCTTCCCAGTAGGTTATAGAATCATATCCTTGAAACAATATATCAATATAACAGCTGCAATTGTTTTGGCGATTGTAATGCTTCTAACAGTCTCGTCACACATTCTCCATTCCGGATAGGGGATTGGGATGATGTAATGAAACTCCTTTGTAACCACAACTGTCCAAAATCATAGACCACACCAAAGTCATACTAACTATCAGTAAATATTGTTACCGGAAATTGTTCTGAAAGATAACATGATCTGGTAAGGGTGACCAATTCTGCCACTTGTGCAGATTTAACAACTCAAACCAGCAGGTTTTGACTACTTCCTGAATTGTATACATAACATGGCCTGCTCTCATATTTCCCTGATTATCTCTTAGGCATGCACCATCAACAAAGATTACATGGCGGTTCAACCTTAATGTCAGGTTTAGACTGACATTTAGATAAATCTGTGACATTGAGACAGTCATGTGCAACCTCTTCTCCACTAGTTTGATCTTCAGGCAATGGTAACAGTTTGGCATCGATTAAGTATGACATTTTCAGTTGTGTCTTTTTTCAAGTGAGAAAGATCTTGATGGAATAAGGGACCATCAATGTAAGATTATGTCCCATGACTATACTTTCACTTTTCTCACTACTGACACCAACCACCTCAATCGCTTGTGCAGTCCTGCAGTAACACTGTCAAGGATAATTGAAAACTAAGGCACAGATCTTTGAGAGTTTCCATGTAATGCGCAGCACTCCCTCTCACAGCAGAACAAAGTAAACTTTTTTCCAGAATCACACTTTCTTATTGCGGGGTCATGACAGGGACTTTCTCTTAGCTCTAGGAAGACGTTTAAGAAATTGTTGTCTCATAGAAGCAGATCAGGCACATCCTTGCATGTCAGCCCCAGTAAAGGCTTGGCTACTAGGGAAATGTTGGGTATCCACTATTTATAATAGCCCACCATCCCCAGAAACATTCTCACTTCTCTCTGTATTTTAGGTGGTTTAATATACAGGATTGTTGGGATTCTGTCTTGTAACACCTTCCTTATTTACTTCTCAATGTGATATCCTAAATACAGGACCTCTTTTTGTCAGTATTGCAACTTGCCTTATGTCCATTTTCAGTCAAGTAATGCAGCAAAGCAATTGTTTGAAAGCTACTTGTGTACCTCATGCCACAAGTAGGTCATCAATGTACTGTATAAGAACTGAGTTGAAAGGCATTTGCAAAGCCAAAATTATTTTCCAAATAGATCTGATTAAAGGTCAAATGGCTCCCTGTATATCCATACGGAACTCAGAAACATATGAAAACACTATGAAAACATATGAAAACACTATGAAAACAAACTGAACTTGAATTGACTGTCCTTATGGAATGGGACAGAAAAGAATGCCTGTCAGAGATCCACAACAGTAAACAACTCTGCATCACAGGGAATGTGAAACAATTTTGTAGCTCAATTTGGTACCACAGTACTTGGGATGACCATGCTGTTAATTGTTTGTAAGTCTAACACAATTGTGTACTTGCTGTTAGGCTTCTGCAAGCCCCTAATTGGCGAGTTGCCAGAACTTCTAACTATTTCTCTCAAAATTCCTTGTTTTACCATTGATACAACTGCCGGAATGAATCCAGCCACTGACTGCATAATTTTGAAAGGTGTTTTTTTTAGGAAATACTGCTTTCGTTTTAATCATCTTGACAAGTTATACACTTTTGGTAAGTTCAATGTCTTTCCATGAAAAAATCCCAAACTTAAGGTTTTATAGTATCTCCTAGATTGGGAGGTAACTCTTCTGCCATTCATACAAGGTATACAATTCAACAGCCGTTCCTTGTCTGGCCATTTTAAATTCAACATCTTCATCATATGTTTGGAATTCAGCACAGCCCAGTGAACAGTAAATAGTGCAATTTCAATTGCACGAGGGATCCAATCCTAACTGATTTTCTGGACTTGAGTCACACAAAACAAACTGGTGATCTACAAATAAGCCTAGTTTTACAATAACATGTTTCAAAATGGGATTAGTTATATGCTTATTTGTGATGCCTACAACTTGGATCTTTTTCCCAAGAGAGGCAGATCAGGGACTTCTGCTGTTCTAACTGTGAAATGGGTAGCATTAGTGTCAACCAGAAATGACACTTATTGGCCATTTACCTCTCCTTCTAGAAATGGACCACTCTGGTCTATCTCAAACACTTTGAAAAGTATACAATCTTCCTCCCCGTCATTGTGAATTGTTGGAGTCAAAGCTTTTTTTAATGAGTTCGGATTTTGGAAAGGTGTTTGGTTTCCTCTTTGTGATTGATTCATATTAAATCTGGGGTCACTCATATTTTGTGGGGTCATTATAGTTTGTGGGACCTGCATCACAGGGACCTGTGATGGATTTGATGCTTGCATTTGCTGAATTGGGACCATTTGCATGAGGCAAACTCACACCGTGTATTTGCCCATCACCTTTTAATCAATTAGGATTCTGTTTACACTCCCTCTCCCAATGCCCAAGCTTGTTACAGTAAAAACATGGACAATGTCACACTATCAACTCCTGAATTTGGATCAACCAAAACACCTCAACCTGTTCCCTGTAAAACACCAACTCTGCCTTGTACCTTTTCTGCTTCATCTTTTGTTCATTGCTAAGGAACTTAACTTACCTCAGAATCTCACCCAGAGGAGTAGTCTGCCATCAAATCCCATTTCGTTGTATGTGATCCCTGATAGCAACTCAAAAATGAACTGTAACACAAAACTCCTTGCATATCCCTTTTTGTGATTTATTTTGACCATTGTGCTGTTTGAACACTTGTAACAATTGCTTTTAATAAGCATGCAATGATTCCTTAGCTTCTTGGGTTGTTCGGTTAACCGAATCAATGGTGGTCATTCCGACCTCGGCGGTCTTTTTTCCAGACCTTGCACCGCTGCCCTGGGGATTATGACCGCCAGGCGGAAACCTGGCGGGAAAATGGAGGGGCCGGCGGTATGGCCGTGGCTTTTGCGCCACGGTCATACTTGCTGGCGGGACACCGCCAGCCTGTTGGCGGTGTTCCTGCCAGCAAACCGCCGGCCGCCAGGGTCAGAATGACCCCCAATGTCTCTTGTTGATATCTTTGCCTTCAAAAATGTAATCAAATCATAATAATTTGTCATCACTCTAGGTGAGAGTGCATGGGTACGTGTTCCTCTTGATGGGCTCTGCTGGTGACCACTGCACAGCTACCTTGCACTCAGACCATAAACCACTTAGTACCACAATGCTGAAAAAAAGTATTCAAATCCAGGTACAGAAAGTTTGAAATGTCCAGAGGTCTGTCAATCTGTGTATACCACTGGGACGGATTCTCTCAGAGTTTAGGAAAGCTGTTCATAAACGTCCCCTCGACTCCATGGCACATGAACATACCCTCCACCTAGTATCTCTCTCATAAGGAGTATTAAAGCCTCATCCTCATCTGGTGTTGCTGGAGACAGTTTACTATTTACTTCTGCAGTATCTGATTGTTTCACCTTCTTTCCCTGCTTCTATGCTCATTTACTCTCCAATATGTCAACATCCCTACACTTCCAAATACACTCAACAGTTGCAATTGTAATTGTCAATGTCTGTGTCAATACATCCTGTGACACCTGTGCAGGAACAGCCACAATAGAAGCTGTAGCACCTGGAGCCATTACAGTACTAGCTGTTTCTGCAGATGCAGCTGCAATCAAAAGATTTGGAAGCGGTCCCCCAATTAGAATTGTGTTTGGGGCAGCAGGGACTGTAGCCACTGTACCACTAGTGGCTGTCACATTCTCTGGACCTGAAATGGAGCAACAAATAGTTGTAAATGTGAGGACAATATAGCATCTATAATGTCATCCTGGGAATCACTATCAGGGTCCTTTTTTCATGTAGTCTCCTCATCTTCATTTCAATGCTTTGGATTCTAGGCTTTTCTGTTGTCAATACAGAGTACATTCCAGCTCCCTCAACTACACATGTTCTCTATCTCTGTTGTTCTGCATTTCATTTAGCATCAGCGTCATTACACACTGCTCTCTTTTCTCTCTTCTGCAATCTTTCTTATTTTTTGGTATGAGCTGCATGCTCCACTTAGGCCCATATTTATACCTTTGTTGTGCCATATTTGCGTCACTTTTTGATGCGAAAGCAGCACAAACTTACAAAATACAATTATATTTTGTACGTTTGTGCCACTTTTGCATCAAAAAATGATGAAAATGTGGTGCAAAACAAGTGTAAATATGGGCCTTAATGCTTCATACTGTGCAGGTCTAGAAGGCAGCTTCATCTCATATAGTTTTTCTCTTAAATTTACAATGATCTTTAAATCAAATATAACATGTTTAGGAATTCTTAATGCTCCCTCCTATTCAGTGTGTCAAAAAAAAAACATCAGCATGTATTAAGGCCTACATTTCTTGCCATATAAACACCTGATACGCCTTTCGGTGAAGCCTCCTTCCCCTTATGGACAGTGACTCACACATCACCTCTCATTAAATCTCTAAGGGTTATGAAACATTTCATGATTATAACAATTAAAAAATAAATGGGCAAAGTTGAATCAATTATTTTCCAGGTTTTTGTTCAATTCACAGCTCAATTGAAATCAGTATTCACTTCCAATCCCAACACAGTCCTTCCCTTCATAGACCTACCACAACAATGTATCTGTTGCCCTACCAACCAAACCCAACGTGACACCAGCTGACCTATCCCAGTGCGGTATTTTCTGATGTGATGCTCACTCAGCTGTAGTTTATCCTCCTTTACAAAGTCCACTAAAGTTCACAAATTTAAGCAAGCACAATAACTCTATAACAGTAGACAAGCACAACAAGTAACTATTGTCCGCTCCACTGAAAAATCCAAAGTAGTTCAACAATTGGAAGCGACTCCTTCCAACTTCTATGCATGTATAGGTGAAATCTCAACCAGCTGGCAATCACTTTCACTGATATAGTTTTTATTTTCTGAAACAGATTCTACTAACACCAATCCCTATTAGTCCAAACACAGCCATTAATTAGGGTCCCTATCTCAGTTGTATGGCTGATGGCACCTAAAAAACCGACACCAAAATCTCATGAACTGACACAAAATCCTTAGCAGACAAGTAATTCCACAATCTCTAATCTAAATTGAGTTCAATAACATCAACAACTGCTCAGCATCAAATGCATAACTTCAACTCAATAGAGTAAACTTAATCATGACACTCAATTCTATTGATAATCACAATGCCACCTCTGCAATCCCTTTGAAGCAGCAAACTCCTTCAGTCATCAAGTCAGACTATGGACTTCAGAGACATTAGTATTTCTAAACTGTTACAATTGTTCAATTTCTAGCTGCTTTTCTCCTGTGACATAAGGTGTCACTCTCCTATTACTTGCCAGAGCAGGCACTCTTGTATGTCAGTCTTTGGGTGTAATCATTAAACCACCACCACCAATGGACCCTGTGGACCTTTGTTAATTGACAAGGACAATTGAGAAAGAACAATCATATACACCAAACCCTATGAACATTGAAGTCCATTTGAGATATCACAAGAACCACTAGAGAGATTGATGTGGTGAGCTAAAGTAATTTATTAACATAATTAATTAAACTCTAGGTATTTATTCAGTAAGTATTAATTTTTAGGTATCACCATTACGGATTCAAATAATCTAATAGTTGGTACTCCAATACAAGTTAGAATACAACGTTAATGAATATTACAAATAAAATAGAGAAAATATAGCAAGTTTGTTGGCAAAGGAATTTACTAACCTAGAGTAATAAAGTTCAGGCACACAAATGGAAGTTACTTCAATAAGCAATAAAGATGTCAGTTCAGAAACCCAAATAAATAGTTCTTATGAAAGGATGGAAATACATAGCCATGATGATTTCACACTTAAGCAATAGAGGATTTTCAAAGCTGGAAAGTATTCTCAGCTATAAATCATCAGACATCTCTGGGTGAAAACGAGAAGAGTTCAGAGGGGTCTCTTCTAAAAGAATCACAGGCCTGCTCTAGGAGCACACACTAATTTAAATCTGCTAAAACATAATTGCAACAACTGATACATTTCCTGTACCTAACGTACAATCATTTCTCAGCAAATCCTGGGAGCAGATGAAATCCCTAGTTTCTCACACCTTTACATTAGGCTTCAGAAGCTCAACCTTGAAATGATACATCGTCCACATCTTGCAGATGAGGCAGTACTTCCCACAAGTCACATTTCCTCCCATCTCCTCCCTCTTGTCTTAGTGAGTACCTCACTATTAGTTGTCAAATATGTATCAAATGTCTATTTTGTAGTTAATAGAAGGCTTCTGTAGAGTTTAAGCATCAACAGTGGAAGAGAAAAATCTTGTGCAAAACAAGTTTGCTGTGAAAATAGGCCTTTTAACCCTAGTGTGAAATAAATCAATGTGAAATCAGTGGTCAGTACATTATTTGTCTTTGTTAATGCTTACAATGCCTAATTATGATTACCTACTACAAAAATTACATTTATGATATGTCTCATTTAGCATGATTCGCTGTATCACATCTCTGTCCCCTACTTAGCAGCTTCCTGCCTTATGTAATTGTCAAGCTTCCATTGACAATAAAGATAGGCATCTCTATTGTATACTTACTAACCCACATTTTTTGTGGCATTTACATGCTAACTGAATGTAGGTTTCTCTACTTATTTTTGTGAAGAGGGGAGTGCAGATTTTCAAGGAAGTTTAAAACAAAAACGTAAAGCAATAAAAAGAAAAGTATTTATGAGTTGTATTTCTGCAGAACTGTAATGGCTACCTGTTAATTATCACGCTTAATGCAATAGCATCCTCGCCATTATCTGTTGTATTCAAGAAACGTTGTATGGACACCTGCTTTAACTGAGCAAGGCAGTACTCCTTCTAAGATCGTTTATTTCTAAATCTAGAGCAGTGTTTTCCAAACTGTGGGTAGTCGTGAGCTGACATTTAGTGGGTCATGCAACAAATAAGGATCCCTTTAACTTCTGTATTTGTCTTGGCACATTTGCTACACTTCTATGACAGAAGTCAAATGTCAGGCTGAGTCTTATGAACAATTGCTGTATATTTTTTTACGTAGGGATTGATGTTTACAGACTCGTCTCACTTTGTATACAGAGAAAGAAAAGTAAATAATGTTACAATCCTGCTGCGGTACAGAAGGTGAAAAGAAATTCCATAGAATGTCATGTTTTATTAACCATAACAAAATGTAAATACCTGTAAATTAACTACACACATTCAGGAATTTAGTAAGCTCAAATGAAGCACATTATTCGTAATTCTGAAGTGTGACGGAAACAAAGGTTTTAATGGGATCAAAACAAATCAAACAACTTTTCTTTTATAAGTAAAACTGTATGTCTGTGCAAATTTAATGACCATTTCAATAGAAAATGTGTGGCATGTAAATGAGATACCACATGATGATTTAATGATATTTAAAAAATTGCTCATGTCTATTAAAGCAAGACGGGCCTCGAACGTTCGCCATGCTAAAAAGTGGGTCTTAGTCCTAAAATGTTTGTGAAGCACTGCTCTAGAGAGTGCCCATTAGGACTTTTTCATTGTAGATCAGCTGAATGTGGTTGAGCGCGATCCATTAATTAACTAGTAGCAAATTGCTACTGAATTAACTAAGAAATTAGCATACCTATCTGACAGCTTAAAATTATATCTGAATAAAAATGAAGATGATGATGATGAAACTAATGTCTTTTGCAAGAGATTTGCACGAATATGGCATTCAAAAAATAAAATTTTGCTGGATGAGTGCCTAAAATATAGATCAAGTCCCTCGTTTGAAGTAGGTCTGAGTAATTGGGTGGTAAAATGTGCCTAAGTACATGCATTTTTTAACATTTAGTATTACGAGATGATCTTAATACTATTTCATTCTGAGCTTTGCATCTTGTTACGAGGTATAACATGCAGAACTGGAAATATCACACCAAGAATATGCTATTTTTTCTTGTCCTAATCTTGGACTTGAAAAAAAATTCAATGCACCACATAAAAGCTTAACATGCAATCTAAAAGTGGGCACAAACACTGTTTTTGCTGGCTTTAGGACTCTAGGGCTGTGGCAACAGTACTGGGAATGGGTGCCTAAAAGGGCCCATGAGACCCTTGTGGCTAGCATGCCAGCCCTTCATGTTAGTTGAAGCCAGACAATAAGTGACCCTGTTGCACAGACAGTTTTCTTTCCATGTATGGGAGCCAATAATTGATTTCCTTGCCCAGTAATGAAGTTCCTTGCATGATGATCCTGGGCAAAGAAATCTACTGACTTTAACCCTGCCCTAAATAGTGTTAAGCAATCATTACTATTCTAGCTATAGCAGATAGATAATCAAATCTAGTATCTATTTTCCCCTAGGAAAACCATCAAACTGTGGCTTAATCAATGTAAGGAGCCCATGATACAGGCATACTGTAGAAGGTGCTTTTTTAAACAGTGGAAGGGACTAAGGGCCACATGTATGAATATTTGGAATTTCGATTCCCTAATTGCGATTCCATGCGAACTGCAATTCCAAATGTAAGAAACTTCATTGAGTTTTTTTGCAATTCCCGGTGGGTTTCAAATACACCTGTCTCATTAATATGAATGAGGTAGGTGGCAATTTGCAACCCACTGGGAATCACAAAAATAACAGGGAAGGTGGCCTGCTGTGGTCAGCAGACCACTAGGTCTGTGAATCTGTTTTTTTAAACGCAGATTGTTTTCCATAAGAGAAAATAGGCTGCCTTTAAAAAGAAAAAAATGAAACTATCTGCTCTTAAAAAATGTTTTCACATGCATTCACCGAGGAGAAGGAGGCCCGTTCTCCTTTGCAATGAGTTAACATCAATTTGAAATTGGTTCTAACTGCGATTGTTTTGCAACCACATTCATGGTCTCAAAAACAATCACACATGCCATTTAGAATTGGTATTAGGAAGGGACACCCTGAACATGCCCCTTCCTAAAACTGAATCGCAAAACCCAAATTCGCAGTTTGGGCTTTGTACATCCCAAAGAGCATTTTCTGTGAATCAGCCTGTTTGTGACTAGAATAATGCTTTGTACAGGTGCCCCCAAAGCCCTTATTATAATTGGCCCAGTTTCTGATGTTACAATCATCACATTAAAATAATTTCACACTGTAGTTTTCAGAATTTATCACATGCAATATTTATCAGCTGTTATGAGTTTTACCTACGCCCTGGGGCTTAACATGCAAACATTGGTACTTACCACACCAAAATCCACTGTTCCAGTACTTAGCAGCTACTGTATTCCTTTGAATGGGAAACATCCTTTTTTACTACTTTTTTTTTCCGAAAGTCGTGGTTAACGAAAGCGCAACAACGCTTTTTTTAACCACGACTCCGTTTTTTTGTGCCTTAACTACGTATGTTCTGAACAACGAACATGCGTGGTTAAGGTACAAAGAAGGGAGTTGGCGAAGGTAAGTGGTGGGTTTAGGTTTTGGGGAGGGGGTGGGGGGTCAGGGGGTTTTAGGTTTTGGGGTGGGGCTGGGGGGGTGGGGCGTTTTTGGTTTTGGGGAGTGGGTGGGGGGTCAGGGGGTTTTAGGTTTTAGGGTGGGGTTGGGGGGGTGGGGCGTTTTTGGTTTTGGGGAGTGGGTGGGGGGTCAGGGGGTTTTAGGTTTTAGGGTGGGGTTGGGGTGGTGGGGCGTTTTTGGTTTTGGAGAGTGGGTGGGGGGTCAGGGGGTTTTAGGTTTTAGGGTGGGGTTGGGAGGGTGGGGCGTTTTTGGTTTGGGGGAGTGGGTGGGGGGTCAGGGAGTTTTAGGTTTTGGGGTGGGGTTGGGGGGGTGGGGCGTTTTTGGTTTTGGGGAGTGGGTGGGGGGTCAGGGGGTTTTAGGTTTTGGGGTGGGGTTGGGGGGGTGGGGCGTTTTTGGTTTTGGGGAGTGGGTGGGGGTCAGGAGGTTTTAGGTTTTATGGTGGGGTTGGGGGGGTGGGGCGTTGTTGGTTTTGGGGAGTGGGTGGGGGTCAGGGGGTTTTAGGTTTTGGGGTGGGGTTGGGGGGATGGGGTAAGGGATGTAGGGTGAATGGTGCCTATTTCTAATGATTTTATCAGGAATGCCTTCACAACGAAATATCGTTGTTAAGGCATTCGTGGTAAAATCATTAGTAGCTACAACGAGGTCGGTGTTCCGACCTCGTTGTTAAGGCAGTAGTTGTTTTTTAATTCGTTGTTTCGTCGTACAATCCTTTGAATTCCATCATATTTGACATACTGAAATGTAACAGGTGATGTGTTTTGTTATCACAATTGGGGTGAACTATTTTGATAGAAGTTGCCTCTTATATCAGCAATTATCAACTCTAATTTCACAATTGTTGTAGAACCATGATGAATATTGTTAAAAATTGGGTCTTTGATTGGCAGTCAGGTTACCCCCTGTCCAAGCAAGGACCCTCACTCTAGTCAGGGTAAGTCACACACAATCCAAATTATCCTGTGCCCACCCTCTGGTAGCTTGGCACTGAGCAGTCAGGCTTAGCTTAGAAGGCAATGTGTAAAGTATTTGTGGAATAAATCATACAATAACACAATATAGCACCACAAAACTCACCACACAGTGTTTAGAAAAAATATATAGTATTTATCTGGATAAATGCAGGTCAAAACAATTAAAATGGAATAAGTATATGTTGAGAGATCACTGAAAAGTGATTTAAAGTGGCTTAAGTCTTTTTAAAAGCAAACAAAATCTCTTTCAAGCACAAAGTACCTGGTTTGCATGAAAAATCTCCACAAAGAACTGCAGAGGAGGACATGCGTGGAAACAAAGGGGTGGGCGTCGATTTCTCGGGCCGCACACAGCGATGTGTTGTTTAGTTTTCATGCAGGGACGGCTGGGCATTGATTTCCAGTGCTCAGTTGTGGATCCTCTTTGGGTTGTGGGGTTTTCAGGCACCCTGGGGAGGATGCGTGGATTTCCGGTGCTGACAGGACGAAGTCACAGGGGCTGCGCTGATCCGGTGGGTGTTGCGTTGAAGTTTCTACTGCACAGCAGGTACTGCATCGATTCCTCTCTGGAAGTTGGGCTGCGTCGTTCCAGCTCGGCTGTGCGTCGAATTTCCGGTCGCTATGTTGGCGCTGCGTCAATCTTCATATTGCGAAGTCGGGCTGTGTCATTCCGCCGTGCGGTGAAATTTTCACCGCGGTGCAGGCTGTGTGTCGTTTCTGGCAGGCTGTGCATCGAATTTCACCACACAAGGAGTCCTTCTTGCAGAGATGAAGTATTTTTGGTCCTGAGACTTCAGGGAAGAGGAGGCAAGCTCTATCCAAGTCCTTGGAGAGCACTTCTTCACCACAGCCAGAGAGCAGCAAGGCAGCAGGGCAACAGCAAGGCAGCAGTCCTTCACAGAAAGCAGACAGGTCAGTCCTTTGAGCAGCCTGGTAGGTCTTTTGGCAGAAAGCAGGTTCTGGTTCAGGTTCTCTTCTCCAGGAAGTGTATGAGTTGGTAGGGGCAGAGGCCTTGTTTAAATACCCAAATGTGCCTTTGAAGTGGGGGAGACTTCAAAGAGAGGCTTAGAAGTGCACAAGTTCCCCTTTCAGTTCAATCCTGTGTACCAGGGTCCCATTAGGGGGTGTCCTTTGTGTGAGGGCAGGCTACTTTCCTTTGACATGCAAGTGTCAGATCCTCCACCCTCCCAGCCCAGGAAGACCCATTCAAAATGGTGATGTATGCAAGTGAGGCTGAGTATCCTGTGTTTGGGGTGTGTCTGAGTGAATGCACAAGGTAGCTGTCAACTAAGCCCAGCTAGACGTGGATTGTAAGGCACAGAAAGATTTAAGTACAGAGAAATGATCACTTTCTAAAAGTGGCACTTCTAAAATAGTAATATTAAATCCAACTTTACCAGTCAGCAGGATTTTGTATCACTGTTCTGGCCATACTAAATTACTCAGGGAACACTTAGGGGTGACGTATCTGTAGAAAAAGGGGAGGTTTAGGCTTGGCAAATGCCAAGTCGAACTGGCAGTGAAACAGCACACACAGGCCTGGCAATGGTAGGCCTGAGACAAGGTTAAGGGGCTACTTAAGTGGGTGGCACAATCAGTGCTGCAGGCCCACCAGTAGCATTTAATCTACAGGCCCTGGGCACATATAGTGCACTCTACTAGGGACTTATAAGTAAATTAAATAGTCCAATTGGGTATGATCCAATGTTACCATGTTTAAAGGGAGAGAGCATATGCACTTTAGCACTGGTTAGCAGTGGTAAAGTGCACAGAGTCTAAAAACCAGCAAAAACAGTGGAGGTAGGCAGGCAAAAAGTTAGGGGTGACCAACCTAAGGCTGTCAGGTCTAAAAAATATAATTAGCAACCAGTGCTTAATTCGAGCCCATGAGCAACCAGCACTCATATTTGGGGACTGGTATGTAATCTTCCTCATCATACGATTACTAAGAGCAGGAGAGATAAAAACGCACAAAGGGAAAAGAAAGAGAAAGACAGAAAACCATCAGAAAAGGAAAACACAAGAACTTGAAGGAGTGAGATAAAGGAGTATGGAGTGTCTGGTAGTGGATTAAAGGGGCATGAGGTAGATTAAAAACTATGCAGCCCTGGTATTCGCTACACACTGACATTCAATAGCACATCAGCGGGCTTCTGAGCAGAGATTTGGGCATTTGCACTCAATGTCATAATTAATCAATCACAGCAACCTATCTTAGAATATTCAATTAAACTTGTATATATGTTAAGCACAGGGAATAGCATGACAAATCCTTAGAATGGTTAGAGATTGCATGACATTACAATTCATCAAATCTACAATGTCTATACAGTTTAACTTCTTTGACTAGCATCGTACAGAACTTAGCAATTTTGCCAAGGCTTGATGAGTGTAGAGAAGTCCAGAGAATTTGAAATTACCAAACAATATCTTACCAAGTAGAAAGAATCACCAAGCTAATGACGCTTTAAAAGATGTTTTTTTTAAACATATTTTAATGACTAAGGATAGGATCAATGACTGGAGAAGTGTTATGTATAGAACATAAGACCAGGTTGATTAACTTCTCCAGTGCACTATGAAATCAAAGTAAAAACTGAAGGAACGAGATTGCAGCTTGTAACAGGGAGCCAATACCAATTATCAACAAAACGTTCACCCAATTTTCCCCAAATAAACTACATCACTGCAGATTGTCGCAGTTGGGGAAATTGACTGGTGAAATAGTGAAAAGGTACATGAAACATATAAAAAATGTGGATGTGCTGGTATGAATGCAGAATCTTCTAGGTGACATGAACAATGGACATCTATTTGAATATGTAGAAGAGGCTCAAATTAACAGGGACAAAGGCCCATATTTATACTTTTTGATGCAAACCAGAGCCGGCGCTGGTTTGTGTCGAAAATGTTACCGCCGGCTAACGCCATTCCTATACGTCATGCAGGCACCTTATTTAAGGAATGACGTTAGCCGGTGCTGCGGACTGGTCAGAGTAAAACAAAATGACTCAAACCAGGCTGCGCCGGTGTAGAGGAAAAGGGAGGTTGTGCGTCAAAAAATGGTGCAAGTCAGGTTTGAGGCAAAAATCATGGCTCAAACCGGACTTGCACCATTTTTTGACGCACAACCCCCATTGAAATGATTCCTGTCTTAGCAAAGACTGGAGTCATGCCTCCTTGCCCAATGGCCATGCCCAGGGGACTTCTGTCCCCTGGGCATGGGTATTGGGCACAGTGGCATGTAGGGGGGCCCCAATTAGGCCCCCCATGCCACTTTAAAGAAATTAAAAAGAATACTTACCTGTACTTACCTGGGGTGGTCTGCAGGGGTGGGCCCGGGTGGCAGGGGGTGTCCCTGGGAGCATGAAAGGGCACCTCTGGACTCCTTCCACGGTGAGAGACCATGGAAATGAGCCCACAGGTCCCTTAATGCCTGCTCTGACCCATGTTTTTCAATGCACAACTCCCTCTTGTGCGTCAAAATGACGCTGAATTATAAATAAGGCGCACAGGCCGTAAAGTCATTTTTTGGGTGGGAACGCCTACCTTACATGTCATTAACGCAAGGCAGTTTCCCGCATCCAAAAAATGATGCACACAGAGGAATTTTGACGCCCGCGGGCTCGGGCGTCAAAGTTTAAATATGGTGCACGGTTTCCGCTGAATGTGCGTCAAACAGAGTATAAATATGCCCCAAATTACTATACAGATGATGAATAGGACTGGTTAGTGTTCCTCTTGAAATTCCTGTATGGTACACAGTGTGATCGAAGCCAGTTAGAAACATTACCTCCTAGAGATAAGCTCTCCAGATCCCCCCCTTAAAAGCAATTAATTATCCAAGACATCCTCCAGCTTAGTTGCGATCATATGATTCAAATGAGCCATGAGCAAGAATATTTTGCTGGAGAAATAAAAGTGGTTAATAAAGGTGATAAATGATTAACAAATGTCCTGGCATAAATCTTCACACCTGATTTGCTAAGCAAGTTCAGAAAAATGAGAGTAGAGCAGTCATGTTTCTTGAGGAGGAAGAGATGTTCATATCGCACTAAAAATCAGAAAGGAATTTATTTCTGACCACTTCCTGGAGTCCCTGAAGTAGTTGGAGCGCCATATGTTTTCCAAAAGTCTTTAAATATTATGCAGGGATTCCATTATGTTATCAGCATTGTTAATTTCTACGACTGTACTGTGCCTTCGCCTATGAGTCACCGAGTTGGCATTTATTGTATGCTAGTTTCAAAATTGCAGTTCAAATGTACATATCATTGTGTTTCGATCATTAAGCAAAATATCGCATTCTAATCCTGATTCACCAGTATTGGTTCCTCAGCGCCAAAATTGTTCATCCAAACACTGTGGCCCATATTTATACTTTTTGACGCTAAACTGCGCTAACGCAGTTTAGCGTCAAAAAGTTTTGCGCCGTCTAACGCCATTCTGAAGCGCCATGCGGGCGCCGTATTTATGGAATGGCGTTAGACGGTGCAATCAGACCGGCGCTGCCTGGTTTGCGTGGGAAAAAACCACGTAGACCAGACAGCGCCGGCGTAGGGGGAAAATGGCGCATGGGCGTCTTAAAATGGGGCAAGTCAGGTTACGTCGAAAAAATCGTCTTAACCCGACTTGCGCCATTTTTTAACGACGCCCATCCCCCATCAACATGACTCCTATCATTGTAAAGATAGGAGTCATGCCCCCTTGCCCAATGGCCATGCCCAGGGGACTTCTGTCCCCTGGGCATGGTCATTGGGCATAGTGGCATGTAGGGGGGCACAAATAAGGCCCCCCTATGCCACCAAAAAAAAATATAAAAAATAAAAAATTATACTTACCTGAACTTACCTGAATGTCCCTGGGGTGGGTCCCTCCATCCTTGGGGGTCCTCCTGGGGTGGGCAAGGGTGGCAGGGGGGGTCCCTGGGGGCATGAGAGGGCACCTGTGGGCTCATTTTGAGCCCACAGGCCCCTTAACGCCTGCCCTGAGCAGGCGTTAAAAAGTGGCGCAAATGAGCCGTTTTTTGCCACGCCAACTCCCGGGCGTCTCTTTTGCCCGGGAGTATAAATACCACGTAAAGGCCTGGGAGTCATTTTTTAGACGGGAACGCCTCCCTTGCATATCATTAACGCAAGGAAGGGGTTCACGCTAAAAAATGACGCACATTCCGGGAACTTTGGCGCTATTCGCCTCTAACGCCATAGTATAAATATGGCGTTAGTTGGCGTTAGTTTTGCGTCGAAATTGCGTAAAAAAAAACGACGCAATTTCGGCGCAAACGGAGTATAAATATGGCCCTGTGTCCTAGATTCTCAAAGGTTTGGCGTCGGTCTAGCATTGCTTTTTTAGCACTTAACCGACGCAAAACTTTTTTGGGCTTTCACAAACCAACACAATATGTATTTAGATTGGTTTGTGTGTCAAAGTAACGTGAAGCATTGCGAAAGACTGCTTTGGGTTACTTTGCCTCAAGGGGGCATTTCATGGGTGGTACATGGGCGTACCTGTGCTACCACCGATGATTGTTTATGCTAAAACCTATTCTAAAAGATAAGAAGAAAGGGTTTGTTGACAAAAATTAATGCCTTTTAAAAGCAGGAGCAAAACGGAGAAACTTTTTCATTTCTCCTTGCTTTTCCGACTTTGCATGTGCTGCACCGTACAGCACACATACAAAGTGGGAAAAGCATTGGCACTTGTCTATGCATAGTATTTTGTACAGGACGGACACCCTTCCTCTACAAAACCTATGCTAGACACACACACACCCTAGCACTATGGCACTAAGGTGTGTGTGGTGCACAGCAGCTGAAATCAGAAAGAGGGGGGTCATATTTATGTCAATATGGCGTTCTCCTGCTCTCTCCTTGTCATGCAGCACAGCTTTTTTGGAAGCTGCACTGCGCTGCGTGACACCTACCAGAATCTGGGCCTCCATCTTTAATGTTTGCCTCAACACCTTTCTTTCCATATGTTCCCAGTCAGCCATGTTAGATTGTTTGTGCACAATACGTTTTCACATCCCAAAGCCCTCATGCTCTGACCACTTTGCTTTGATCCCCTTTTCTGCACTTTAGTTTGGACTCAAATTTTTTTTTTCTCAGCTTCCATCTTTTCAGTCCAATCGCTACACTTGTGTGGTACATCAAACATTCAGTTCCCTCTTTTGTCGTCCAGCATACATATCTACAGTGATCCAGCCTCTTCTACTCTAATTGCTTTTAAATTTAAATGTCGACATTCTTTCTCTTTGGGACATTCAGGGTGTATGTGATTTCCTATCTCATCCTAGTCTGTTGAGCTAATGGAAAGGAGTCAAAGAACGGATGTCCTTTATAAATTATACTGACCTTTCAACAACACATGGTGGCATGCTTAATCATTGGGGTCACTCTTCAGCTGCAACATTTGTTTATAAGAGTGCTTTTTATGAGCATATTATTTGTTTCAGACAGTTGTAGTTCATTTGTGGAAATGAGGGTATAAGTTCCTCTAGGGGTCTTTTGTCTGTTAAAAGTGTGTATTGGTGGGATATAATATATTTATTAGTACTACCTCTTTACTGCAACATTGACACGGAAGACATGAATGTGTAGCCAGTGTGGGAACAATCATGGCACTCTAGAAATGATCTCCCATAGCTATATCCTTTGACAGCTGATTGAATTATTGTAACCCTGAAATTAGTAATGTGAAATGTAATGTTTAGAGAGGGAGCAGAGAAGTATATAATCCTGACCTCACCAGTGAAGGATGTCCAGAATGCCCATCAAGTAGTAAGGTAAAGGTCAGATGGCTTACTGAAGAAGAAGAAGAGAACTGCAGCAACCATCTTAGTCACATGCACTGCCATAGAATGACCAGAGGAGCAGACCTGGAGTAGAAAGCTCTTCCGTGATGGAAGAAGGAGTGACTAGCAGAGATCTGTAGGTATGTGTGTGGCATTAGTTTGGTTTAAATTTTGTGACGTGTTATTGTGAAGTGAATTAATCAAAGACTGTACCTCACAGAGGCTCACAGCATGGATGGTACTCACCTTAATTCTGAAATGTTTTATTTTTTTATCATATGGGGGAGAATTAGAGAGAACACTTATTCATGAGGAAAGCAGAATCAGCCAGTCAACAGTGATATCTTCCTGGAAGAACAGTAAAATGGATACAAGTTTTGACACTATGATGTTGCTCTGAATAGAACAAGGCATGATAATGGCACAAAGTTCCCCCAGGGTAAACATAATAGTCTGTGGCTTCCTTGGACTAAGAAATAAGAAACTGTAGGACATTGAATTGTTGATGAGAGGGAAGAAAATCCATCTCCAGCAACAACCAAAATCCTTGTCAGGGTTAACTACAAAAGTGAGTCAATTATCCTCTGCTTATATCTCTAGTAGCTTGGCACAAAAGCAGTCAGGCGTAACTTAGAGGCAATGTGTTAAGTATTTATGCAACCCACAAACAGAAATAAGGAAAAACAAAACACAAGAAGAATCCCACACCAAATGGGAAAAAAAGAGAAAACTGTAATAAATAATTTTACATCAAAACATCTGAAAGGCTATCAGTAGAACATGAGTATTGAAGATTTATAGTTTTTGGTGAAACATAGTGCCTGAGATAACAAAGCTTCGAAGGTGAGACTGAGGCAAAGTTAAAAGGTATGATCGACCACGATGGAGCACTCATCAGATACAAAAGGTGGATTAGGCCTGAACTCGGCTTACCTTTGCACTTAGAAGAAATTTGTAGAACATTTGCTGAGAAGGTAAATTTCAATGGGGCAAAGCAGCCAACAGAGGCCGAGGAGGAGGTGTCATTGTTGGGGGGTGGCAAGACTAAGGGGGTCATTCTGACCTCAGCGGTAAAAGGCTCCTACCGCCGGTCAGAAGACCGCCATTCTACCGCCGCGGAAACCCGCCACGGTCATTCTGACCAACAACTGCCAAGCCGCCAAAAACCCGACATCCACGGAAGGCCGCCTCATCAGCGGGCAGCGATAAACTGGAGATTACCATACCTCCACCGCCACGCCAACACAAACACGCCCATGCCATTACGACCCACCAATCCACGCAGCGGTCTTTCAGCCACGGTATTCCATTGGCGGTACACACCGCCGCGCTCAAAATACACACCCAGGCTCCAAAACCCAGCCACATTGGACAATTTGAAATACACACACCTGATACACATACAAACACCACCCCCACACATCCAAGCAACTATAAAACACACACCCACATCACCCACAAACCCCCACTAGTTGGAAATCGGAGAGGAGGCGAGAGAGAGCGAGAGAGAGAGAGAGAGAGAGAGAGAGAACAGCAATCGAAAACCCCAACACACACAGGAACACAACATCATCAACCACACCACATCTACGCACACATCACCACACACCACCACTCACATCACCGCAAACACCACCCCACACCTCATCCACACCACCCCATGGCACCCCAAAGACACCGCAGGTTTTCAGACCAAGAACTCCGGGTCATGGTGGAGGAAATCATAAGGGTAGAGCCCCAGCTCTTCGGCACACAGGTGAAACACACCACAATAGCCAGGAAGGCGGAGCTATGGCAGAGGATTGTCGACAGGGTCAACGCTGTGGGACAGCATCCCAGAAACCGGGAAGACATCAGAAAGCGCTGGAACGACCTACGGGGGAAGGTACGGTCGATGGTCTCCAGACACAACATCGCTGTGCAGAGGACTGGCGGCGGACCACCACCCACCCCTCCCGAATTCACAGCATGGGAGCAAGAGGTCCTTAACATCCTGCATCCTGCGGGCCTCGCTGGAGTAGGCGGAGGAATGGACTCTGGTAAGTCTAGTCTCAACTACTCCCCCCCCCAACCACCAGCATGCCAACCCACACCCCCACCCTCACCCCCAACCCCCCAGCACACAGCCTCCCTGCCAATGTCTCACCAGCACAACCCACCCAACCCAAAACCAAACCCTGAATGCCAACACAAACCATGGACACCCATCACCTATGCATGACCACTGCACATACCCATCCCCCCCACAAACCACCCTCACAACTCCTGCCACAAGGGGATGCCAGCACTGGGGGACAAGGGCACCCACAAATCGCACACCATGGAACACACAGAAGCAATAACCATACTCTTTCACCCCTGCAGGGCCCGAACGCCAACACACCGGCCAGGAGGGTCCAGATATGTCCATCCCACCCCCAGAACAGGCCCGCAGTGAGGACAGCAGCTCTGTTGACCTGGAACCTGATGACCAGCCCGGACCATCGGGGACCTCTGGACATTCGGTTCCCCACACACAGACACAGGCCACAGCAGACCTAACCCCCTCTGGGAATATCAGCACCGCTCCCACCCAGCGGTCCCATGCCTCTGTCTCCAGGACAGGTCAATCAGCGGTGTGTCCGCCACTACAGGGCACCCAGGCTGACCCAACACCCCAACAACAACAGGGACCTGGGGGCAGTGGTAGTGGGCACACCGTCCAGGGGACAGAGGCCCGGGGAAACAGGGCAACTGGGAGGGCTGCAGTGCGACGGGGGGGGAGGACAGGCCCAGGGAACCGACTCTCCAAGAGGCCCTCACCACCATCATGGGAGCATACCACCGCTCCCAGGAGACGATGGCGACGGTAATGGCCAGGTTCCAGGAGATCCAGGCACAGCAGGAGGAACGGTACATGGGGTACAGAGAGGAGCTCAGGAACATCGTCCAGGCCCTGAACCTAATAGTCACCACATTGCGGGACCATGTGGCACCCCAAAGGGCCCCTGTCACCAGCCCGGACCAGGAACAGCCTACCACCTCCGCCGGCGCTAATGGACAGGACGCCCCCACACAACGACGGGCCACCAGAACCCCACCTCCTGCTGAAGATCAACCACCCCGCAAGAGGAGCCTGAGATCACAAAGGAAGACAAAGTAGGATGCCAAGACCCCCGCCAGCCTAAGATCCCCCCGGATGTCATTCCACTGTCCCACATCGTCACCCTGTCCAACCTTGAACTGCCCCTGCTCCATCCTTCCACAGGCATATGGACAATGCACCTGTGCGACCGAGAACTGGACTCTGCCATGGACATCACTCCACCCCCACCCATCACCGTTTTACTATCATGGACCTATATGTAGCACTTTAAATAAATCACTTATTGCACATAAAACACTCAGGAGTCTGCTTGTATTCTTAACAAATGTATTATGCATAACGGGTCAAAAATGGACAGTTACTTTGTGATGACAACATACCAATGTCAATTTGCTTTACTCCATGGCCGAACAAACCAGAAGTCACGCAGTGGGTCATACAGCTCTGAAAAGCCAAGGGAAAGTCACAATTCAGTTGAAAGGAACTGGGGGGAAACACAGAAAGTAGAGATGCCGGAGGCCAGAAGTAAATGTAAAATGACGTGGGGGATTCTTACCTGGGTGCTACTGAAAATACTGTTGTATGACCGTGTCCCTGTTGTCCGTGTCGTCCCCGTCGTCTTCCTCCTCTTCACTCTCCACAGGCTCCACAGCTGCTACAACACCACCATCTGGACCATCCTCCTGCAGAAAAGGCACCTGGCGTCGCAATGCAAGATTGTGAAGCATACAGCAGGCCACGATGATCTGGCACACCTTCTTGGGTGAGTACATTAGGGATCCCCCTGTCATATGCAGGCACCTAAACCTGGCCTTCAGGACCCCGAAGGTCCTTTCTATGATCCTCCTAGATCGCCCATGGGCCTCATTGTACCGTTCCTCTGCCCTGGTCCGAGGATTCCTCACTGGGGTCAGTAGCCACGGCAGGTTGGGGTAACCAGAGTAACCAATTAGCCACACACGGTGTCTCTGTAGCTGTTCCATCACATAGGGGATGCTGCTATTTCGCATAACATACGCGTCATGCACTGACCCAGGGAACTTGGCATTTACATGGGAGATGTACTGGTCAGCCAAACAGACCACCTGGACATTCATAGAATGGTAACTTTTCCTGTTTCTGTACACCTGCTCATCGTCTTTTGGGGGTACTAAGGCCACATGGGTCCCATCAATGGCACCAATGATGTTGGGGATATGTCCAAGGGCATAGAAGTCAGCCTTCACAGTGGCCAAATCACCCTCCTCAGGGAAAATTATGTAGCTCCGCATGTATTTCGTCAGGGCAGACAACACTCTGGACAAAATCTTAGAAAACATAGGCTGAGACATCCCTGATGACATGGCCACTGTTGTCTGAAAAGACCCACTTGCCAAGAAATGGAGGACTGACAGAACCTGCACCAGAGGGGGAATTCCTGTGGGTTGGCGGATGGGGGACATCAGTGCTGGCTCCAGCTGGGCACACAGTTCATGTATAGTGGCTCGGTCAAGTCGGTATCGAAGTATTATATGACGTTCCTCTATTGTCGACAGGTCCACCAGCGGTCGGTACACGGGAGGATTCATCCTTCTCCTCGCAAGTCCCAGCGGACGGTGCCTAGGAAGGACAACATGGAGCACAGAGTCAAACAACCCACAGGTACGTAACTACAGCTTGCACAGTACACGATTGTCAATGCATTGAATGGCTTGTATGAGTGGCAATGCAAGGCCTAGGCCTGTGTGACGCAGTAGTAATTAAGCCCTGTGGTCCCTTGTAATGGCGGCTGCCTGACCTGAGAAGTGTGACAGTGGGATGTGAGGTCAATGCGCTGGCGTGACACACCGTGGCGGTAGGCGGTCGAAGACCGCGGCGCAAAGCCGCATTGGTTAACATCGAACCCTATGGGTTTCACGGGCCAATGACGAGCTGCGCCGGCGGTCGCGGAACGCACCGCAGCGGTACGCGCCGCCGCGGGCATGACCGCCATTTTCTATCTGATTAATCACTCGAGACCTGATCATCCACAGGAGAGGACCTATACTGCAAGTGCTGCTGTGACCTCGGTCTGGGAGATACAATGGCTGCTGCGACTGGGGAAAGGGCCCCTGCCTTCACGACAGAAGAGTTGGAGAAACTTGTGGATGGGGTCCTGCCCCAGTATGCGCGACTCTACGGTCCTCCAGACCAACAGGTAAGTACACTGTGTGCACGTTGAATGGGCTATGCCTGGGTTGTGTATGGTGGATGTAAGATGGTGGGGTGGGGAGCGAATGAGGAGTGCAAGGCACGACAGATGAGAGCATGTGTCACATGGCAAGGTTGGGGAGGGGGGGCCAATCGCATCTATCATGCGGAAAATTGATGATATTTCAATCTCCACCCTGTACATGTCAAATAGGTCAGCGCCCATCAGAAGATCGACATTTGGCGTGCCATCGCCAAGGAAGTCCGGAACCTGTGGGTCCACAACAGACGGGGCACCCACTGCCGCAAGAGGTGGGAGGACATCCGCCGCAGGACCAGGAAGACCGCTGAGTCACTGCTGGGGATGGCCTCCCAACCTAGGAGGGGTGCCAGTCGTACCCTGACCCCCCTGATGTCCCGGATCCTGGCGGTGGCCTACCCCGATTTGGATGGGCGCGTGACGACATCACAGCAGACACAAGGGGGTGAGTACCAGCACAATCAGCTATCTTTACACGCAGTGGAGGCTTCTGGGTGGGGGAGGAGGGCTGTGGGTGACATTAGGCTAGGGCACTTTCTGTAGTGTAGTCCCCTCCTTTAGGCATGGCCCTGTGCCCCCGCCCCCAACCTCTGTACGGTGCCAGGTACAGCTAGCCATGGTCCTGCATCACCCATGTGCGCGTTTGTTGTCCCTAGACCTGTTGGCCCAGTCACAAGTACTCAGTAGTGTACCCCGATTGCGCGGCTTAGTGCATGAGGCTCCTGTGTCTGTCCTCTCCGCCAACGGTGTTGACAATGCATGTACTCAACCTTTTATTATGTCTCCCCCCACCCTTTTTCTTTATCTTCTTGTGCATGTGTGCTTCAGCATCATCAGGCGGAGGAGACTTGGCACCGGAGCACGAGGGAGCTGCGACTCACAAGGCCCCGGTGGGCCATGGCACAGACACCGAGGCCACCAGTGATACGGAGGGCGAGGGGAGCTTCACAACGGGGAACCGTGGTGAAACCAGCGACACCGACACGTCCTCGGAAGGGAGCTCCCTAGCGGTGGTGGCAACATCCTTCCCCCCCTGCCTCTACAGGTACAGCCGCCACCCAGCGCACCAGCTCCGCCCTCCTAGCAGCCCCTCAGCCTACGCTCCGTGCCCGTCGCCCAAGAAGGCGGGCGTCTCCTTTGCCCCAGGCACCTCAGGCCCTGCCACTGTTACCCCTGCTGCCCTCAGTGAGGAGGTCATTGACCTCCTGAGGACCATCATTGTTGGGCAGACTACCCTTTTGAATGCCATCCAGGGGGTAGAGAGGGAGGTGCATCGTAGCAATGCATACCTGGAGGGCATTCATTCGGGTCAGTCTGCCCATCAACGATCGTTCAATTCTCTGGCCTCAGCACTGACGGCAGCCATTGTCCCTGTTTCCAGCCTCCCTCTTCTAACTGCCTCCACCCTGTCTCTGTCTCCTGTTCATCTGCCTATCCCATCCACACCATCAGACCAGCCTGCACACACCTCAACACCCAAGGGCAGCTCATCCAGACATAAGCACCACAGATCACACAAACATTCACCCAAGCAACACCCAGATGCAGACATGCCAACAGCCACTACCACCTCTGTGTCCCCCACCTCCTCGTCTCCCTCCTCCCTCCCTGTGACGTCTCCACTCACACCTGCATGCACACCACCAACAGCCAGTACACCCATCACCAGCACACCCTCCAGTACAGTCCGCACAGGTGCAGTCACCACCCCCACTGCCGTTTACACGTCCCCTGTGTCCTCTCCCACTGTGTCTGTCACCCCCTCTTCCAAGACACACAAACGCAGGCAGCCACCCACCCAACAGCCAACCACCTCACGACAGCCTCCAGTCCATGCACCTTCACCCAAGGACAGCACACCTGACTCTCCTACAACCACCTCCTCTTCCTCCACTCCCATAACCACTGCACCTACCTTTTACCTTGGTCCTAAAAAGTGTTACCTCTCCAATCTTGACCTCTTTCCCTCACCTGACCCACCCCCTCCATCTGCTAAGAGTCCCAAGAGCACCTCAACCACCACCAGCCCGGGTTCACGTGTCAGCGTAGTCCATGGATTTTGGAGTCCCCCCTTTGCCAGCAGTGAGACATCGGTCAGCAGCAAGGGGACAGCCAGCCCCCCCCCCCCTGGAAAGAGGACCCGGAAAGTGAGGGGCCGCCACAGGAGGAGTGCCACGGCTGCCCCCAAGGACCAAAGTTCGGACACTTCACCTGCCACAACATCCAGGGGAGGCAAGGCCCAGAGAGCCACAGAGAAGGAGGGCAAGGGCAGCAGGGCGGAGAAGTCAGGCAGCAGGAGCGCGGACCAGGAGGGCCCCACAAGCCCCATCCCGGGTGTGAGGGAGGACACCCAAGGGCCCAGGACACCGTCACCGAAGGGTCCAGCAACTGCACGGTCGGAGGGCGACTGAGCAGGGAGTCCTGCCCAGGTCAGACTCCCTGGAATTACAGGACAAACACCGCTGAAGATGGCCCCGCCGTGCAGGAAGGCACCGCTGAAGAGGGCCCCGCCGTGCAGGAAGGCACCGCTGAAGAGGGCCCCGCCGTGCAGGAAGGCACCACTGAAGAGGGCCCCGCCGTCCAGGAAGGCACCGCTGAAGAGGGCCCCGCCGTGCAGGAAGGCACCGCTGAAAAGGGCCCCGCCGTGCAGGAAGGCACCGCTGAAGAGGGCCCTGCCATGCAGGAAGGCACTGCTGAAGAGGGCCCCGCCATCCAGGAAGGCACAGCTGAAGAGGGCCCCGCCGTCCAGGAAGGCACCGCTGCAGAGGGCCCCGCCGTGCAGGAAGGCACCGCTGAAGAGGGCCCCGCCATCCAGGAAGGCACCGCTGAAGAGGGCCCCGCCGTCCAGAAAGGCACCGCTGAAGAGGGCCCCGCCAAGACAGGCCCCGCTCCGCTGGGCCCCGCCATCTCAAGCACCGCTCCGCTGGGCCCTTCCTGTCAAGCACCGCTCCGCTGGGCCCTTCCTGTCAAGCACCGCTCCGCTGGGCCCTTCATCTCAGGCACCGCTCCACTGGGCCCTGCTGTCTCAAGCACCGCTCCGCTGGGCCCCGCCGTCTCAAGCACCGCTCCACTGGGCCCCGCCGTCTCAAGCACCGCTCCGCTGGGCCCTTCCTGTCAGGCACCGCTCCGCTGGGCCCTTCCTGTCAAGCACCGCTCCGCTGGGCCCTTCCTGTCAAGCACCGCTCCGCTGGGCCCTTCATCTCAGGCACCGCTCCGCTGGGCCCTTCCTGTCAAGCACCGCTCCGCTGGGCCCTTCATCTCAGGCACCTCTCCGCTGGGCCCCGCTGTCTCAAGCACCGCTCCGCTGGGCCCTTCCTGTCAAGCACCGCTCCACGGGGCCCTTCCTGTCAAGCACCGCTCCGCTGGGCCCTTCATCTCAGGCACCGCTCCGCTGGGCCCCGCCATCTCAAGCACCGCTCCGCTGGGCCCCGCCGTCTCAAGCACCGCTCCGCTGGGCCCCACCGTCTCAAGCACCGCTCCGCTGGGCCCTGCCTGTCAAGCAGCGCTCCGCTGGGCCCTTCCTGTCAAGCACCGCTCCGCTGGGCCCTTCCTGTCAAGCACCGCTCCGCTGGGCCCTTCATCTCAGGCACCGCTCCGCTGGGCCCCGCCGTCTCAAACACCGCTCCGCTGGGCCCCGCCGTCTCAGGCACCGCTCCGCTGGGCCCTTCATCTCAGGCACCGCTCCGCTGGGCCCCGCCGTCTCAAGCACCGCTGGGCCAATGACTGTGCCGGTTCTGTGTCGTGCTAATGTTCACGCTGCACTCGGCCCACCCTGCCTCCTCCATTGCCTGTGGAGACTGTTATCCACTTGATGGACTGTGACTTTGCACTCCCCAGGATATGACAGTGGGCAAGCCACCCACTGTAGAGACTTGAGAGACTGTGGCTTTGCACTGCCCAGGATTGGACGGTGGGCATGGTGGCCCCTTCTTGGATCTGGCGTCGTGGACTCATGTGGCTGTGGTGCCCCCCCTTCCCTTCCCCCTGAGGTGCCTGTAGTTTTGTCATGTGATGCCCCTGCAGTGTTCTCTCCAACGGACTCAGGTCTCCTGTGTGGGCTTTGCCCATGTGTTGATACACTTCGGCCCACGGACATTTGCAATTTCTGTGACTGTGCGGGACTTTCTGCCTCTATTTCTCGGTCACGCAATGTTTACATTAGATAATTTTTCCATCATTTTCCTATTTTGCCATGTCTTCAATGAACCTATTTTGTACATAAATGTTGTTTCTCACTTGAATCATATCTTTTCGTTATTCCGGGGGGTTTGGGTGGGGTAACTTTGACTTGGTGCTCTGCATTGGTGTGTAGATAGTTGGGGGGTGGGTGTGATGCGTATGTGTGTGCCCGTAACCCTTCCTCCTCCCCCCTCCCCTGTGTCATAGGTGCGGTACTCACCGTTGTCGTCTGCGCCGGAGTTCGTACTCGTGGTAGATGAGCAGGTAGACGAGAGCGGGTAGGATGTGTAATTCGGGCTCCATGCTGTCCTCCGTCCTCGTGGAGTGTATAGAGGTGAGCGTTTTCCCGTTCGTAGTCTGTTTCCGCCGTGTTTTTATCGGCGGGGCTCCCGCCCCGGATGAGGTGGCGGATTGGTGAGTTGTGATAGGGTGGGCGGTACTTTGTCTGCCGCCCGCCTGTTGGCGGTGACCGCCGCGCTGTTTGTCTGTCCCGCCGTGGCGGTCGGAGTGGTAATGTGGCGGGCTCTGTTAGCGGTTCCCTCCAGGGTCAGAATTCCATTTTTTTAACCGCCAGCCTGTTGGCCGGTTGGCCGCCGCTTTCTCACCGACCGCCAGGGTCAGAATGACCCCCTAAGTCCTGTGAAAAGCTTTACATTTGGACTTTGTCACCTTTTTAGAAGTAAAAAATCTCCAAAGGAACAAAGCTGCAGACTATAGGTGATGAGGGCTCCAGAAGGCCAGATACCTTTGCTGAGAGTAGCCCCTGAACAGGATGTTTTGCTGCAGAGAACAACATAGCTGGAGATACCACAAGTTCAGGTGGCCAGCAGTTCTCCTTGGGCAGATCAGCAAACAGTTAAGTCCCAATCTCCTGGTGGTTCTCAGGCCACTATTCAGTGAAAACTTGTTTTCTAAGCCTAAAGTTTCAATCTTTAGCTGTTTCTGCAACTTTAGCACCACTTCCATGGGTCCAGGACCAACAGGTACCACTTGGAGGTCAGAACTCACTTCAGGTAGGATCCAGGTGCAGATTCAAGGTTTTGTGAGCTTTTAATGTCCCTGTACTTCAGAACAGAAGGCCATCCAGCTAGACCTTGGAGTCCCTTTGGTAGTCCTGGGATCCAGCAGCAAGGCAGGTCTCAAGCAGTAGGGCAGTCTTATTATGGTACAAGGGAGGTTTCCAGCAGCCAGGCAGTCCTCTGAAGTACAAAGCAGGCCTCAAGCAGCGATGTAGTCCTCTGAAATACAAGTCAGTTCTTCTGTGGGTCCTCTGCAGGTCCAGGAGTGAACTGAATAGTTGGTTTGAGGGTTCAATATTTATACCTGTGCCAGACTTTAAAGTGGAAGAAACTTCTAGACTTTCCCTGATTCCCCTTCTGGAAATTTCCTTTCCTTCCCTGCCCAGGCTCCAAGATGTCTAATGTGACAAAGGGCTGGTATCAAGTTCCTCCTGAATGTTCTGGAGGCAGCCCTTTGTAATGTAATTGTGGCAGGCCACAGCTTCACCCCACCCATCCCGGCAGGATGGCCCATAGAACCAACACCTCGTACCCCTTTGTATCACTGTCTGGGAGGAACAAACAAAGACCAACTAGTCACAGTTATCTCACCCAGGACACAGGCTGCATGCACCAAATGGTAAGGACAAGAGAATGCCAACTTTCTGAAATTGACATTTTCAAAACTGTGACTTAAAATCTGACAACCATTAAAGAGGATTTTAAATTACAATACGTTTGAGACCAAACATGACATTTCTACCTGTTATCTTATGGGAGAGGTATGCCTTACAGCAGTGAAAAACACAGTTAGGCATTTTTCACTGCCAGGACATGTAAAGCTTAAAACACATCCTACCTTTTAAATACAATGCACCCTGCACCATGGGACATTTAGGGATTTCCCTAGAGGTAGCAAATGTGTATTTAAAAGCAAGTTTATCCTTGGCAAAATGTTTATTTGGTCAGGTCGAATTGGCAATTTAAACTACACATAGGCTGCAATGGAAGACCTGCTTAATGTTTCAAAGGACTACTCAAGTTGGTGGCACAATATGTGCTGCAGGACCACTTGTAAAATTTAGTTTACAAGCCCTGGGTACCTGTGGTACCATTTTACAAGGGGACAATAAATACATTATATTGCCAATTGGGTGTAAGCCAATTTGACCATGTTTAAAGTAGTGAGTACATGCATTTTAGCACCTGTTAGCAGTTTTATAGTGTGCAGAGTCCCAAGGCCAACAAATTTAGGAAAAGAAGAAGAATGAAAGCTAATAGGTTTGGACCCTGCAGAGAGGGCCAAGTCTAACAGAATTTGGAGCAAGTGGGTCTATTTAGAGTACAGTTCAAGGCATGATGGCATAAGACTAAGAAATATGAAAGATACATCGAAATGTGAAGATGTGGTAGACATTGCTACAATCATGTTCGACAACGAAGTCTGTGGAATTTGTACAATAAAGGGACACAGACTGAGTCCACTTGGAGTTCTGCATGAATTCTCCATGATGCAAACAAATCTCAATCAGCTGTATTTTGGGGCAATAAAGTAAAACTCTACTACAATCTATCACAGATCACTTTTATTAAACAAAGCAACCTCATGAAAATCAAAGTGATCTTCAAAAGAGGAAAGTCATATATTGAAAGAGATATCGCTTTGCATTATTGTTAAACTCTGGGACTCAAATGTTATTGTATCGTTTCTGGAGGAAGACACAGAGGATCCCTAACTAACTGAACAGGATCACTCAGTAACAAGTGCTGAAAGCATCAACATATTCTGAAGGCTTGAAGGGCATTAGGAAATGTTTTGTAATGGTCAGAAAGAAGCCAATTGAAATCACACTTTGCACAAATCAGCCCTTCTCCTCCAGCTTTTTCTCCAAGTCAACAGTATAATGATTCACGGTCACATCCCATCTTGTTTGGTTATGAGGAGCAGACACTCATTAGCTTGCTGGGCATCCTGATTAATCATGGTCTACACCTCTTTCAGGGCAGCCAAGAGCTCTGTCTCAGCTCATTCTCATATTGTTGAAACAGAGCAGGCTCCTCACAATGGAAAAAAAATGAAATGAAATGTGTAGATTTATATAGCACAGCTTACAGCCTGTGAGGGTATCCAGGCATTGTCCAGGGCACGGGGTGATTAAGTGATTTGTCCAGGCTCACAGGATGATGAGGGGACGCCCAAACCCAGATCCCCAGGAGGTCGCACTGACCACTGCGCTACATGGTGTGTTTCTTAGAGTTTTATGGTTATTTATTGTGGGAAGCTTTTACTCAGTATAAATATTTGCAAACTGAACACGGGGAATAGTTCCTGCACTCGCTGGTACTGTTATGATAAAAAATGACACCTGGACGCAGAAAAAGAATGCACCAATGCATAATTAAACTTTAAACATAGCTTAGCACGAGAAATGTATGATAACAATAGCAATTTACAATTCTAAAAGTGTAGAAAAAAAGCATGAACTGTCTCAAGAACCACAGGATGAGATGTAGGAGAGGTCCTCATGTATTACTCCAGGGAGGGGCGGGGCCTATGTCACAAACATTTTACAAAGTTATACATGAATATATATATATATATATATATATATTTTAGAGTGGGAGAGGTACAATATGTGTACATGTTGTCACGAGTCTAATGATGTGAGAACTGGATTGATGAAAAGAACCAGATGGTAATGGTATTTTGTTAAATATTATTTCCTTTTCTTATGTCCGGTTTCTCCTGTACTTTTATGCTGTGCATATCTAGTGTATAGGAAACAATTCATTACAAGATAAATAGAATCGCTGTTCTGCTAATTAATGTGTTCATAAAAGACAAATGTTAGATAACTTTTGTCCCTGAAGGATACAGTGTAAATATTTGCATCTTTAGAGAATACCCAATAATCTGCAGTGACTTCCTTGAATAAAATATATTGTTCATAAACAACGCAACAATTTGCTCTCTTTTGGAGCTTATTTTAGCTTCACTGCAAGCAATTCTTTTAGGCATATTGTCGTGATCCTCTAAGCGCAAAGTTCATGACTTTAATTAGTCTGTGCTGAACCCGTTGT